>NC_072787.1:15574176-15948877 GCF_022539595.1 Amphiprion ocellaris | reverse complement strand
GGAAACCTTTCTGGAGTGTTTTTCACGGCCTCCTTTACATTATTTCATCATATGGCACGTTTTTACATGTTGAAAAATCGCATTTTTTTTCGACATAGTATAGTATGGCGTTTTTTCGGCGCCAAAATTCATGATGATTTTTTTTCAAAGAAAACCTTTCTGGAGTGTTTTTCACGGCTTCCTTTACATTATTTCATCATATGGCACGTATGTCAATATGTAAATGACAATCGCCGTTATTGAATTCCTGTTCCAGATCAAATGTTCAGAGCTCACCCTGAATGCAGCCGTTTTCTGTCTGATAGTTTTCCTCATTGTAGTCTTCAATAAACTCCTTTTCCTCATGTCAGGATGTGGTGAGACTCTTTCTCAGTCGCTGCAGACGTCCCTCATTGTGCATCTCCAGAGAAGAAACAGAAAAACTGATCACTGCTTCAGCATCACAAACGCTCTCCAGCACTGAGAGTGTTTTAGGAATTCATTCATTGTGTTGTGAACTTTGAAGGAGCAGAAACTTTACAGCTGCCAAAGAGCTCCAGTTCTGGATGTTTTAAGAAATTAAGTTCATCAAATGAACACTTGATTTTTGCTGATAACTCATTAAATTACTGAAGAAATCTAGCATAAAAACCTGTAAACTCAGGCAGCTTTTGTTAAAGTTTGTCTATAATTCTATCATCATGTTCTGGAACCAGGACTCAATTCAGATACTTGTGCGTTTCTATATTTAAGGCCTGAGGTTTGAACGTACAGCAGAGGATTAGAAAGGAGTGATTTTAATGTTTAAATCAGTTCAGTAAATGTTTGGAGTAAAAATGATTAAAATTTTGATTTAGATAGATTTGTGTCAGATAATATTGTAGAGTCTCACTTTAATATATCCAAATGAGTTCAGTGTATTTACATTTTATAGAATAGTTTATTTCTTAATCTCAATACTGTACTAAACACCCTAAATATTATAATGGTGTAAATTTAAATAAATAATATTGTAGTGCAGAGTCATAAACTTTAGTCAGCTAAACTTACATAATATCACTGCACAATCTTAACCTGAACATTCATATTACTGAGGAAAATTTCCATAAATCCTGATAGAGTCTTATCTGGAATATGTCTAACATGAATCTTTTTGTATTGTGCTGATAAACAACAATAACCTGACTTTCAGATAATATTTATTATCTGTGATTGTGAGACTAAATTCCTCCACATTCTATAACTTTACTAGCAGCTGTAGGAATAAATAAAAATAAAATCTGTTCATTTCCACATTATGCACATTTATTCATTCTTAACATCTCAGACTGAATGGTAGCTGGCAGTAAAAACAAACTCATCTGCTGGACTGAATTTCCCAAAATGCAAACATGGACAGCATTTAACACTCATGTATTCATGGCAACGCTAAAGTTTTTGCTTCTTACCAAAGTTCACAACACAAGTAAAGACTTAACATCTGTAAACAGAACAAAAACGTATCGACAAAGTTTTCTGTTAGAGTTTGTGTTCTTCTAAGTTAAAATCCAAGATTTTAAATACTTTCATTTCCTGCAAATGAATATCTACTCCAAATGTCTCACTTATAATCATTATCAGCCTTAAAAACCCACAAAACACCCCTTTATACTCGACCACACTTAGTACAGTCCGGTTCCCCCTTCTATCAATCTGCTTGGAATCATCCACTTCCTGTTTGTCAAAGTGGCCTTCTACCTGGACAGGTTTTGTTGGAGCTCATGCAACAAACATTTTGGGTAACTGCACTTTAATATGGATGGATGACACTGATCTAGAGTCTGTTTTAATGAGACTGAGTTAAGATGTGTAGCTCTGTCATTAAATAGGAAATTATTTCTCAGAATTCACAGAGAAAAGTCTGAAATGTTTGCTAGGTTAGCGTCCCACATGTTCTTTGGCTCAGCTAAAGCTAACTCTCTCCAGCTTCTGGATCTCGAGTTGCTTGTTGTTAAAATATCTTGCTGTAGGTGCTGAAGCTCAGAAAGTCTGAGATGTTTGTTCAAAATAAGCTCATTCTCAAGTCTTATCTGAATTGTCCTCTTTTGTTTGAACTTTCCCTAAACTTAGGAGTTAATGACAGAGCAGCACATCCAGACTCAGTCTCATTTATGTAGAGATTAAACTTCAGTGTAATTCATTGATGTTAAAGTGCAGTTTTTCAAATGTTTGTTGCACATGCTCCCAATCAAACCAGTCCAGGTGGAAGACGATGTGAAGAGAAAGCTCCAGAGGATGAATATCACACATTTACATTGGAAATAAATGTCCTTTAATTAGACATTGTCATGCAAAAGTTGGATTTCACTTTAATGGTGTTCAAATCTTTGAGTGTTTTGTTGATGATGGTTTCTAAATGTTTTTTGACACTCAGCCCCAAAGATTAAAACCTTCTACGGCTCACAAGCTGCAACAATTCACACATTATCAACTATCTTTCTGACTAAACTAAGATAAAAAGTGAAAAACTGCCTGATTCCTGCATCATGAATGTCAATCTTTTTGTTTTTTATGCCAGTAAACTGAATATATTTGGGTTTGACATTTTATAAACCAAAACAAGAAGTGAATTACTGGAGAAAACAATCAACAGATTAATGGACAAAGAAAATGTGTTTTCCAACATATATGTCTGAATTACTCCAACATTACAAGATACATACAATTTTAATTCAATTTTAATTATATAACACCAATTACAGGTCAAATTGTCTCAAGACACTTTATTTTTAGATTTTTTGGTCATTTAAAATATGACAGTAAGAAATTTAAACCTCTTGACTAATCCAATTTATTATTTGATTTTTAAGAGACTAATCGACAATTAAAATAAGTTTCTCCACTAAAACTAATAAACATGAGGTCAAATAGAAGGAAGAGTTTTAAATACTGCAGTCCCACGATGACAAGAATAAAGTTTGTCAACAAAAACTAAATCTGCTGGTGGATTCCATGAAAGTCCTAATAAATGATAATAAAGTGTGATACTCAAGGTTTGTGGTGCTAAAAATGTCAAAGTAAAGATATCAAGTTGAATATCTGGATGGAGGTTGATAAAAGTTGATCTCCCTTCATTTCTTCTGGAGTCGACTCCATGGATTTCATGGATGGTGGTTAAAGACCTGCTCTTCTAGTCGTCTTCCTTCTAGTCGCTGTAAAAAGTCAGTCCATCCTGGCCGACTTCAACACCTCTTCATGACAACTTATTCTGCCTCGCACCTCGTGGAAACTCCAGAAACTCGGGAAAACCTGTCGAGACTCGAAGAACTCGTGGAGACTCGAAAAACTCGTCGGGCGGGGGAAGGTGTGGTGGGCGGTGGGGGAAGGTGGGGGAGTAGAGGGGGGAGGCCGCCACCCACCTCCCCGCCTACTCTCCGCCCTGACTCCACCCAGACTCCGCCTTGGCTCCACCCATGTGGTGACTTGAGAAACTACGATGACAAAGGGACGACGAAATTATGTTATTTTATCTGATCTGTAGCTCAGTGAGTTAAGGATTTGCCTATGGAGCTGCAGGTCGCTGGTTCAAGACCAGACCATTCTTAAATTTTCTCAGAATCCTGACAAAGACAAAGAAAGAAAACTGCCGCTGGCGGGTCTTGAACCTGCGACCCTCCGCTTGGGAGTCTTCTTCTTATCCCCCTGAGCTACTCGCTCAGATACTAATTCTTCTTTTTTTTGCGCATTTATCATCTATTTTTTGTCGTTTTCGAGTTTTTTTTTAACTCAGGTCTCGACTCGACCGATTTTCTCAGGAGGTTGGACTTCAGCCTTTGTGCTGGAGGGTGGAACCCTCACTTCCAAGACTTTCCAAAGCCTCCACACCTCCCGAGTCCTCAGGACCTGAGCTTTCACACAGTCTGAGGGCTGAAATTTTCTAAGTCCCACAGTAGTTCTCTGTTAGATTGAACTTTCGGACAGTCCAAGGACTGATATCTTCTAAGTTCCTGAGTAGTTCTCTGTTAGTTTGAGCTTTTCGACAGTCTGAGGGCTGAAATCTTGAAAGTTCTTGAGTAGTTCTCTTGTAGTTTGAACCTTTAGACAGTCTGAGGACTGAAATTTTTAAAGTTTCTCAGTACTTCTCTGCTAGTTTGAACTTTCTGGTTAACAGAAGCCTTAAAACTTGTGACCATGAGTCTTGATTTCACATTTAGACCATCGATCTGAGTTCTTCTCAGACCTTCACCTGTGGGTTTTTAGAAATCCTGAACAAACTTTGATTCTCTTTACTGAACAGTAAAGTTTGTGGAGATCAGAAGGTAACATTAGTTTGATCAATGCCTTCAACTACTAGTAGACTTTATCTGGAAAGCAGTTTTCTGAAATGAGTTCTTAGTAAATCTGTCTACAATCAAACCAAGAACATAGAAAGAGGAAATATTTGAAGAAACAACTCGATGTTTTCATTTCAGACTAGAAAACACTTCAAGACGTTTATCTGTTTTTGCTTTTTGATCGTTTGTTTCTTCTGTTTAATTTGATCTTCTAAAGTCTAAATGGTCTTTTCAAATGTTTTGTCTTTAGTTTGATTCTTAAACGTTTAGTTTTGCTCTTTTCTCATCTTATATTCTTTTCTAATGTCTGATTTGATTTCCAAATGTTTTGTCTTTTTCATGTTTAATTGTTGTTTTTTCAAATGTTTTATCGGCTTGTTTGAAATTTTTTTTCTTTCCCAATATTTAATTTTTCGATTAAATCTTTAAGGTTTTTCTTTTTAAATGTTTTACCACCTTTTAATGTTTAATTTTCTTTTTAAATGCTCCATCGTATTTTCTGCTTATCTCATTCGATATTTTGTCAGTTTAATATTATTTAATTGTATTTAAAGTTTACTTTTATTAAACGAACAAAATATCGAATGAGATAATTAAGCACAATACAAAACATGTACTTATGATATTAAACAAAATTTTTAAAATAACATTATTCAAAATCACAGAGAAATATTCTAGAAAATTACACATTTAAAAAACACTTTTTAAAGCAGAATAATATTAAACATTTAAAAAAATACAAAACATTAGATTGTTAAACCTTAAAAAAATACTTTTTAAACAAGAATACTAAACATATAAAAAAATACAAAACATTAAATTAGATTGTTAAACCTTTAAAAAATACTTTTTAAACAAGAATAATATTAAACATTTATAAAAATACAAAACATTAAATTAGATTGTTAAACCTTTAAAAAATACTTTTTAAACAAGAATAATATTAAACATTTAAAAAAATACAAAACCTAAAATTAGATTGTTAAACCTTTAAAAAATACTTTTTAAACAAGAATAATATTAAACATTTAAAAAAATACAAAACATTAGATTGTTAAACCTTTAAAAAATACTTTTTAAACAAGAATAATATTAAACATTTAAAAAAATACAAAACATTAAATTAGAATGTTAAACCTTTAAAAAATACTTTTAAAACAAGAATATTACACATTTAAAAACTTTTTAAACAAAAATTTTTTTTTTAGTTTTATTGTATTAATTTTTTCCCCCTTTTATTTAATTGCTTTTTGTTATGTAGTTTATTTCTTTAATCCTCTTTTTCTGTCAAGATTTTAACCCCAACCTTAAAAATGAAACAAACCCTTAAATCACAATGAAAATAGTTCTGTTGTCACAATCATGAGTTAGTCAATTATTCAGTTTATCAATTCAACTTTATTTGTTTAGCACCTTTTACACAGATGACAAAACTAAACAAGCAAAGAGAAAAAACTATGCTAAAACTATGATTAAAACTCAAAACCATTTAAAAAAAAAGATTTAGCATGGTAATAAAATCTGTTGTGTCCAGGGGATGGAGGGAGTTTATTGAAGTCTTCTTGGGCTCGCATGGGAAATCATTTAAAATATAAACTTGATATTCAGTCTAAGGAAACTGGAAACTGCAGAGCGACAGAAGAACCAACAATAGCTCCTGTTTTCTCCTTTAATGAGTCGACTCTTCTTGTGCTTTCAGACCAAAGAACTACAGACTCTTCACAACCTGCTCAAACTCTTGGTACAGGACCTCACCACACAGATCAAGAAGGTTTCTGTCTCATTTCTACTCTGAAGCTCACCTTCTCCTGCTCAAACTACTGACAAATGTTTCTGCTGCTCTAAAGTCTGGTCCCCAGAACTTCCTAAAAACTCTCAAAGTCTCTTCTGCTGCAGGTTGCTTTGTAGAACTGTTCCAGAAAACCTCACTAAACCACATGGAGGGGCCTCAAGATAGTCGTCCAAATGAAACCGTACAAAAACCAAACTAGCACAACCCAAATGCTAAAGTCTCCTGCAGCCTACCAGAGAACCTCTGAGAACAGAGAATCAGGACAGGAACTCTTACCTTCTGGACAACCAAGAATACACAATGTGTCTGGCCAAAAACCTCTAAAGACTCACTACAGCCAAGATGAAGACACAACTCAGCTGTACCAAATCCACTAATCACTGCACACATTAGCACCATGTGCCAACTGTGGCTAAAGAACCACATTTACCAAGACAACTATCCGGTACAAAGCCCTAAAACACACCAAGAAACACATTGAAGACGATTTTACTGCTGGAAGCTGCAAGCCAACAAACTAAAGCAATGGAGCCAAACCCGGTTCTGTGGTGAAGAGAAGCAGAGGAAATGTTTGTCTGCAGCCAAATAAAGCAGGAAGACACTGAGCTGCTCAGGTGTTCCTGATAACACTGAGCTGCTCAGGTGTTCCTGATAACACCAAGCAGCCACCTGGACAGCCAATAGGAACACAGCTTACTGGAAGTCCAGAGGGCTGGGTTAGTGAAGGAAATTTATTTTAAAGTTGAGGCAGAAAGTTAACAAAGAAAGTTGAAAACCACCTTCTGATACCTGAAATCTCTGAGTTTTCACACAAAGAACACCTGAACATGTCAAACTGGTTCCATAGTAGAACCATCATTGTAAAAACGTCATAGTATGGTGTGTTGCTCAAAAAACATTACGACCTGGCTGTCTAGGGTCGCCGAGGAGCAACAGAAAAACAGGACAAACACTGGTTTCCAGGGGGTTAGGAGGCTATTTATTTGAAAGAGTAAGTTTACAACAACACAACATGTGAGCAAAAAAATCACAAAGTCTGTCTTTAGTTCAGCTAAAAATATTAGTTTTTGTCTTTTTTATTGACCAAACTTTTCAGGAAGTAGATGAAGAATAATTAAAGCTCTCGTGTAGAAGTCCAACTTATTTTGGATCCTTGTGGAGAGTTTAATCTTAGAGTTTGTAAAGCTGTTGAGTTTTTAGAGTCACATGGATTGTTTTGACATTTAATAACTGAGTCCTGAAATAAAATTACAGTTGTAGATTTCTGTCATTTAGTCTGGACTAAACAAATAACAGCAGCATAAATCTCAAACGTCATTATGAGGAGTCTGGATTGAGGTTTCTCACTTGATAATGATCAAAACATGAAATTTAGGTTGGTTTAAAGGAATATTCCACCTTAAATCTTTGAATGTTGACCTAAAAGGTTGGTTTCAGGAAGTATTCCACCTACAAGGTCCTCAAACATCCACCTTAAAGGAACATTCCAGCAAAAATCCTTGGACATGCACCTAAAATGTTGCTTTAACCGAGTATTTCATCCAAAATCCTCAGAGACCTGAGGGGCTGGTTAAAAGGAATATTCCACCTAAAACCCCAAATATAGACCCGAAAGGGTGGTTTAGAAAAATTCTTCAATGTGGACCAAAAAAGTTAGTATGGAGGAATATTCCACCTGAAATGTAGACCTGAGAAGTTGGTTTGGAAGAATATACCATCCTAGACATCCTTAAATGTAGATTAAAAGACGGTTTGGAAGAAAATTCCACCTAAAATCCTCCAATGTAGACCTAAAAGGTGAGTTTAATGGTATATTCCACTTAAAATTCACTACTGTAGACCTTGGAGGTTGGTCTGATGGTATATTCCACCCAACATCCTTGAACATAAACTTAAAAAGTTGGTTCAAAGGAATATTCCACCTAAAATCTTTCAATGTAGACCAAAAAAAATCTTGGTGTAAAGGAGTATTCCACCTTAAATGTAGACCTAAAGGATGGTTTGGAGTAATATTCTAAAGTCTTCCAATGTAGACCTAAAAGGTTTATCTGATGGTACATTCTACCCAACATCCTGGAACATTTACTTAAAAGGTTGGTTTATTGGTATATTCCCAGAAGAACCCTTGAACATCGGGCTTAATGGTATATTCCACCCAAAATACCAAGAAGTCAGTGTAAAGGAAACGTAGACCTAAAAGGATTGTTTAAAGGAATATTTAAATTTTTATTTTCATTATTTAATAATCTGTTATCAGTCAGAACCCTGGCAAACTTATTTTCATCAGTTTTTTTAGTGGAAGTCACAAATAAAGGAGCTCTTGGTTTTTCCCGGCGTTACTGAGTCAAAAGCTGCTGTTTCAACACAGACACGTTCACATGCATCCACAAACCTCTCAGCACTCAAACACCCACAGACAGGAGGCCGGCTGGACCGAGGCTCGGTGACGTCCTCAGACCCACAAGTCGGGGAGTCGCTGAACTTGTTGGTCCGGTTTGAAGGCCTCCGTGTGGTCCAGTAGAAGTCCATGTAGTCGGTGTTGGCTTTGAACCGCAGCGACTGGCCGCCATCAGGTGGACCGGCTCGTCCTCGTAGGGCTCCTCCTGTAGCCTTGAGGGAACCACAGGAACATTCAGTAGCTGTTGGATTTCTTCCTGTCAGGCTCGTGGTAGAACAGCTCTGAAGAATCTTGTACTTGTCTTATCTGGAACAATCTAACAGCCTAAACTGTTAACAGCGGTGTAAAGAAGCAAACACACAGGCATAGATTAGGACTCAAACTAGATGTATTTTAGAAAACAAATCAGCTTAGAGGCATTTGTTCACACGTGGCTGAATAGGAGGCCATCCAATCAGATTTGAGGTCTTCACTCTGTAGTAGTTCTGGTGAGATGAAGCCTCATGAGGCATTGAACCACTTGAGCCAATTGGTTAGAAAAACGCTTCATTTCTTGAAGCTTCATGAGCACACGAAGCCACCTACTGGCCAGGTGTATAATCACAGGCAGCTGTATCTGAACCACATGTCTGATGCATTGAATTTTTATCTGTTATGGCTGTTGGGAATGACTATGAAATATAAGAAAATGTATGACCAAATAATTTCTGTAGATAAATTCTCACGTGTAGAATAAAATATATTTTCATGTATTCTGTGTGTGTGAATTTTCCCCAAAATGGTAGAATCATATAATGTGGCAGGTTGTGTAATGATTTTCTGTCACTTTAAGAAAATGCCATGGCCTTAAGCAGGCAAAGGACAGTGAAAGTGTGGAACTAGGAAGATCCTACTGAATATGCTGTGTAACTTGGACAATGATGCACAGGAAAGGGGACAGTTTATTCCTTTTATTCAGAAATAACAGTTTCTCAACAGTTTTTGGTTTTAAACTATTCCTTTTTTGACACACACAATAATCACCTCACCTTTGAATAAAATAACAGTGAAAAATACAGTTCTTGGTAACCAAAGCTAATGCGTCTGTAATAATGTTAGATTCAGCTTACCTGATTAGGAATCATCAAATTGAAATGTTCCCACACAGGGGAAATCCTCCTCTTCCTAGCTGGCTCCTTCCTAAAACCCATCCTTCTCTCCTCACTCTCCTAAATCTCCAAACTATCTTTCTACTCTCTAAAATCTCCAAACTATATCCAGACTATATAAACACTCTCCAGACTCTAGTATTCAAGCTATTCAAACTCTCAACTGACCGCAACTCTCTATCAAAATCCCACATTTTGAACGGAGCCTTAGGGGTTTATGTTGCTGTCAAACCTCACGGCAAAATCTGAACCCCTTTCCGAAGCAGTCACGTGGTTCAGCCAGGCAGTGAGGCTTCGGACGTCATCATTTTGGCTCCTCCCCTAAATGAAGCAAGCCTCGATACGTGCTTCATGGAAACGCCCCCTCCATTACTCGGCACACGCTTCAAAGCCTCGGCACGTCTCCTAACATCACTACTCTGTAGGTTGTTTGTTTGGTGAGACTCTTGGACCTCCATCAGCTGACGTGGATGTTTGATGGTCTTCCTCTCTAATGCCAGATGATTCATCCATGAATTCAGCAGCTACAGACTGAAATGAAGCTCATGCTGCCATTATTGAATTCCTGTTCAAGATCAAATGTTCAGAGCTCACCTTGAATGCAGCCGTCTGCTGTCTGATAGTTTTTCTCATTGTAGTCTTCAATAAAGTCTTTTTCCTCATGTCAGGATGTGGTGAGACTCTTTCTCAGTCGCTGCAGACGTCCCTCATTGTGCATCTCCAGAGAAGAAACAGAAAAACTGGTCACTGCTTCAGCATCACAAACGCTCTCCAGCATTGAGAGTGTTTTAGGAATTAATTCATTGTGTTGTGAACTTTGAAGGAGCAGAAACTTTACAGCTGCCAAAGATATGAGCTCCAATTCTGGATGTTTTAGGAAATGAAGTTCATCAAATGAACACGATTTTTGCTGATAACTCATTAAATTACTGAATAAATCTAACATTAAAAACCTGTAAACTCTCAGGCAGCTTTTGTTAAAGTTTGTCTATAATTCTATCATCATCTTCTGGAACCAGGACTCTACAGAAGTTCCTTCAATCAGATACTTGTGTGTTTCTATTTCATATATACTCTCAAACGTTCAGCCTCACAGCCTCAAAATATCTGTTTAGGAAGTGTTGTGTTTCTAAATTCTGCTGAAAGCACTGACAGACATTCTCTTACAAGGTTGTGTAAAAAGCAGCCTATCCTCTGAGCTACTGAGAAATCTTCCTGAACAAAGTTTCTAGGCATAAATCAGTTCAACTAAAACTAAAGCCTCAGTCAGAGATAACAGGTATTGCAAATTATAAAGAACTTTCTTTGTTAACTCAGACTTTCTGCTTCAACCTCACATAAAAAGGGGAGTTTAACTCGTCAGGTGACTGAAAATGAACGGCTTGTGCAGTTCTAGATCCAAAAGTAGGCTGTTTCAACTCATGTTTTACTACAAATACATGCAATAATAAATAAATACAATGGCTGGTTGTTAGTTTATTTGCTATTAATGTCATTTTATATACTGTAGTGGAAGAGAGAAGGAATTTAATGAAATTATGGAAATTCAGAGAGGTCATGTTGCGCAACGTTAAGTTAAGCGGTTTAATTCAAATCAGGTGAATGTTTAACTTCAGTGCAGCTCAACAGATTTCATTTAACCTTAAAGTAAAATAATTTTTTTAAAAGCTAAAATACACAGCAGAGAAATACAGGTTGAGAAGTTCATTTTAATAATGACGGACAGTTACGGCAGCAACTAACAGGTGTTCAGCGGTAAGTTAGCCACCTGTGTTTATTAGCCCGCTAGCTAACTTAGCCGCTTAGCTAGCTAACGCGTCCGGACCAACTGCTCAAACACGACAAAACACATCTCTTCACAAGTCGCTGACTTAACGTACAACAAAAAAATGCTGCTGGTTAGAAGTACTTATCTTACCGTGTTTTACTCCAAAAACAAGGGCAACAGCAGCCAGAGATGCTACCAGACGATGCTACTAGATACGCTAGCGCGCTGTCTGCTATATGTATCTATGGTCTGACCAATCACTGCTCTCTGGCTCCGCCCTCTGAGAATCTTGTTGTCGTTTGGCTCCACACTTGCTGATGACCACTTCCGGTCTCAGAAAATGAAAAAAATTGACCTTTTTTCGTTTCTCTCTTACTGATTTTATTTTTTTGTTATTCTAAATATAAAATGAAAATCAAAGCATTTTTAAAATTTCGCATATCCCTTTTTGATCATGAAAAGGGAAAACGCCTTGTATTTCAATTTTAATTTTTGCATTTTAAAACGAAAATCAAATAACCACACATTTTTTGTTTTTCAATACCCGTTTCAAAACGGAAAATCCAATTGCCAGATAAATACACGGACTGTTATGGAACTAAACCATAACAATTAACAGCTTTCCGTGTAAATTATTCTGCAAAATTCAGGCCACAACTTTTCAACAATTTTATTCAGCAACCTCGAAAAACCCTGAATATGAAACTATTTGACAAACAGCAATGAATGTTTTTCAATCGCCACCCCACACATATGCAAACATATACAGTAAATTATATCGTGTCACAAACATCACCTCAGTGGTGTAATGACACGTGAAGTAGGTGGAATAACTGCTGATTGGGCATGGGCATACTGCAGCCACATCTTATGCATTTCAAATGACTTTGGTCATATAGGTGAAAAACAGATGCAACTGTCCCAGTTTATATTTGTTCAGTCTGATGTGCACGACTGATCGCAGCGCTGAGGCCATTCCTCTGCTACGTGTCTCAAGTGGGGGCAAGTCAGTCCCTGAGGCGTGCTTCAGATTTGTGGACATCAGGTGAGATTTGTGTCGACACTCATCTGTCTGACAGGCTTTTCATCAGCAGAAACACTACATTCGATGAGTTTCGATGAGCGTTCCAAACCATGCTCTCCCTTCAGCCTGGAGCAACCAGGCGAAACGTTCTCCTCACAGATCGTGTTTGCTGATGAGAAGTTCAGGTAGAGGGGTGAAGGGGACGACATCCGACAGAGGTCCTGTCGGCTAAACACTTCGCATCCACAACTGAGCTACCAAGACATCAATCTCTTGATTTAATCAAGACACGAGGAAATTGCCTTCAAACTCAATGCATGCCAGTGAATCTATCACAGAAGCAGCATCACTCACACAGCTTGTTGCCAATCCCAAAACCCACAACACAGTGAAAAATGCCTCTTTCTTCTAAAGTGACTTTGCAAGTACTACTTTTTTTGTAAATATCTGACTCTGTGCAGATTGATGTTTTTGCTTAGAAGGCCTTTTCTCCAACTGCTGAAGAGGAACCAGCTAAGATTTGATGTGCATACATGAGCACTATTTGTGACATCACATGTAGTGGCAGCTGATCGTGGTTCAAAACTGAGACAGCTTGTGTCAAGTGGTTAATCTCCTAAAAACGAAACATGAAAGTGCAGTTTTAGGTTGCAATCCAGATTCACAAGCTTCTCTTCACTTTTTATCCAGCCAGGCTGTGACAAGAAAGATTGGATCTTATTTGCTGGCAAACTGATTCTGAAGCCCTGAAGCTATTTATCCTGAGGCTATAAAACTAAGTAGGGAGCCAGTGTAAGAATTTATTTCATTAGGAATACCCTCAAGAGAAATCATTCTCCACACATTAACACTTTGATATTGTTAGCTCACCGCTAGCAGCTGTTGTTAGCTTTTAGATTGAATCAGGCTGCATGTGTTTGCAGTGTTCATATATGAACTATGTGGCCAGATGCCTGGTGAGATTTAGGTGGGAGTAACTGTGGAACAAATCATTTCTTGATGTCAGCTTTGATTTAAAACACACAGACACTTAGGATTGCTCTAATATTTCCCTCAGCAACCATTACATGTTTCTATGTATGTCTACTGAAATATAAGCAAGTCATACAGGGCTCAATAAAAGTTTAATGACAGCTGCATCATCCTCATAAAATAAAACCAGTTTTCTGCAATCTAGCCATTTCTGAGTATAAAGGCATAAAGCACAAATGAGAATCAGCATGACTTCATCTAAATGACATGGTCTTAGTGGCTGCTGGTTATCGAGTTCAGAGCGATATGAGTGGACCAGCGATGATGTTGGTGTGTGGAGGCCAGAGGGAGCTGTAAATTTACATATTCACAGACTGGAATTCTCAATTAAGGGAGTAAATGTGCCGTTCGGGATTTATTTTTCTTAGTTGTTTATTAAACTTGCAAAATATTGCTCATTGCAGAGTATTTTCGTATTGTTAGATTTCATCCAGAGGGGATCTTTAAAGGAAAAACTGGTGAGTCGACTCCATGCCGAGTATCAGATATGTGATGTGACTTCAAACTCGACAAGTGAATCTATTTTTGAAGTTCCTTCAAATTCAGATGAACTTGTGATTTTCTGCTAACGGCGATCTCTATTCAAAAAACCAAGAGGAAAGACAACTTCACTTTTAAGCGGGGGAAAGATCATGTTTCCCTCCACATTCCTCATTCTCCCACTAAAAATTCACTTTATGTACTGGTTGCCTGCTCCCTCAAAGGAAGCTGTCAAATTAAACTATTCTGTCATTTCTTTATTGCCAGTTGCTCTTTCTTCGTTTCTTACCCAAGCTAGCCCTCCAGAGTGGAGAGTGTTCTTTTTGGAGAAAGAATTAACTACTTCACTGTAACTTCATGTTGGCACCATTAGGAAATAAGAGCCAGTAGATGCCTCAAAGAAGCTCCTGCAACACTGGGTAATCCTTGCTGTTCTCGTCTGGAAGTCTTCATCAGTACATGGAACCCTTCTGGGAATACGACCACTATTTAATCAACACCCTGCATGTAAGCCCTTCAAGACGTTGAGTCACACTCTTGAGGGTAAAACTCTCTAGCATGCCATTGCAATCAGATTGTATTGATTTCAGCCTGATTGTCGGCGGCATGCGTCACTGTCTACATCTGACCTTCTACCACTTCTGCTATATATGAGAACGGCTGAACATGAAACAGCGTCAAAGGGCAAACCATGTTGACGTTTAAGTACAATTTTGTACTGACGTATGAGGCAAAATTACACAAAGTCAGTATGTGTTGCCATTGATGCCTTTGAGCCTGATTGCAACTCCTTGAATGACACAAACATCGCACAATTTCACTGAACTTGATGCATTTGCTTAGTTTGGACAAAATGCAGCTAATGGAAGAGCGACTGAGGTAGACAAAGCAATCATGGAACTGCCTGCTATGTTTTCAGCATAGGGTGTGACAGCACTCTTTCATTCAGAATGCAAAAGTATTTTCTGATAGAGAGCAGAATTCAAGGCTCCATCAATTATGACAAGTCATCCAAGTCCTTAGAATGTGCATCAGGTCCTGTTTTTGAAACCCTTTGGCTGCTTCACGATGCCAGACACTCTCTATTTGGTAATGTTTAGGGTCAATAGGCCTGGCAGTAATCATATGTGAGTGCGGCTGGTGAAATTGAACCCAATTGCCAGATGAATTTAAAAATAGATTACAATAAAATCACAATCCAAAAATCGCATTTTTGGCTTTCTTGGGTTGTCTTTGTCTTACATTAAAATGTGTTTGATGATCTGAAACATATGCAAAAATAGAAGATTTCTCTAGGGGGTCAAATACATTTGTACAGCACTGTAGATCCATTTTTTTCTTAAAGTTATTTCCTTCATTGACGTACCCCCGTGATGTAGACTCTGCCTATATTTTTGGCGACATGAATAATTACATTGCAGATTTGAAAGATTAGATTTCTCACACAGTGGTACTTGATACAGGTAGAAATAAACATGAGGCGGCCTTTATTGAATCTCTAAAACACTCTAAATCCAAAAAAAGAAAACTGAAAATTTGATTGATGATTGTCTTAAATCTCCTAATTCCATTCAATGCTGTGTCTGTA
Source organism: Amphiprion ocellaris (assembly GCF_022539595.1). Taxonomy (NCBI): domain Eukaryota; kingdom Metazoa; phylum Chordata; class Actinopteri; family Pomacentridae; genus Amphiprion; species Amphiprion ocellaris. The sequence continues at coordinate 15,933,355 of NC_072787.1, read as the reverse complement.
ATTCCTAATAGGAGAATTATTTACTAACCGTAATATTGTAGGTAGTCAGCAATGAGTGGAAAGACATATTTCTGTTAATTTTCTTTCTTGAGATACGCCATAAAGCTCTTCTTAAAGACCCCCTTCAGGGAAAATCAGGCTTTTTTTCCTTGTTAATATGCCCACATGCTGTTTTCCATATGCTGCGAGACATTGTGAGTGAAATAATCAGTCAGCATCCATGGCTGAGTACTGGCGCTACAGTCTCCCAATGACGATGTCTCAAATTCACATACATTCAGGCTTCCAGAGTTTCATTTGCAACAAACTTAAGGAGCTAGTCCTGTCTGCTTCTTTAGCATTAGTTTCCGTTGTTTTGTTTTTTCTATATGGCTGAAATATGCCCCAATATTATAATTTGCCACTGTGTAGCATAAAGTGGTTTTACACTCTTTATGCAGAGTCTTAGGTGAGCTGGTGTGCTCCAGCTGCAACAAGTGAGGAGAGGTGGTTAAATTTAAGCCATTTTACTGTAGGATGGAACTAATTTCATGGATGAAAATGAAATACAATATTTGATACACATAAATGAGTTTTCAGATGTTAAATCGATGACTGAAGAGGGACTTTAGGGTTACAGATTAATTAGAAATTGGACAGAAAACACAGGAGAATGAAAATCAATGTTGTGATCAATTCTGTGATCTCATACGTAAAAACACTGATAAATACTGTGCAGTAAATAAAGAATATAGTAGACAAACTGTAAGGACAAACTAAACAAGTTATGGGATGGGCTGAGAAAATATTGAAGATCGGAGAAAAAAGTCGCCATTCAGATTTTGATTTTTTTTTTTTTTTTTTTTAAAAAGGTTTAAGACAAATCCTTAACAACGGCTTTAGTACAGTACTCTACATCTATTGGACTGGAGAGGCCACACAAAGAGCAGTTCAAATCCAATGGAGATTTTAATGGAAGCTGTTGAATCATCTTTTGAGAAAAAAGTGGGGAAAACGTGGGTTTGGATGATCAATTCTCAAACTGAATGTAAAAGAAAAATGTGAGCTTCAAAACAAGATGAGTTGCAGAACACCTGGTCAGAATCATGTATTAAATTATGAGTTCACACCTGGGGAGGTGCAGAAAAATGAACCTACGTCAAATAAAGCTGGGATTGCAGAGAAACCCCCGAATGAGGTTCTTAAAATTCCAAATTTGATGGATGTGTGGTCCGTCTGTTTCATAACGTTATTATCCATCGGTGTGGAGTAAATCTGCAAGCCTTAACCCCAGAGTTCCATTAATTACAGGGACATTGGTTTGACCAATGCAGTGTATAATTTGCACTCAGGTTTCCCTGATAATAGACTTAATAATTACCCCGAGACTCAGTGAATTCTGGTGAGTGACTGGAGGAAAAGCAGAACAAGTATTGACCATTTTTAATCACTAAGAAACGGACTACAAGAAGGGAAAAAAACACATTTGGCAGTTGTTTACTGTTTTCAGAAAAGCCTTTGATTCGATAAATAGAGACTTTTTGGAGCACAAAATAATATCATACTGAAGTTAAGCTTTATAATTCCATCAAAGCCTTGTACAAAGCCCCAGTTTTTGGTTTGCAGGTAAACACCTTCAGGACTGGCTGATTTCCTGCAGTATTTGGAATGAAACAAATGGATGCACCTCCTCTAGATTACTAGTACAAATTATTTACTATTAGAAATGATTTGACCAAGAAAGTACGCAGGCCAAGCTAGTAATCTAATTTTATAATATTGACTTTCGTGGGGGTTTTTTTTGTTTGCATTTGACATTGTGTTGTATTGAGACAGAAATGGTTAACTGAAAATGTAAAATATTTTTGAGTTTATGGAACAGTAAATGCAGATTGGCTATTAATAGTGATAAAACACATTGCACATTTTAGAGAGTATTATGAACAGCAGAGGAAGCAGGTTTTTAGGGCCTCTGAATCACACTAGTTCTTGGTTTTAGTCAGTACAGTGGGAATTAAAGTATTGGCAGAATCGTCTGGAAAAGCGCCGCAGTCTGTCATGAACAACTGGAAACTGCTCCCTGACCATAGTTTTTCTACCTGCAGGAAACTTTTATAATTCAACAATAGGCTCGGTTTCCTTGTATAATGCAGGAGTGTGAGGTTCTGAGGATTCCCCTGTCAATAACGCTGTCCAGAATCAAGCCATGCCGTGCTTCTTGGAGTACATCAGTTTACTGCTGAGTGAGCAGCTGAAGGGCGATACTGGATGTGAGCATGTCTGAGGTGAAGTGGTGAGAGTGTGAAGACAAACAAAAGACCGTCCAATAAGACCTTTAACTAAGATTGTGCTCACAGTTGTTCTTGGTTGAGAGAAGTTTCTGCAATGCTTTCTATTTTTCATCAGAATTTCATTTATAGGAGTAACTCACGGTGCAATAAAGATGAAGAAATATTATCGTTACAGACATTTGTAAGGAGCCAACTCTTAGAAATTAGAATCAGAAACCATCAAGTTATGTTTACAGAAAATGCAAAGGTTCCTGTCTGCTCACTTAAGAACTAAGGCATCCAGATATGAATGTATTCCTGAAGCGATCATTTTTGTGATCTTGGTGTTGCTGTGGATGGCCTTTATATAGCAGCCTAAGGAATATTTTTTTTTCAGGAATCCTGATTTGTTCTGCTTGTCCGAGGTTGATATATTATTCTGTTTTTATATTGACATGGTTATGGTGAGATTTATGGAAAATGCTTGAAACACAGGGCACTGTGAGTAATATAACAGCACATTTCTGCTACATAAATTGAATGTTCTCCAATGTACTCTTATTTGAATTAATAGAACTGTACAATATAATTTATCATGTCACCATCCAGGTTATTAAGTGTCTCGTAAGCCCATGCAGGTTTGGCAGCGAAACGAGCAGGACACTCAAACATACAATCAATCAGTCCAATAAAGGCTGTGGATGAAGCTGTGAGTGGTTTGAGTTAGCTCAGCAGTAAAGTTTATACTGCAGGTTATGTGTCAAGTCTTGATTTTTGCAGGTTTGATACCAGTTTTTCTTTACCCAACAGCTGTTTTTTTTTTAAACTTACACTACTGTTCAAGGCAATTCCATGTTTTCCATGAGAACTGACACTTTTATTCATGTGTTAACATAATTGCACAAGAGTTTTCTAATCATCAATTAGCCTTCCAGCACCATTAGCTAACACAATGTAGCATTAGAACACAGGAGTGATGGTTGCTGGAAATGTTCCTCTGTACCCCTGTGGAGATATTCCATTAAAAATCAGCCGTTTCCAGCTAGAATAGTCATTTATCACATTAACAATGTGTAGATTTTATGATTAATGTAGTGGTATCTTCATTGAAAAAAAACTTCTTTCAAAAATAAGGACATTTCTAAGTAGCCCCAAACTTTTGAACAGTGGTGTAGAAATAATTATTTTAAAACTGCAGTCTAGAACTTGTCTCCTCCTCACTCCCTCCCGCAGTGAAAGGAACTACACAATCACCATCAATGCGTACTCATTTTTATTTAGTTTTTTGAGACAATGATTATTCTTCTGAATACGAAGTTTCTTTTTTATCTGGAGCATCAGTTGCTTCAGCACTGACAAACCAGTTATTGCTAGTTAACACAAAAAACATCACTAATGGTGCAGAAATGTCACCACAGATACCAGAATTAAAATTCTGTTATACTTTCCACCACAAAGAGATTTAGTCTCTGCTGATTTGCCTGAACGCACATTTACATGTATAAGTTACAGACTACAACTTTTATAAAATGTGAGATTGTGGACAAAGTGTAACAGCACTGAGCAAAAGTTTCAGCCATTAAAAGTAAAGTGTGGATGCTTTATAAGATAATGAATAAAGACTTTCATTTACTAGTTGTCTTCTTTGAAAGTGCAGTAAAGAGAGAAAATCAAAACATTTGGTTTGAGAATTTTTTGTCTTTCCAAAAAAGGGCCAGTTTCCAGCATACTTGGAAGTAGATGTAGGTCATTCTGAACATCTTGGAGAAGTTGCCACAGTTCAGTTCTTCTGTGGATTCAGTGTCTTTTTGCAATCCCAGACTGCTCTGTGAGGGAGATAATATCTGCTGCGGGACTCCTTGTTCTTCATGTGGCAGACAATTTCTTTATGACTCTCGCTGTATGTTTTGAGTTACTGCTGCAGAATGGATGTCTGATTGCTACCAGATGATGGATGAGAAACTTTGGCGCAGTGCTGTGTAAGAATGGGTCATTTTTGTGGTGGAAATCCACACGAGCACTTTGATTGATGGCAGCGCGATCACATAAATTCACAATCATTAAAGCTTTATCTTTCAAACAATCTCTGGATAAGCTGTAAAGAGCAGCCGCTATCAAACAGAACAGGTTTGAAGGTGCATTACATATTAACACTCAATCAGCTCTCATTGTGCAGAAGGCTTTTCAAACTACTTTCCGTCTAAAACACTATAGAGAACACTAAGAGATGTAAACACTTCAAGTACAACAAATCATTTAAGGCAAACCCCTGAAGGAAGATGGTATACGTGGAGCAATAAGCGACAAAGAAATTCAGAGTATTGATGATTTACCTTCAGAGACCCTCCATCTATTTCAGCAAACAGCCCAGACACTAAATTATGCCGAATGAAGCGTTCCCTCCCCGTTTTGCTGTACTAACCAATGAGGCTCATCAGTAAAGGTCAGATCCTACGTGACCTTTTCATCCAGCTACTGTCCTACTAAACTGAGCACAGCTGACCTTTCCTTCAACTCTCTGTGACCTGTAAGGCAGCGCAGCAATAAAAATGAAAACGCCTGCTTTAGTGAAACAGAGAAACTAAAGAAGCAAAAGCTCATCTAACCTTTTCTGACATTTGGTATCATTTGAATAAACCTTTAACTAATTAAACATCAGGAGCACATTTTTTTGATAACTTTTAGCCACAAAAAACAAGCAAATGTAAAGGTTTGAGCAGTGCTATTGTGAGAAATTATCCCCAGATGGTGACACTCGTTACGTCACACGATGATCACGCCTTTAGGAGGCGTATTACTGCACAGACACATCATCACTCCCGCAGTGACAAAAATGAAAAATGCTTCTCTTCTCGTGTCCTGGGTGAATTGTTCTGCTTTCCACTGGTATGACAAATATGTGTCAGAGAAAAATCGTTTTTTAATATTGTTTAAAAATTCCACTCATTTTTCTTACTGTGGATTCCCTTTGTGCTGAATCAGAGGCAAATAAAAAAAGCACTTCCTCCTCTGAAATATTATTTTTTTGCCGATCAAGCCAACCTTTCCAGTCAATTAACCTGCAAGTTTTCTTCTGTAGGTGGGCAGTGAATCCATTATACTGTGTGTGTGCGTGTGTGTGTGTGTGTGTGTGTGTGTGTGTGTGTGTGTGTGTGTGTGTGTGTAGGAAAACTGGAGGATTTGTCAAAAAGAGTCACCTGTGTGTATGAGAGTGCACAATACAAAGAATAATTAATTGTTTCATTAACTAAACTTCCACTGCTTCCAAAGATTTATTGCGCTTTTTTGTTTGTTTTCTATGATAAGAAACTGGATATTTTTCATTGTATTCTGACTTTTGTTTTTCTTGCAGCAAAGCTCTATGAACACCGTGTTCAAATGTTCCTACTCCATAGAGGATAAACGTTACTGATGTACTTCATCCTTTTGACTTCCTCTAGTGTCACCATGAGATTCACATTTGAGGTGCGAGTGAAATGTATCTGTGTAGATCCTCAGGCATCTGGGTCACGGTAATCCCAAGAGCTTCAGTAGAAGTAAATATGTCTTTTTGGTTCTTGAAGACGTTCCACCTCAAATTCAAGAGGAGTTTTCAGTTCTGACTGATAAATAGTCTTAGATATTAAATGCCACCCCCAAATTACCCTGCTAATTGCCCGTCAGTGCCCCAAGACCAACAGGCCTCCATCTGTAAATGGTTGTGAAAATGCCAAATTAGGAATGACTCGAGATGTGATTAGTGGAGACAATTTTGGGGGGAGAAATCTCAAGACTGTATTATAATTACATTACCCTTCGCTGTTCAGAGATGGCTGTTCCAGTTTAAAATAGACGCCGCCCTTCACTCTTCCCTCAAATCGTCTGTATCCAGAATGTGCTCATTTATTCATCATTTATTTTATCCTTCAGATGCAGGTGAACTGTTGAGTCTTCACCGGACATGCTGGCTCACCTGTGTTGTGCCATGCGCTTGTAAAGGGGTTGTTCCATCTCATCTGCATATACAGGCCTGTAGAAGCCTCTTGGATAGGAGGTGAAATGTCTTCCAGAACTGAAAAAGAGAAGTTGAGTTTCTTATTACTGAAGGTCATAGGTGTAATTGAAATGCCTCAGGTAATTAATAGATTACCGTAGAAATTGGTACCTGCAATCATGTGTCCTAAAGGATGAGTTTTCATCACTTTGGTGAGCCTTTAGGTTTTCATCATGATCCAGCTGAAATGTCAACTTGTCCTATAGGGGAGAGTGGGGTAAGATGAGTCAGTTTTTACTTGTGGTGTCATTACAGCACAGGCATGACAGCATTGTCTACAAATAAAACATGTACATATACTTTAGGTTGTGGGGCATCCCTGGGAATAATTGGTTTGGATCTAAAATAAACTGCTTTAAAATATAGCTTTCCGGGGGGGAAAAAAGTGTTTTCTTGTCTCAACCTGCAAGGGGCAAATTGAGCCTTTGAAGAGGGGGGAGTTTAATGGATACTTCTTCAAAAATATTTGCTCCCATGACCAATTTCTTCCTTGGTTTTCTAGAAACAAAGGGTCACTCAACTAACCCACAGGCTCATCTTAACCCACTTTCCCCTACTTTGGATTCTAAGTTAATACCTGCAAAATTAATGAGACTCCCATAAGCTTTAGTTTTACTCTGTGTTTAGTGTGAATTAGCAAATGTTGACATTCTAACACATACTTTTTAAACATTCTGCATAAAACAGTTTACAACAGCTAGACAGACTAAAGAACTGTGATATTTAGAATCTTTGGCATTGATCTGTTAAGTTGCATAATGAAAGATGAAAAGACTGTGACCATGGAAAACATGCTATAGAGCCATGATGATGATATAAGAGAAGAAAGGACTTAATTAATCCCAAAGGATGTTCTTGTGCTAGATATTACAGAATGATTTTTTTAAATTACATAAGATGAGAAAAAATGCAGTGCCTATAGAAGAAAAGCACTAACATATAGGTATGACCCATTTATAAAAAATTAAGTACGTGAGCTGAGATAATTATTACTCCAAGGAACGCGTTTGTCCTTCTGTCTATTAGTCTGTCTGTGCGCAACATTACTCAAAAACAGAGTAACGGATTTGGATGACATTTTCAGGGAAGGTTAGAAATGAGACGAGGACCAAGTGATTAGATTTTAGCAGTGATGCGACTTAGAGTCTGGATCCATAGATTTTTTGAAGATTTCTGTATCATTGCGAGATAGCAGCACGGTGTCACTGTAACTATGACAACAAGTGAACACTACGTCAGCTGCCTGCTGATGATCACGTGATTGCGATCCTTCGACAAATCCACCGCTGCAGACTTGTCAGAACTTATCCATCAGAAATCATACAACTGAGCAGCCTTGGTGGAGTACTGAGCTCACTGAGTGCTTTTCTTGTCTTTAGCATTGTAATTGTAGGAATTTTTGGTTCAGTTTGCATGTTCTTTCTCTACTTGCATGGGTTTCCTCTGGTACTCCATCTTCCTTCCACAGTTCAACGACATGCATTGTAGGTTAACTGGTGATTCTAAATTGGCTGCAGGTTTGAATGTGAGCGTTAATGGCTGCCTGTCTCCATGGTAGCAGCTATGTGACTCAATAGCAGCCTGTCCAGGGTTTATATTTAAAATATTGTTAGGTGGTTCTTGAGTGTACAGGTTTGCCATAATTGAGGAAAAATCACAGTATCCACGCACTGGATTATAGAGCCAGATTATAGCGTCTAGTTTGAAATATATTTTCTCATATCTGTCTTTAGGTGGCATCTGTTACATTTCAAGTTCTGACTGTTTCTCTCTAGTGTCTGATTGAAAGTGTTTTTTGTTAATTAGCTGACTGCCCTCACTCACTGGTGAGTCAATATATGTAAATGGCTCAAGCACTTTAGGTTTCAGACCATTAAAGTTCAGGAGCTGTAATCCAAAGCATAGCTCCTCCTTTTTCCTTCACTAAGTGTCCTATCTGAACTACATGTGGGAGGCCATTTGGACAAAAGTGCACTTCTGTGGAGCCAAAATTAGGTACAGCCTGGTGCACCATCTGCAGCTCAGCATCAGTAAAACAAAGGTTACTTGAGGAGATCCGGGACTCCTGCTACTCCTCTTTCCATTAGTGGGGAGAGATGGTGGAGATGGTACAGGACTACAGATACCTGACAGTTCACTTGGACAGATTGGACCAGAAAGTCTCTCTGCAGGAAGGGGCAGAGTCAGGTGTTTTGTCTGTGGAGGTTCTGGTCCTGTGGCTCCATGCTGTAGGTGTTTTATGAGTCCGTGGTGGCAGGTGCTGTTTTTTACCCTGTATGTGGTCTGCTGGCACAAAGGCCTGAGGGTGAAAAACACCAGAGGACTCAATAAGCTTATTGAGTCTTAGAGTGGACCTGAACAATCTGCATACAGTTGCGGAAATGAGGATTTTTTCAGAGCTTCTCTCCCTCTTTGGTAATATCTCTGCACGGTGTTCTGGTGAGAAGAGACTAAAGGCTCCACAGGAGGTCCTTCGCTCCTGCCTGTGGCTGTGCACTTATCTCATTCCTCTTTCTGCTGAAGATGTTTTTTTTAATTGTAAGTTAATTGAAAGTTTTATTTATATTTTTTTATTTAATTGTACAGGTTCCACAGAATTTCACTTCTGAGAAAGAATCATCAGATTCCCTTGAGCTAATTATGTGTGACGTGAGGCTATGTCAGGAAAAACAACCGAATCTAAGCTTGTAAGCGGGATTATTTTTTGAAAATCCCTTTGTTCTACCTTTCTCATTTAAAAAGTTGCCATAAATAGACAGTTTACACTAAACAGATTCTGTAAAAAAAACTTTAAAAAAAAATCTACATTTTGGTGCAACTAAGAAGCTATTAGTTACTCAGCTGTGACCAAGAGTCACATGAAAAAAATTCAGGGACTTTTCAGCTGAAATTGAAGCAGGCTGTATTTACACAGATGTAAATGTAAATAATGAAAGTGTAAGTAGTGAAATGTCCGTTACCATCTTTCATCCCCGTTTTGGTAGCATCTGTGAAGTTCAGAGGGTTGAATATCTGGGGTGGAGATAAAAATGGGAATAATGTGAATTAGCTACCATATAAAAATCCCAGTAATGAAGCATGACATGCAGTGAGGCCTGCGCAGTGCTGCAACACCACCCGAACATTGTGAGGCTATACATGGCTACTAAAAGTTACAGAGATGTGTGCAGAGCTGCAAAAACAGAAATCAGCTTAATTCTACAATTCTTCTATTCCGTCTTTACTGGCTATATATCACAACCCATTAAATCTACACAAGACACCAGGGCAGAAGGTCAGGAGGTGCGGTAACCAGTGAAACTTGAGCAATAATGTGCTATGACCTTCTCTGTATATTTCAGCAAAGTGCTTTAACCTACACTTATACATTATGATGCGCAGAGTCACAGCCGTGATAAAATATTCACTCAGGGTGTCCAACGCCGGGAAAAGGTCCCTGCTGATTTAGAACATTGTCAGCTGATGATTTATGTGTATAAATGAATCCTGAAATACATCGGGGAGCTAATAAGGCTTCCTGTTTAGCGAGCTATCATTTATGGCCGGCAGATAGGCGAGAATCCCGGCTGCTCAGTGCTGGTGGTCAAGGGTTACCATGGGGATGGAGGAGAGGGTCAGGAGCTGCCGAGGGAGTCGTCTCCGTCCTCGGTATTGTTTTTGATTGTGTGAAATTAAGGAGAACCTATGAGGTAACCTGGCACCATGCTGATTTATTGCGCTTGTGTGTAGTTAAAGAATAAGCAATAATTCCTATTGCTTCTTTTATTGTCAGCAAAATCTTCTTTTGGTAGTTCCTGTAAGGTACACTGCATTTCTGGATTATTGTGCTGCATAATCACAAGTTCTTGATCTTGTGCTGAAGGTATCGGAGAAATTTGCAATGTCTGGGACGGAGTGCAGTCAATACACATGAATATATGTCTGGTGTGCAATAAGAAACTGCTGGAGGTGATGGATTCGTGGAACCGTATTTGCACAGGTATTCAAAAGAGAAAATACAGCAGATATGTGCCAAAGAAGAGACAGAGAGCAAGCATCTAATACTAATTTTACACAACTGACTGATTGTATACAGGTCTGTAGAGCTGCTTCCATATAGAATATAGTGGTATTTTTTGCAATGAATTTAAAACAGTGTGGGTTAATGGTGCCAGTTCTGTAGCACAGAGAAATAAGCCAAATCAAGTTTTGAATACACAGACAGTTCAGGGCAGAGGCATGTAGAGGACCTCCCACCTCTCCTTACATAGAAGGAAAAACACCCAGACTGAAAAATCTGACCTTTTTTAGTCACTTTGCGACTCCTTGTGGCTGCTTTGTAGTGATTCTGTGTTTCTTTGTAGTGATTTTGCAACTCGTTGAGGTTGTTTGATCGCCTTTCCAATAGGAAATGTTCAATCAGACTCTCCCCTGAGGGTCAAGTGGCCCCTGGGCCTGTGCCCGATAGGCCTGTTCAATAATCCATCCATGGCAGCAGCTACTGCAACACCTTGTCAAATCAATGATTTAAGCTTTGCAGATGCTTGCCTCTCAAAGTGACAAATACTGGCTCTCTCTCCTGTGAAAAGACTCTGGATACTCTGTTCTGACAGCACAATCTCTCACAGATAAGACCTCCTCTGCCGGCCATCATTTCCTCCACGATAACACCCACTGCACTGTACACTACTGGCTTTATGAGACTTTGTCATAAAGCCTCGGTGTTTCGGGAGAGTGGCGGAGCTCATTCTTTTTTCATGTAGTGCCATCATGAAAGCAAGATAACCGGGTTTCCATGAGAAGAGGCAGATAAATGCGAGGCTCTGCTCACGCTGCAGACTTGTCCAGGAGAGCGGCGTGAAAGAAAGAAACTTGCAGCGATCCAGCCTGAATAGCACTCTCCATCTGTATAATTGGTTGAAATGAGCAATGAGGGCCACCTGCTGACTGTGTCATTCAGAGCTCTTTTACATGGAAATTTTGCCCAATGCGACTGAGTGCAGCACAGAAAGAGGTACACAGAGAATGAACTTGAACACAATCACCATCACCCAGCTCCAGACCACTACTCAAAAATTCCTCAAATGAAATTATGTAGAATCAGAAAAGGCTAATAGGCTGTCTGAAATGCTAGTTTGGACTCTTAGCTTGGTTTTGCTTTAAGTTTATCCAACAATGGAAGTACTTTAGTTTATTTATAGTTGTTCAAGCTGCAAATAACAGCGATAAGTTCATATTTAAACACTTGAGCCTTTGTTATGCAGGAATCAAAGTGTAATATGTGTAATTAATGTTTTGTGTGATATTGCCAGCTTAAATCTACAACAATCTTTTTCTTTTCTTTTTTTTTTTTTTTACAACTGAAAAAAATCCACGGTTAACCCACGGTAGAAGGCATTTAAGCATTTCTCTGCTCACTGCTTTGACTATATAACCTAGAATTTTGACTCTCACCAAACTTGTTTCCAGCTGCAGCAGGCGGCTGTTTTGAATAAACTTTTTTTTTTTTGAAATGCAGTAAACCAACTGCCCAGCACCAAACAGAAGAAGAAGGTTAATGGCTTTGATGATTTTTCTTAGGCAGTGATGGAAACCACAACCAGAGCTAAAAAGAGATTGTATATTTGAAATGCTTGTCATATAAGCATAATCCAATTAATCCTAGTGTTGCCCTGTCAATTTGTAAATATGCAATTGTTGTAATGTCACACATATATCGCGTACATTCTGAGGGAAACACTCAAGCTTTGTGGGGATCTGTTAAAGGTTGAGTAAGCGATTCCAATCCAGTGTCGAATACAACAAATATCTCCTCACTGTCTGTTAGCTGTCTGTTCTGATTGTATGCTGGAAAAAAAAATCTGATGTTTGTGCACAGCTCTGATTCTGCAAACTGGATAAAAGTGTCTCAGATTGTTCCACACAACACATTTCTGGCCAACCAGCAACAGGGCCGTTCGATTATGATCACAGAACAGCTACTCTGCCCTATGTTTTAAAACGGAAATGTCAAGCAAAAGCACGTTAGCGCCACCAAACTTTGTGTCTTTGCTCATGAATACAGACTGAGCCTCCCATTGACTCCAATTCCACCTGTAAAAGACGGTTCCCAGTTTTATAGTTTTCCTGACCTTTAAAAACAATTTGACAAACTAAATCTCGCTAGTATTTATTTTGCTATGTTTTGGATGTTGCGCTTGTATGTTGTTCATTAGATGACTCTTTATATTCTCACATTTGTTGTGCTTCATTTAAGAGAAACAGACTTTCATTTCCACTGATGTAAAGCTGGAACATTTTTCTTATTGGTCTGCTAACCCAGTTATCATGTCTCTAAAGAAACACTGAAGGGAGGGGCGTATTTATTTGGCTGAAATCAAATGTAAACAAATAGTCTCAGAAAATGCGTACTCTACCTTTAACGTAACCTGCATAAACTCTCGTACGTTCTGTATGCACTAAATGCCCATTTTCCTACCTTATATTTTTCTTATTAACACACTCTCGCAGTAAACTCTCAGCTGTTATATTTAAACTTCCTCCATCTGCTATACACTTATTTACATTCTATTTCATTGCGTTGTATCTCATTATTATTACAATCACTTGTTCGACCTTAGCATTCAGCTGAAGGTCACAAGCTTCATAAATATGTCAAAAAGAGTAATCGACTGGAGTCTAGACTTAATAGAAACAATCAGTGGTCACTGCTTCAAATGAGCCTAAATATTGTAATAATAACCACATGAAATCTTGCTTTCTGATCTGTTTATATTTACCAAAGGTGGATTTGTTGAGCATACCTTTATGCAAATCTTTGTCAGATACTCATTTACATAACAAACCACTGTCCTGCTAGCAGCTGATCACCTCTACTCTTTCAGAATAAAACATCTAAAGCAGTTTTCCTGGGAAATGAGGGCAACATCCATTCACTTCCTTTTCTATTTTTACCAGCTAATCTGGGGGATTGACTTTACAACCTTCTCTGCTGTAGTTTCTGTCTACTGCCATCCCATTAAACCTTAAAATAAACAGTCTAGAGGTCACTGCTTGTTTTAGCTCTCCCCCATTTTCCCCACAGACATGAATAAAGTTCCATCTTTTCATCTTTCCCAACCCATTTTATGCCTTTACTCCTCAAACATTTATGCACACCGCCCACCTACTGGTGATAGCAAATCCACCAACCTCCTTCCTTACAATGACCGATGCAGTTAAGGTAACCCTGGTATATATAAAAAAAATTTCTCACTGCTGTTCTATAAATCTGTCAGACACTCACTCTGTCCACTGTCCCCCACAGACATCTGTACGGTCTGGCAGTCAATTATATCCCCTCACCTTCAAAAAGCCTCCCTCCATCACTGCATGGGAGGAGACCCATATCTTTATCTGATCTTTATCCCTTCTCAGCAGCAGGAATGGCGAAGCTGTCAGCTCAAAACTCTCTAGATCTCTTTAATGCAGTGCACAATCTCAGCATGGTTAGTGGGTGACAGTGAGAGCTACATGAAGACTATCGCCATGTATGCGAGAAGCTCATTTTAACGTAGGTATCCAAGTGAAACATTAAAAAATATTCATGATGCTCGACGGAAGACAGATCTATAAAGTATGAAATGACAAAAAGAAAAACACAATCTCTGGGAAATCTGATTTTACACATCACCTATTTATGTAAAAAAAGGACAGCAGTGGTATCTATTGAGATTAAAAAAAAAAATCTTTGTAATGATTGATGAGCCTCATTGGTTCTCTACCCCTGGTGTGTGCTGCTATGTCAATGAGTTCAAAAGACATTAGTCATGCACTGACCTGCAACCAGGTCACAACAGAGATTCAGTCATCTCCAATAGTTCACTGCTATCCATCCGCACAATTTTACTTAAATGCAAATTCCTCCTGGCTTGTCATTCTGCTCCTCTTTTTCTCCCGCCACCCCACCTCACTCTGTCTGTCTGTCTGTCTCCTGGCTATCTGCTCAGATCAATACATGAGTTAAAAGTAGTGGTCCTCCTGATGTGAGACTGGGCACCAACTTCAAACAGTCTTCTCTATCCGCTCTGTTCATCCTTTTATCCTCCTCTTTTAACCAGAGACATGGCTTTGGCTTTAGCAACATGTGGAGTGAGTCACTCTCAAGGTCTCTCCCGTATCACAGTTCATCCTGTGACTCGCCTTGACAGAGGAAGATAGTGCTCATGATTGCCTCTGGCCATGCCACTCCAGCTAAGAAGAGCCCTCCCCCCTGTTCCCTCAGATCAATCCCTCCTCTATCTCTGTCTTTTATCCATCTTGTTCCTCTCTTTCCATCTGCTGGGCTCCAGCCCTAAGTACCCGTGTCTTGAGGAGGTCCAGTTTGTCTTTGGCCAGAGCTTCTCTCAGGGCACTGAAGAAGCCGTGATAGTGGGAGGTGTTGTGGATCATGAGGAGGACTCCGGCCAGAAGCTCATTGGTCACCAGCAGGTGGTGCAGGTACGCCCTCTGGTGGTTCTTACAGCAGTAGCAGCCACACCCCTCTACCAGCGGCCTGAAGTCATCCTGATACCTGGACAAAAGTTGAAAGGAAATTTAAAAATTGATGAACAAGCATCGTAAATGGAAATCCCATGTTCGACAGACATAAAAAAATGAAAGATTTATTAAGAACATCTGTTTACGAAAACCTCTGGGAGCTTACAATAGCTGCCACAAACCTCTTGTCTTTGAGATTGATCTCGAAAGATGTCATTTGTGTTTGATCATCATGATTAAGATCTCCATTCTGTTTTGTGTCCCCTGCTGCGTCCTTCTCTTCGCTCAGCTCCAACACTGCCAAAACATATATGCATCTTATTAATCTCTGCGCATTCACACCATGATCTCATCTTTCAGCAGAGAATTAGTCTCTGTATGCACAACCAGCAGCAAAAAAACAAACACATACTGTAGCTTGACCCCTGCTGTGTCCTATAGTCCCTCCACCATTTTAATATAATTACTTACCGGCTATGTTCTGAATACCAACGCCTGTCTTGCATAGATGGGAGTTCATTGGAAGGTGATTTCACTTAATTCAATGTGAACGGCGCTGTATTTAATAAGACGGTTGTTTGCGAGGGGACAGGCTATCTGGCCAGTCGCTGACACAAGAGATGTGAGGAAGATGAAAAAAATTAAAGCGGGGAGGATGATGAATAAGGAAGAAAGCGGTCCATAGTAAAGCATATGATTGCAGTCAGAGTTTAAAAGGCTACAGAGGACCAAATTGGGTTTAGTGGGAACTGAAAGAGGTTAAGCAGAGAGCAACAAAATGTACAAACAAAACATAAAAAGGAAATTACCACAGGGTCTGTATGGAGCTTAAAGCAGATGGGTGATAAGCAGAAGAATAAAACGGGATAAAATGAGGCTTGACCAAAGCCAATAAAATGTAAAGTAGGAAGAAGTAACTTGTGCAGAAGATGGATTTTGCACTACAGAGACACGACTGAAATCGAAGCCGAGCAGAAAGAGATTGAAGATTGAAGGCTGCTTATTAAAACTGTGACACAGACAGTTGGAAACCTTCATTTTATGCCTTTTGGATCAGTTCTTAACCAATGTCACAGACTTCACAGAACTTTCAGGAAACCAAAAGTCCTGCCGCCTGCAGACCGAATCAGGCCTGAGATACTGTGCTGGCTGGCACATCTACCATTTTTCACTTCACATTTTAAATAAACCGATTCACACTGGAAACATTTTGGTTGCTGATTCAAACAGTAAATGTTCAGTAGTGGTTCTGGGCTCTTACTCAGTTAATTTAAAAAAATCATTTCAATGAAACATAGGTTCTAGGCCCTTTAACACTTTAAATTCAATTAATTTGATAAATATTATTGTTACTTTAGTATCACAGACTGTATAATAAAGGTATAGTCTATGTTTATTACTCATGTCATTTTGCAAAAGTGGCCCCGGAGCAAAGCAAGTTGACTGTTCCTGATCTGAAACCTGCAGAGAAAAAAAAAACAGCTACAAACAAAACCTTCCTGTGTTTATTTAAACTAATAATCTTGATGGCTAAGTGGGTGAGCTGGTGTGCTCAAGCTGCAGTGAGTAGCGATAGGTGGGTGAGAGAGAGGAAGGGACTATGTAGATCTGTGCTGTCTTGAAGAAGCAGAGTTACATGAGAGAATCATTAAAAAAACGTATAAATATTTAACTTTGATACATGTGATGGTTTTTTCAGGTTAAATTAACATTCAGAGACGGACTTTAATCTTAAAATATATCTAAAATGTGATTTAGTGTAGTTTAACCGCTAACATCTTGTGTTTTCACTAAAATCAGAAGCTAGAAAGACATTATCACTGCTACTGTGGTAAACTAGGCTAGCTAGCTTTTAGCAGGACTAGATTATCAGACATTGGATTTTTTTCTTCCCATGATGATTAAATTTACTTATTTAAGTCTAATTAAGAGGTATAACAAACTCATTAAGCATCAAATTAGATTTTTCACAACAGAAACCAGACAAATTTCTTTTTCTGTTTCCCCCCCCCAAAATTACACATTTGCATGGCATAATATTTTTTATAGGCTAAAACATTCAAGAAGTTGGAGTCTGCATTTGCTATGTTTCAACTTTATACAGCAGAATTAGTGGACTAAGCACAGTAAGGAGAGAAAAAAGATTGGTGGATACATGGAAGATTTTCTAAAAATGAAGTAAGAAAGAGTGCGACAAAGGAAGAGGGTGGATTAGCATTTGATCTGCCATGTCAAAAAGGACCATAGCTGGGAAGTGGAAGGTGTTGACATGCACACCCTGTGGGGCTTTGTAATTGGCCAAATGGGGAATCAGAATTTCTCTTTGAGTTTGACACCATCACTGCTCTCACCTCCACCGAACTCCATTATGCTCCCTGTGCAGAATCGATTAGTGCTGTCTGACACTAGATGTGGAGATACCAGACTTTACTCCGTCAGACGAGTTTAGTGCAACTTTTTAATTAGCACGAAACAAACGGTAGAGTTTTCTCACCAATCTATGGTGCTTTTAATGTTAAATGTATGGTCAAATGTCTCCTTATGTCTCCATATCGATACATTTTTCTCCTCAAGGACAATAAAATTTACTTTTAAGGCACATTCTTCAAACAGACTGAACCACTTTACATTCCACAGCTCTTCTCATGACTCTTCTTTAACTCTCCACTTTGGATCAAAAACAGGAACTCGGGCTTAATTGTTACCTTGCTGCAGCTGCTAAGAGATACACCATTGATTTCATTTCACTACCTGTAATTCTCTCCAACCAATTATTTAACTGATCTGAGGCTAGAAAATACACACCAGCTACTTTGCACGCGCACACACACACACACACACACACATAAACAAACACACATGCATAATTTCACCATCCATTATAGGCAGGTCTGATGTTGCAAAAATAAATGCCTCATCTGCAGGGTGATATGATCACCATATCTACACCCAGACACACACTTGTTTCCTATTCATTATGCGAACAGGCTCAAGCAGCTGTCAGACGTGGCCTTGCTGCTCACCAAATTGAAGCTAGATGAAGGGTTGTTCATTTGGTGACAACACTCTGCATTGAACCATTAAAGTCTGATTAAACATGTTGTAACTCAGTGCAGCAGCGTGAAACGAATGCCCCTTTATATTCATATAAGAACCAGGAGCATAGACTCTACATGCATTTTAAGCTCCAGCCTCCTCCTATGGAAATGAACAAATCTTGCTTTGCTAATTATTGGTTTGGTTTTATCAGTTAACTCCATCGAAACCATCAAAGTGCCCATTTCTCTGCCTTCTAAAACACTGACATTAATACTTTCCTGTGCATGACATCTCAGCGTATTCACACCATTCAGTCTTTTCTCATTGCTCTGTCCGTACCGCTTTCATGCACAGAAATCACGCTAACTAAACTATGACATAAAAGGAATCAAATTTCCCATGACAATCACATTTCATTCGGGGGTCTCTATAATCTGGACACCCTACCCAAACTTCTAAATTACACAGTGACATGTCAGTTTGCTCCAGGCGCAAACTGCAAGCTCTGAAAGCAGAATGCTGATGTTTTCCATCTTTTTTGGGGGTAATTTCTTTCATCACACTTGCGTTTAAAAATGTCA
This sequence comes from Amphiprion ocellaris, assembly GCF_022539595.1. Taxonomy (NCBI): domain Eukaryota; kingdom Metazoa; phylum Chordata; class Actinopteri; family Pomacentridae; genus Amphiprion; species Amphiprion ocellaris. Next base: position 15,914,957 of record NC_072787.1, on the reverse strand, counting down.
TTCTGTGGCTTTGGGCAAGGTAGTTTTTACCTGAAAGGTCTTTTGCTTTTACAAGAGCAGAATTGTAAAAATAAATGCTGCCAAATTCTAAGATGTCTCATTACCTCCCTCCCTACTCCCCTCTTGCCCCCTTTTACATTTGAAATTAAACCTCTGTGTGCTTTGATTTAAATGCTGCATGTCAGGAAATGGAATGCCAGTTACAGGTTACGGCTTAATAAGTACAAGAAAGCTGTTTTCTCAGGAAAAACGTGGGTGCTGCAGAGTATGACATCATGCATGTGTAATAGAAGCTGATGTAAATTAGATGGGGAATGCTAAAGCAGCGGAAAGTAATCAAGCTTGACCCATACCTGCTGATACGCTACATGCAACATTAAAATGATGCCGAGAACAACAGAAGTGCACTGACTATAATTATTAACAGTTAAAAGAACTGTTTTATTAATGCATCTATAAATGAATAGATCAATATTTGTGCACCACAACTGTCTTTCACACTGCTAATAATTGTTTAAAAAAAAAAAGAAAGAAAAGAAAAAAAGCTAACTAGCTCTTTGCCACACCTTCAGGGGGCGCTCTACCTGCACGCTCGGGGTCCGGGGAGATGTCAAAGCTGAAGCAGAGAGCACATCCTCGCTCCGTCACCTGGAAGGGGAAGAAACTCTCGAACAGATCCACTCCGGCCTCAACGCACGCCAGCACCTCATCAGGTCTCCCGACACCCTGCAGCAATCTGAACGTCAAATACAAACACACAGTCAACAAACATACTCAGAAACAGCAGGAATTCCTGGAGAAAACAGCCAATAAACCATAAAAATGAATGCGACACGTCAACTACATTACTGCCAGACCAGACACATGCACAAACACCAGCAGCCTTCTTCCCTCAGTCAACAGCACGTACAACCACGAGTGTTTTTGCTTTCACTATTTTCTCGGGCTTCCAGCTAACAGGCTCCCTCTGACTCTGCCTGCAAGCGTCAAGGTCAAGCCCAATTTAGCATTCGATAATGACTCCTATCCACTTTCCAGTGGGAAGCTGCATCCCCTAACAGCCAGGAAAAACCAGCAGGGACGGTGCCCCACGGTATTCGAGATGAGCCTGTTCAAAAGCAAACTTAGCAAAACTCTCGGGGAGCTCCTGGTTACAGACGGCCGCTCCTTGCAGCTCCACTCTCTCAGCCTCAGAGCCACAAGCAGAAGTCCTCCATTATCTCCAGGAGAGGAGTGCTCATGTGGGACGCTGTCCAGAGAGACGTCTCTCAAAAGCTGATTTAGTTTTAGAGAACCAACAACTTCTGGAGGAAGTTTGTCCTTGGGTTTTGAAAAGGAGATTATACTCTGCCAGTGTAGTGCAGAGAAATGAAGACTGGTTTTAGGATCTTCAAAGGAACTCATTTATTATCATACAACCCATTCAGCTGGATTACAAGCTGCTAAATAAGCTTTAAATCAAAGTTTCTGTTTTATCATTACGCCTGTGTGTTAATCTGTATGTAAGATTATGTTTGGAACTGCAAGTGGTGTTTATTTTCAATCAGTCTCTCCAAAAGTAAAAAAGTGCCTTCCTCAAGCTCCCATAATTCGAGCTGACCTCATCCAAATGATTTATTTTGTCCAACCAACAGTACAAAACCCACATCTCTATACCTATACACCACTGAATCCTCCTTAGGGTCACGGAGGGCTGGAGTCTATCCCAGCTGGCTTAGGGGAAAGGCAGAGGATGACCAGTCTATCACAGGGCTACATATAGAGACAAACAATCACCCTCACATTCACCTCTACGGACAATTCAGAATTATCAATTAACCTCAGCATGTTTTTGGACTGTGGGAGGAATCTGGAGTACAAAACCCACATTAGAATGATGTACAACAAACAAACATAAACAAAAGCAACAAATTCTCACATTTAAGAAACTAGAACCAGAGGCTGATTGGAGTTTTTTCTTGAAAATGACAAATTCAGCTGCCTATTAAAACATCTACTGAACTAACAAGGAATTACACCTGGCCTGAAAACACCATACAGGCTGTGGGCAGAGGGTACAAATCATTTTAAAGTATTACTGCTTGTTTACTCAGCCTTAAAAGATGTGCTTCCCAAACATATTTCCCACCTGCTCATTGGTTATAGCCCAGTCAGGTCACCCAGATCATCCTCATGCGTTTCCTGAATGTACTAGGAATTAAAGTGAAATCAGATGAAGGTGCATTTTGTTATTATGACACTATTCCCTGGAACAAAGTGCCCGATGACCTGAGATCTGCTGCACCTGTATCTTCTATTAAAAGCAGCCCTAAAACATTTGCTTTCTCAGGCTTTTGGTAGTCAGTGGATGTGTGTGCCTGTTTGCCTGTAATTCATGTGCTGCAATAGGAATAAAAAATTTGGGGCTTTTTTGGGATGTATATATGTGCACATTGTACAGGTGGCTGGTTATTTAATTTATGTGAAAGTATATGTTTGTGTTTTCTATCTTATGTGTTCCAAGTTTTTCTATGCTTTAATGTAAAGCACACTGACTTCACCTGTGTATGAAATGTGACAGTAGGGCTGCACAGTGAATAAAATAATAATCACAGTCAGGATTTTGTCTTTCCACACTTAAAACATTAACTTAAAACATTAAAAATGTAAGATGAAAGAAAACAACTAAACACTTGATTGCAAGATGATTCGAAATTAGTGATGTTTGCATGTTTAGCTTCCTGATGTATGAGCTCAGTGTTAAAATCTATCTATATGACTGTATCTACTTCTCACTGCAGTCCAGGAGAAATTAATTTCTCCCCACTAAAATAATATTTTGTCTCCTCCGTTTTTCAATTCAAACTGGGCAATTTAGATTATGTATTTAAATAAAGGTGAAAAAATGCAAGAAAATTAAAAAGAAATCAGGCACTGCGAAGGATTGGAGAAATGTAATGAAAAGAGGTAAAATGGATAAAACCTAACTGACACTGGTGCTTCCAGGTCGAGCTGAGATAATGACTGCTGACAGACTGTGGATGTGGTGGGGGAGCACGAAAAGCCAGCAGGGTTTTCACTTATAATCAATCAAGCAGGAGAATTAATTGATTGAGTAGAATCCACCAACTGCGCCTGCTCAGCCTCCCAATCCCACTGTTTTGCACACAAACGGCGACAACCACAAAGAGGATAGAAATCAGATAAATTTAAAGTGCATTAATCTGTCTATCAGGTAAAAACACTTAATGAATTCCTTATTAGAGTTTGATGAATACAGCATATAGTTGTTTGCTTTCTATCATTTTATATTACCAGTTAGATCAAAGGCAAAACAAATGGTGAATTAATAAATTAGCTCACAGTTTTTAAAATCATTTAAGACAGTTTTCATATAAACATGTCGCCGGTTTCAGTATGAAGTTTTGCTGCCTTTTTCTGTTTCATATCATTGCACATTTCACATAATTAAGGAAACAAGACCCCTCTGGATTTTCTGATGTTTTAAAAGCCAAACAATTAACTGAGAAAACATTCGGCAGATCAATAGTGGAAATAATTGCTGCTGGCAGCCTGAAGAAAACATCTCTTCAAAATGGTAACAAACATTTAAGCCTTTAATAGAGTGCCGTATCAGTCAAAATAAAAAGCCTAATTGATGCTGAAAACAATGATTAGTGGCAGGCCTGCAGGAAAAAAAAACAGATTTGTCAACAGGCTGATCTTAAGCTGGTCGATAAATAAACAACAAGCCTTTATGTTACCCAGCTTTTAGTCGCCAAACAAAACTGTTCCTTTGTCTAACCATCACTACTGCTCTTTCTGGTTGTTCCAGTTGAGTGGCTGCTTTCAGTGACTGACTTCAATTAAACACCGAAAATGAAACCATGACTACGATTTAGTAATTGTAATCAATTTATGTTTGCCACCATCATAAGCAGACAAACCTGGGTTTGTCCTCAGGTAGCTCCTTGTTCACAGCAGTGATGAGCTGAGTCCTCAGTCTCTGGTCCATGGAGGCCGTCTGGAGGCCGTCCAGGCAGAATCCTGCTACAGGCCTCTTGGCTGTCTCTCTGGCTGAGCGAACCCTCTCCTCCAAGATGTCTCCTCCCTCCACCACCCCGAACACCTCTACTCCGTCCAACTCCTGCAAATGACAGACAGTTTGGTGAAATACAACTTACAAAAAAACTCCTGAAACATAGAAGGAAGAGCAAGTGGAAGAAAAAGCAGTAAAACAGATAAAAAGCTATAAAATTCATAACCACACGCAGTGCATGATGAGATTTGTGGCGGCAAAGTGGGTTTTTAATCAAGTGTATATTATAAATATATAAATAAAAGCTTTCATTCTGGAAACAACCCATCTGGAATTTGATGACTCGACATGTAGTTGACGGCACATCGCGAGGATGAAAGACACAGTGGGGGACCAGGGAGCGTCTTAGTAATCAAGCAGCTCACTGCGTACAGTGTTGATCGAGAATTACTTTCAGCACGCTGTCAGTTCTACATGCTCAACATGATTCCACACATTACATTTATTTCTGTGAGGAGAACTCGGTTTGCAGTCGGGAAATAAAACAGCAAATAACTGCAGCATTTAACAAAGAACCACAGGTGAAAAACAGTCACCTAAAAAATGTCTAAAAGATGCACCAAAGACTGGAAGTAACAAATGCCAACATAATAACACAATAAACTTCTTGTTATAAATGAAGTTGTTTACATCCTCGGGCGAGAGCAGTATGGTTAAATGACATTATCTCCTCTGAAGCGTAACTGAATAAAGGTGTCGTTTATCCACTCATGACACCTCTGCTGTTTCTTCTCATTTAAGTCTTTTTCAATCTGTTCTCTCTATCATGAAATGAGGTAGTCTTTGAGCACATTTAAAAGGAAGGAAACCTGAGTGTTTCATTAGTCATGCTTGATGCTGCACCGTTACACGCCTGCTGATAAAGTAAGGACCCACTGATAATGTATTCGTCCCAATCTCACATGTTTCTGCTGTAGAACAGCTACACTGCCGCCCCTTTGACTACAAAACTACCAAACATCAATCCTTGTCTCGCGTGCTTGTGCTGTGCATGACAGAGTTACAAAGGCAGACTTTAGAGACGGTAAGTGAAAGGCAGCGGGTGTTTCATGTGTGTGTACCTGTGATTTCTGGTGCACCAGCAGACACTCATCCAAGTGAGCGAGAGTTCGATCCACCGACTTTCGGACCCTTTTCCGTGACGTGCTGTTCTGCCAGGTCTCTCCGTCCGCCATGCTCTGGTACCAGTCGGGCTGCACGGTCTTCTGGAGAGCCATGAACTTGGCCACTGTCAGCTCGATCCGCCCACCGCTGCCCCACACTGACACCGTCTGATGACAACGGAGAGACATTTTTCATCCGAGGAAACATTTGTCCGCTAACCTTTGGACACTGGCAAGAAGTGTCGAAAGAGAGTTTGTGCTCAGAATGAGTATTTCTTCAGAAGTTTTCATACAGAAAAGGCTACAAGCACACTGTCCAACATAGTAAAACTGAAAGGTAATTGCCATTTGAATGGACTGTAGGAGGAAATGTATCTTTATGCTATGATATGATCAGTACAGGTCATTCCATTTCAATTAACCAAATTTTTTAAAAGGTTTACGCTTGACCGTCTCATATTTGTCAGATTTCTTTTTCTGTGCATACATATGTTATAAAGTAAAGGTGTATAATCTCAGGTAATTGAGTTAAAAGCTGATCTTGATAAAGAAAACAAGTAAATATATATGTCTGACATATACACGTGTTTGCTTATAGTACCACTTTTCCTAAAATTATTTGAAGGACTGTGAGTTGGAAAAAAAGGACTTTTCTTTTAGCCCAGTAACAATATTATATAATTCTTCTAGTTGGGACACTATTGGAGTGGTTTCACCTGTAATACCTGCTCAGTTCATGTTCAAATGTTGGCTCTGACTGGCACCATACTCTACATTATAAAGCTCCAATTTGTGCCAATTGCAGGTAAAAAGATTCAGCCTCTTATGGTGAAAATGATGGCTTTAAGGTTGGCGGAATATCAAAATAGAAAAAAAATAAAGACCAAATTTGAACCATCGTATAACTGGTTTGTATTGTCCTCTCAAACCAGAGGTTGATATGTACGTATCAATGAGCCTATAAAATGTCTCTAGCTACATTATTTCTTAAGTTATGGCTCTTTAAACATTGATCCACAGATAGGTGTGAAGAAAATGGAGCAAAAATTGACATGACCCCACCTTCTTTAAGAATTTTTTACTCAAAAACTAATGTTACCTATGACCCCAGATTTTACACATGGTCAACTCAATCAATATTCAACACTTTTTAAGAAAAAAAGCTGTCAAATTGAAGATGGTGAGGTGTGGGCCATTAGGTGAATTGAGGCAGAATGACCCACATTTCAAATAGCGGTAAAATACATGCATTTATAGGCTGACCTCTATTGCACAAGTCATTGAAGGATCCAGTTACTGATCAAGTTAACCAGTCATTTAGATAGGAATGAAATACAAATAAAAATAGCATAACTCTGGTTAAGTTTCAGGGCAGCACAGTGGCTCTGGATCTTTCTGCATGGAGTTTGCATGTTCTCCCTGTCATGCGTGGGTTTTCTCCAGGTACTCCAGCTTCCTCCCACAGTCCAAAAACATACTGAGGTTAACTGATAACTCTAATATTGAAAATAGGTGTGAATGTGCCCTCAGTCAGTTCGGATAGACTCCTGCCCCCTACGACCCTAATGAGGATTAAGTGGGGTATAGATAATGGATGGAGGGGTAAGTTTAAAACTTTCATCTCTACGCTGTGGTCAGAAATTTGCTCTGTTCAACCTGTAACCACACTCAACAGTGATGTCCTGGAATGCACCTGCTCTTCACGGCAACACAGTTTGAAATGAAACCATTGGTAGTCAGAAAAAAACACATTTTCAGGGGATGTTATGCTGAGGTGCAAGCACATATTGTCTGGTGGGACTGTGTCCCCCTTAATATAAAATAGAAAATAGGTTACATGCACCATGTCCTCCTTTTTTTATGAACCCTATTAACAGATCTGTCAGTTGGTATTTTATATTTATTTTCACTTCATTTCTGCTTGTTAAGGAAAACACAGTTGTATGACACCATTGAAATTAAAGGCGTCACCTTCAAAATAAAAATTTGTGTGCAACTATGAAGCAGCACAAAAGCCGTGAGTGCAATGCCAAAGCTTTGGGTTCAGTGAGGACCACCACCGATTCACCGTCCTGAATATGAAGAAACGACCCCTTTCTGGACCTCAAGATTAGTGCAACAAAGAGGAACTTAACGTGACACATCAGGGTCAGGGGTGACCCTGTTTTTGCACATTATGAGACATATAGATGTATTAAAGGTGGTGAGGTTACTTATTACAGTGAACTGAGCTTTTCTTCATTTTTCTACACAGAGATGAAAGCTGTAGAGTTCAAAAACCTCAGTTTGTGTGTCTTTAGTCAGCAGAGGTTCGCTTCTTTCACTATTGTAGTTTATGTATTACACTTCTTTAAACATGCAGTAAATCTTCTGGATGTTTCTTCTTGGAGTCGCTGATGGTATCGGCTCTTTCACCATCACCCATCCAGAACCAACTGAGCCCCGTTTGCCCAGGTAGCACTACACCACCCACGGGTATCTATTACATAACCTACTGACATGTGTGTCACACTACAGCAGTTAATGTGACTCAGGCAGCTCTGAAACATGTTTAATAAATGTCTGAAACTTACAAATATGCCGTTTAGATGTTACTAAATGTAATTAAGGATTTTGCAAAAACATTAATCGACCAACTGACATCCTGTTTGCTGCCTACAGCTGTCAGATTCTTTCATTCGTCTTTGATAAACACCTGCAGCAACAGAAACAATGATTGCTTTATTACATTGAGAGTGACGTGGGCTTTAATGCACGTGGCACAGCAGCAGTAACTTAAATAACACAGGAGCGTGCAGTAAATAACATTGTGTTCTCTCACGCATCTAACGGGCCAGCAGTTCCACACAGTTTCCACGTTTCTGGACCCCAAGACCCCATAAGTTCCCCTAATGTCTGACTAAAGGTCAGTGCTACTTTAGCCTCTATGCAGAAGCCCTCTTCTCACCTTGTTGGTGGTATAACCTGTGGGGCAGAGCGTCGCGGGGTCGTGAAGCGAGCAGTACACCACAGTATCATGAAGACCTGAAAAACAGAAAACACTGCATCACTCACAGAGAACAAAACCTGGCAAAGGGCTTACAGTCGGCACGAGCCGAGCACGAAGCAAGCTGCTGGAGTGAGGCGTTGGTTACAGCGTGGGCCTGGAGAGAGAACTGAGGTGTTTCCTTATCAGCAAACCCAGCTGCAGCACAGGATCAAAAGGTGAGAAAACAAAGACCTAATAGCTGCAAATTCTGCTATTATTTCTAATTATTCAATCACTGCTCTTCCCTCCTGGGGCTGTACAGACGGCTCTATGGTAATCCCCTGACAGTCTGCAACAAGTGACACGACTGTGATTACATTTCCAATTTTAAATCTGGTCGCCTGAGGCAGGGTAAAGTTTAGTACCACAGCCACTGTTGTACAACAAAGCAAAAGATATGTCTCTTCTGGGGCGTTTGTTGAAATATTACTGAAAGCAAAGCCACCTTTAAGTCAAGCTCATAAAGCTAATCAGCTTTCCAATATTGAACTCTACATACAGTCTTTCAGTTTAGCACAGGTTCCTCTGGTGTGGTTATTAAAAGGAGACTAATGCAAAGGATTAAATGACAACTACATTGGGGCTGAACAGCAACAAGGTTAATTCTGTTAGTTTAATAAAAAGCCCTTTCCCTCCTCCACAGCCTCTGACTTGGAATTGAGTGACTCAGGTGAGATTTTACTTGTTGCTTTGCCATTGAGAGAGGCAAAGTGTTAACTTGGACAACAACCCACTGGAGCTGAACTCTGCCTCCTTAAATTCAAATCACACCCTGCTGGAGCTCAGTTTCATCTCCTTCAGTATCACAGCATGACAAACTAAAACACAACCCTTGAAATCCACTTTCAGACACCGTGTGACACAAACAAATGTAGAATGTTGCCTTCTTTTCATTGACTGTGTTGCATCACACAGCAGCAGAATCGATACAATCTCCAAACTGAGAGAAGGGCTGTGCACAATTTACGCTTGGGGCAGAGCAGGTGACTTCATTGATTATTTCAATCTTCTTTCATTGTCCCTGGAAGCAGCCTTATTCATCTAAACACTTGTCTAAAATCAAACAGCCGAGCTGCTGCACAAATTCACAGTTTCTACAGTGAAATCACTGGATCAAGCTCAGGACCAATCCAGCACTTTCAGAGTTGCCGATGCATGTACACATTTATATTTTCAGCAAATATTGCTTCCTCTTCCTCATATAGAGTAGACTATTACAGACAGTTTACGGTTTTGCTGCTTATATGCAATAGCCCATGCAGTAGTGGCACTACTGCACACATGAACTGATCAAATCTCATAAAAAAATACGATAAGGCAACAGGCTTATGGAAACAATTTATTATACTCAGCCTATAAGTTAGTGTAGATAGGTTTGCTGGATCAATTCGGAGATATGTCGGTTTTCATTTATAGCAGGAATGTCAGTGTTTCCTGAGTCATAAATTAAATGAAAATGATGACGATAATCAAAATTGGCCTGCAACTGCAGTGCATTTGAGCATAGGTCTATATAAATGAGGCGCTGTATTATTGTTTTTTCTTCATATTCATTGAAAATGTTATTACCTCTAAATTACTAACACAAAGCATACAAATAAAGTAAAGCAAAAATGAATGTGCTCTGGTTTCTCCCATGTGGAACAGGCTATCTAGATAGTTAGATTTAATTTGAGATATTGGACTGAATTGTCACCAATACAGTGAAAGTTAATGGAATTTAGTTTGTGGTTCAACAATAAAGATTAACATTCAGAAATTCAACTGCAAGACAATTTTCCAGAAACAGAGCCGCTTTCAGTCTGGACAGTTTGCATTAACAGCAGACACTGCGTATAGTTTCAACTAGAACTACCTTCTAGTGAAGAAACCGTCCTTATTTCTACTGTTGACAGTCTGGTGTATGAGCCCCAACCTCACTGGATAAGGGCTCCCACCCTTCTCACAAATCTTAATTTAAGCAATTTCCCCCTCAGGGATCAATAAAGTATTTCTGATTCTGAGTAATTTATCCCCTGGGAGAGGCAGATATGTGTTAAATGAGGACCAGAGTTAAGTATAAGGAGGCAGACACAAAAAATATGGAATAAACACAGCACATAGCAGGTTCCATTAAAGTGGATGAGCAAAGTGTACTTTATGAAAAATATTTACAGTCAGAAAAGAGATTTTTATATGTTCAATCCAGCATTTATTTATTTCTCTAAGCCCCTTTCACCCTGGAGATTCCTGTATCCATTACAAAATCAAGATCTTTTATCGAAGGCTGCCAATTGAGACACGAAGGCCCATAGAGTGACTCTGACTAAAATAGATGTAACGCTTATTTGCTTCATTTCTGCTGAAATCAAATCTGGTAGAGCTGCAGCTGAGAATTTTTTTGAAAATGTTCAATAACGTTAGTGTCAGTGGTTCATTTTTAAAAGGCTGCAATTTACAGCTTTAATAAGGTGGAAATAAAAATGCTAGCTTGGTGATGTGGACAAGAAAACGTATTTATAACATCATTTATACCAGGCAGCTCCTAAAGAGACTTAATGTTATACTGGATTGTCAAGATCCTCCTCCTTCATGTCGCTTTCATCCCATGTGCTATTCTTGCACATATAAATTGTGTATAACTTTTGATTTTGAAAGTTGGTTTAGTGATTTATTGTTGCTGCCACTTTGTAGTCTGTTGTTATGTGAAGTCTTGGCTTTATAGCCTCTTGTCCACAGTGTGGAAGCATTTTTATATTGTTTCTGGCTACAACTGACAACAGCTTACAAATCATTTAGTTCCTGAGTCTGTTGTCCAGTGTGGAAGTATCAGATCCGCACATTGCCAACACCCATCTATGTAATTTCCATTAAACTGCCTTCACCTGCATATATTACAGCAAGTCATACAAACGCTTGAAAACTGCTGTATATATCTGAAAAGTGAATAAAGCTGCACCATATATACACGAGTCTCAGTTAGTTAAAAGCCTGATGATAGATTAAATTTTAATCAATCCTGAATATGCTGAATACCCTCAAAAAGCAGTGGATGTCATCATGATTCATGTCTAATTTGCTCTTTGTAACGTTTAAAAGCCTCAACTTCATCTCCATTGGCCAGTCACCCCTGTGGGCACACCCACGTCTGATAGGTCAAGTTCATTCAGAGAAAACCTGATATCAAAGCTTCAGTGAAAGCAGCATCAGATGACTAACAGTTCTGCATACCAGCAGCTAGTCAGCTATGTGTCAGATCATAAAAATCAAAAAGACTGCAAAAGATCCAGTTGGTGCCTTTAGTTGATGGAGGTGCACACATACACCTCAAACTGTTAACATGAGCTGAAGTTCAGTATGTTGAGTCTTTCCTCTGGCTTCATTAAATACCTGCAGCTTCAGAGCAGCAGGATCCATATGATTCCATTTATGCACACAAAACAACACAACAGTTACTTAATTAAATAATTAGAAATATAAATTATACCCAACATGAAAACAGATTAATTCAGCATCTAACTGTAAAAGGCACTGTGTGTTTTCTTCACTACAGACAGGTGAGTTGTTACACATCATTTACAGTCAAAACATTTGTTACATAGTTAAATCCTGAGCTCCATCACAGCTCAATATTACTTTACTGGTAAAATCTGATCCGTTGCAGAATGAGGCCTCTATCATTATTAACTACCAAAATATGGCAACAGGTAGCTGACTAACAATGAAAGCACATTCTATTGAACCACAATTGGCTGTAGTTAGATAAATAATCATCCTGCATCCACAGAATTTTCCATATTATAATCATAACTGCATGTTTTGCCTGTAGGTGATTTTACCCTCAAATATACAGCCACATCTCTTCTCTTGGGACATTTTTAATGACATTCACCCTAATTATGGAAATGTTAACTGGAACTGTGTTAGTCTATGCATATTAGATAACCAGTAACTTTCACTGTAAAATGAGAAAGCATGTATGTATCTGAATGTGATTCTCATGCTGACTTATTTTTTTAATTTGCCTCTATGACAATGTAATAGTTATATTTCTGAAAGTGTAATTCTTTTGGTTTTGGTGTGTCACCCCAAGATTTTCAGCGGACAGATCTTGCCAACCTTGTGAAGTTTCCACTCTCTTGAGCATAAATGATAGTAAAGGAAAAGAGAGCAAAATGTAGATCTGTACCTGCAAACTTCCTGAATCCATCCTTAAACTCCTCCAACACTTCCTGGTGCTCTGCTCTAGAGGAAGAGGTGATGGAGATGGAAGTTAGATTTGATATAAAGCTCAGTGTGTGTGGGAGTGTTCGTGCTGGGCATAGCTTACATATTGGACAGAGTGACCTGAGTGACTGAGGGCAGGTTCCTCAGGGTGTGCAGCGTGTCCTGGGTGAGGTGGGGGACCGTCCCAAAGTGCGTGTAGAGCAAACACCCAGGGACCTCCAGAGAGTGCTGTCCCGTCCTGCCGAGTCCCTTCAGGACACCCAGGCGACTTCTCCCCTGAACCACCCGGGACAGCTCCAGCTGCATCCTGCCGCCAGCCATACGGACAGCTCCAGTCGAACAGAAGCACCGAACTACACCACAACACCTAATCCACAACCACCAAGTGCGAATGACAGTTAGCTAAAGTTAGCTACAAGCGCCGACTGTAACTGAAAAAGCATGCGAATTAGCCACGTAGCTAGTTAGCATAGCCACTCACGTGTTACAGCTTCAGTCCGCTTCTCGCCGATTTGAAATGTTTCTTGTTTTTCAGTGACACGTTTTAAGAAAACCTACACATTCACGGTTGTGCGTGCTTAAATTATAAATGATTTAATTCAAGAGCATCTTCTTTTAGCTTACCCACAAAACTGCTAAACGGGAACTACAAGTCGTGGAAACATGTCGTCATCAAGTGCGACGGTGGAAATTAAAACGACTACAAATTGAGCCTCCTTTTTTGCTCAAAACTGTATTTTTGTGCTGTACTTCATAAAAACCGTCATTAAATTTAGTTCAATGGATTTCATTAATCTTATTTTTACAATTTCTTCAATTTTAAAGATTATTTCATCTTGTTAAAAAAGGACACAGTTGCTATGGTTACCCGAGAGACGCCGGAACCAGAGCAAAGTCTAGTGGGACACGTAGTTCAGGAAGTATTCATTTGTACGACATTTAGCCAAGAAGGGCGGTGAAATGACTTCATTACCCAGAATCCTACACAACCCAAATAAACAGCACTTCGGTGAAAAGCGAGAGCACTTTGTAGGGGCTTTCAGCGAGTGAAATTAATAAAAAGGAATAGTTTACTGTAACCGTGGTTTGCATATGTGTTCGCAAAGAAATAGAACAGGATGGTGTTCGCAAAGAAATAGAACAGGATACTAAAATGATATCTGGGGTGACATCATAGTAGTATATTGTAGTGTAACGAAGGGTAATGACATTTCCAGGCCACAATCCTCACCTGTTTAGGTGGAGAAGGCACGGACCTGCAGACAAGGTAAGCGTAGTCTTATGATTAATGCTAAAATTCGAGGTCTACTGCATCTGAAATGATTGGTTCAGACTTTATTATTGGAGAAAAGGGAATGAAACTGTACCTGTTCCAATGAATAAATCCAAGGTGCTTATTTTAACACTTACCTTATCTAAATGGGAAATATAAGATATTTCACCTTTCAGACATTTTCCCAGCATTATCAAATCTCCCTAGAGGCAAAGCACAATTGTAAAAAGTGCCCTATTGCACCTATGAATGATGGAGAAGCACATCCATGTTAATATCACACACGAACTTGTGGCCTTTCTCAGACATTCACATGCTTGCAGCTGCCAGAGACAGAGATAGCTGAATGGCTGCTGGTAAAGTAGTGACTTTTGGACGCCTGGGAAATGATTTCGAAGTAATCTGCTGATTTAAGGCATTGGCTAAGCTTTTCTGTGAAATAATCCGCAGACATCAAGCCCTTGGATCAGCTATCAATTTGCACACTGTGCCTGCAGCTCAAGCCGCCTTTGAGCTTGTCTGGGCATTTTTAAGCAGGCAAAGGTGACCATGAGAACAGCATTTCTGGGTGTCCTTTGGTCTCTCTTACAAACATATCAGCTTACACTTGAAATCATTTTTCTTTCAATACCAGAGTTGTGAGAAGAATGGCGACATCGATCAGTGGAGGAAGGTGAGAGGAGCTTGTATTGGTGCAGCAGTCTGTACATATTTTCATCACTGTTTCATTGGAAATTCAGTGGCTTTTGGGTTTGAGACAACAGAGAGATTAACTGTTTACAGCCGTGCATCTAATCATCCTTTTTCTTGTCATTAGCGGGTGGAGATGGCCTCTGAGTTTGCTGTTTCTGAAGTCTTCTCTCGCAAGAAGCCTCATTCAGGAATCAGCAGTCTGGCTGTACCACTGCAAAGCTCGGAACAGTTGCGAGATCACGATGATGCTTACAGCGAAGGTGTGTCAGCTCATGAAAAAATCATAGACATGTGTTCATAGAAGTGGTGCCTATATAATGGCGTGGAGGCTGTGCAGAAAGAGGCCTGATAAGGATGTATGAATTTGTTTTTTTTTCCAGCTCAGGCTCTTTTGGGTGACTGGTTGAGCAGTAAGTTACGGCTGGAGCTGGAGATGGAGGACGAGGATGACCTAATGTGCTCTGCTGAGAAAACAAACCCTTCTGCAGTGACTAATGCTCAGCCTCCTGCTCTGAACTACAATAACTTCGATGGTATATAAACTATTCAACTAACTTGGAGATTTCTATCTCAGTCACTCAAGACCTGCTCAGACTAGCTTCCTCGGCCAAAGATATAGTCACTATTAGGGCTCCCTGATTCAAAATTAGTAGATTATTAAACAAACTGCATCACAAAACAGATGGAAGTAAATAATGCACATATTTATTGCAATATATTACATATCTTAACCTGGGATACATTAATTTTGACACCATGGTGAAATATATGTTTTGCAATTACAAGTAATTACTAGTTAATATAATAAAACACAATAAATCACTGAAAAAACATATCACTTGTAATAAAATACTTATTTTTTTGCTCACCTCTGCTAAAATGTATAGATTTTTACAACTGCCTGGCTGAGGAGGAAGAACAGTCTGCTGTAAATAGCTTCCTGCAAGGCCTAATGGAGCAAGAAGTGTTGGACTCCGAGATGATCGAGGAGCTGGCACTGGATGCTCAGCAAATGAGGAAGAAATTGAGAGACCCAGTCATCACCATGGAAGCACGACACCAACAGGTATGTGACCAGAGTGCGTGTCGTCAAATTTCTCATGTGAATACTTTGGGCTGGAAAACTGTCACCATGAGTGGCGAGTCAACTGGAACGATGGGCACCCAAGTTATGTTGTCAATTACTCTAATTGCCACTGAAATCCACTTAAGGTGCGAGAGAACAGGGCCCGGCGGGAGGCTGAGAGACTGAGGCAGCAGAGAGAGAGGGAGGCTCAGCGGGGCTCCAGAGAGGAGGCGAAGAGGAGGGAGCGAGACGAGGAGATGAGGAAGAAGCAGGAGGAACGTAGGCAGGAGGAGATGCTGCAGCAGGAGATGGTGAGACTGCGACGTCAGATGGAGGAGAGGAGAGGCCTGGAACAGCTGGTTCGACAGAGGTATGGTATCCATAGCAACTGCTGGCTTGTGCAGGAGTGGATGCAACAATCCCCTATATCTACAACTGTCAAGGTCTGACCTGCTTCACCCTCCTTGTGTGGATTGAATGGATTACTAGTAACCTGTTAACAAGAAAGAAGCCTGTGATGAGCTACGTCTCTTCGAACTCGGTACCTGCTGTTGACGACTATTGTGGGGGGAATATAAGTGGACACGAGGATGAGGCTGCTGTTGTGTAATCATTTCTTAGAATGTGCGTACTCACCAAGGCCTTCTTTATCACTGTATTTATGTCATAAGGAAACTTTCAACATGAACACCTTGTAAGGAAAGCAATCAACGACCATCATCTGAGAAAAAAAACAGATATCTTAACATTTACAACTAATAGCGTTAATATTAAGCAATTTTTTGTTGAGAAATAAAAAGACTAAGAGGGAAATCACATGATACTAAATGATACTTTTCAGTCTTTTAATTGATATAATTTATGTATTATTGTGGTCATCATTTTTATTGTTTTTACATTGATTTCATATGTTTGTTTGCATTTGCAGTTATATATTTTAGTCTAGATTTTACATTTTTAGACATTTTAGTCAGCATTTTTTTCAGGTATTTGGATATAAACCAAAGTTCTGGGCAAATTAAAATGCTGAAGATGGTGTTAAAAAGTTTAAATAGTTAGTGGAGAAATTTCCCTCAAAGCAACAAAAGTCAACTTCATGGTGGTGCCATATGGAGATCACTGAAGTCACTAAGATTCATTGTCGGGGGATCATGAATGCTTGTAGGCTAACATTGCGATTCCTAAAGCCAGTACTGTAACAAGACTACCACAAAGAGATAAACAACTGTGCACACTCACACTCAGAATGCACACTTCAACACTTTCTCTTATCTAATTGGTGGCAAGAAGCACTTGCTTTTAACAGGAAGAAACCTCTGGCAGAACCAGGCTCAGGCAGGGTGGCCGTCTGCCTCAACTGGTTGGGGTGAGGGTAAAAGTTCAGTCAAGTCAAGTCACCCTTATTTATAACCACATTAAAAACAGCAGCTATTTTTTTCTGATATATTAGGAAAGGTGAAGAGGAAGGAGAAAAGAATAGAAGAGACAAGGGCAGGACAAATAGACAGAAAATCAGACACATAGTCCTCTCTAGAGCCAGAAATGCCTGAGAGAGATACAAGGAGAAAGAGGACAGAGAGGACAAAACACAATCTACCAGAGAGCTACCAGAGAGAGAAGACACAAAGTTAATAACATGTAACAGTGAATAGAGAGGACATGACAAGGACTAATACGTTAAGATAACTATATATGCAGGACAGCTAAGGCCAAGCCATGACTAGATTAAGAATAAATAGAAATTGAGCAAAGGAAAGAGAGAGCAGGACAGGAGATGGAAATCAGACAAACAAAGCATTAAAGACATAACAGAATAATAAACACGAGGAAGGTTGGTGAGGCCGGTTATCGCAAATTAGACATCATGTATGTATCACAACATGCAGCTCCACAGCCAGAGATGCCTGCAGAGAGGACAAACACAAACTACAGGAGACGCAAGACACAAAGTTAAAGACA
The DNA here is from genome assembly GCF_022539595.1 of Amphiprion ocellaris. Classification (NCBI taxonomy): domain Eukaryota; kingdom Metazoa; phylum Chordata; class Actinopteri; family Pomacentridae; genus Amphiprion; species Amphiprion ocellaris. The sequence goes on along the minus strand of NC_072787.1, from coordinate 15,897,551 downwards.
TGCAGTGGTGAAATATGAATGTGCAGGGGCTCTATAACAGACTATGTATGTGTTTGGACTGTGGGAGAAGGCCAGAAAACCCGAGCAGGCACAGAGAGAACACGTAAACGCCACACAGAAAGGTCGAACGGCAGGCTCAAACGTGGAACTTTCTTTGTGTGAGGCGACAGTTCTAAACACTGCATCACTGTGCCACCAGGTTCTAAACATGTAAAATAAAAATACATTCTTTGTTCCAATATTGTGTCATGCTGGAATGTCTGGTTAGATTGAACTTCAATTTTTAGGAGTGTTGAGTAATTACAGTATTGTTTTTGGTGAATTCTAATGTTAACTTTTTTCTGAAGTTCTAGAAATATAACTCAGCATCAGGGTTTCCTGACAAAATGGCAATAAAATACTCATTTGAATCTAAACTCAGGTTTGCAGTAGAAGATATGCAAATAGTTAAATTCCAGTCGATGTACTGGAAAGTGGTGGATCTGTATAAGTTCAGTTGTTTTTGTTTTCTGTGGTAATTAGCTTGCTTTTGTGAACTTGTCAGCTGTTTTACGCACACAAAGATGTAAATATGGAAAAATGCATATTAGCTGTAAACTTGGTGAAATGATACACTATGTGTTATCTGTATGCTTTTGTACAGGGAAAGGGAAAAAGCAGAAGTGCAGAGGGCAGCCAGAAGCCTACAATCAGCCCCAACACTCACAAAACAGCAGCAGAAGGACACTGAGCGACTCTATGAAGAAAAGATTCAAGGAAAGGTTAACATGAGCAATCTCAAGGTCCGTACCTCAACTGTGTGTGTGGGCACTGCAAGTGCATCCATGCATATTTGTATACCTTTGTGTATGTTTCAGTGTCTGCAGAGGCATTTTTCTGGATGGTATTCAGTAGTGCTGGACCGAAGGCTACGTATGGGTAAGGCATTGGCCCTCTGTGACTGGAAGAGGCAGCTGAAAGCATGGCGAGTTTGGCGAGCAGTGGTTTGGGCACAACAAAAGCAGCGAGAGGTTGCAAGGACAGAGGAGGCGCTGCGAACTGAAAACAGGTAAGAAGTGCAAAGAAGAAATGTTCATCCCATTTAGCTCTTATTGTATAACTGTTGCCTTTTTACCACAAACGACACAGTATTCAAAGTATTCAAGATTCTAACTGACAGTGTCTCTATGGGCCATTCACTGATTGAGAACCATTTATATCCTGGTACTCTGATCAAGCAGTAATTGAGGGTTAAAAATATGATCACATCTGTTGCCTCCTCCAGACAATGCCAGCTGGCTGTGGAAAGTGACCGGAGGCGGTTGCTACGGCGATGTCTGAGTGAGTGGCAGGTTTGGTGTCGGATGGAGAAGGAACAAAAGGAGCTTTTGGCCCAGCAGCAGGAAACCAAACGCAAGATGGCTGCTTTAATCAGTGCTGCATCAACAGGCAAAATCAAGGCCACAGAAACCCCCAATTATCAGCTAAATATGGCCCCACCGGAGGCACCCAGCCAACCCGAGACCACAGACAAGGTGAGAGGCGAACTCACAACTTCTCATGTCATCAGCAGTAGTGTTTCACATTGAAAACACTGGCGAGTCACATTTTTACAACATACTACACACTGGGTGATATCATGAGTAAAACATCAGCCCTTCCTTTGACATGCAGTGCTGAGCTCCTAATTAATGAGGCAATAAGCAGGTTTGGGGTTTAAACTGAACAAAAATATTCAAGCTAATTTTTCTCTTTCTACTACCCGAACCTGTCTGAGCATGTCAGATAAGAAGGAAAACTTCTCCTGCTCAGATATATTTATATATGAGTGGGAAAGACGAACAGGATGGCACAGAGTGGATGGAGAGAATGCCAGAGAGAAGTAAGATGTATAGGACTATGGAACAGGGCTTGAGGGAGAGAGAAACAAAAACAGAGCAGGCGATGAAGTTGTAGGAGTTCACGGAGGAAGGGTCAATAAAGAGGTCATACTTGCCAGAAGGTCTATGTGCCTATGCTTCAGGATTCTTGGAGTGGGATAAAGTTGCCCTAAGACACTTCAAGAAACTTGTACTGAATCTGTGTTACCCCCTTAAGCTCTCTGTGGACTCGGTCGATTCGAGTTCTCACATCTATAATCCCATCTTCCTTGTTCTGTTTTGTTCACTGTAGGAAGATCAGCAAAGGTCAGATACTGAAGCCTCTGCAGTACATCAGGATCAGCCTCTTGTGGGTAGCGTGGCTCGGCCTTCTCAGCCCTGGCAGGTCACCCGACGCCATGCGGCACCCACTTCCACCCAGCTCCGCCAAGCGCAGCAAAGAAGAGAAGACGGCGGCTTCACCTGCTCAAAAAGCTCAGTGTCGCCAGGCAGCAGGTTTGAAAACAGACATGTGGCCCAGCAGCAGATCATCACACAGCAGAGGAAGCTGCTGAAGGTGCAGCAGGAGCAAATTGTCCGGCTGAAGGAGGAGCAGAACAGGATGGGCTTGGAGCTGGAATTGGAGAAAACTGCACAGCTTGCTCAGCTTGCAGTGCGAGGAGGCTCGAGACCAAAGAGCCGTGATTTTGAGCCCAAGGAGCAGAGGTAGGTTCAGTGCACTTCAGATCCATGTGAGGCTGCTACGCTCTAGATGAGTGTATGTCACCTCACAGTCACCCATATGGTAAAAGCCCTTTTGAATGGTTATTCATGGATTTTGCAGTGAATAATATATGGTTTTCTAATGCTGTATCCATCACTTGTAAGCCAAAGATCAACTTTCAAGTTTGTGATAAATAAAAAATAGTGAAGTTATTAATAAATGCTCTTAGTTTCACACTTTCCACATGAATATGAATATGTAATAAGTCCTAATAAAGGGTACAAAACCATCAGTTCTGCAGTCTTACGTTAATAATGTTTGTCATATAAGCCATCAATCAAGTTCAGTAGCTCATCTGCAGAAATGAATGTTAATACTTTAATTGAGAGTTTGTACAATAAACCAGTCACAGTTGTAAATATGAATATAAATGCAAACCACATCTGGAAGAACCGAATGGTTGTCTTCAATAGTCATTTATATTTCCAGTACAATAATTTAGTTTAATTGAATGATGATCCTTTAGTATGTGCTAGTCAAACTTTGAAAATGATCATGTTGGGGTGCCTGTTGTAGCTCACCTTGATGAGCAAGCGTCTCCTGTGTAAAAGTTACAGGCCCTGATGCAGCATCCCTGGATACTGGGTGATTTGCTGCATGTCACCTCAAACTCTCTGCTCCCTACTTTCCTATCTCTATCTCCAGTCAGCCCAATAAAGGCTCAAAACTTCAACAGCAAAAAAAAAATCATGTTAAAAAAGAAAATATTCATGTTAAATCAAACCGTTTTAGGATGTGCAACAGAAATTATGTAGGACTATAGAGAGAATATGGGGGGTTTGAGCCTTTACCGGTTGACTGGTTTATTCTGTCTACTCCATGTGTTTATATACACCAATGAGCCACAACATTAATACCACCTGCCAGCCGAAACAACTCCGACCCATCAGGGTGTTGACACAGGAAGTCTCATAGTGTCTGGCACTACAACGCTGGCTGTGGATCCTTTTGAGCCTGTGGGTTGCAGGGTCGAGCCGCTTTAACCCTCGTGTCATCCTGCGGGTCACATTGATCCATTTTAAAGTTTGAAAATGCTGGAAAAGATTTTTTTTTTCACAGTGAAAACTTCCACATCTTCAACATTTTTGGGAAATTTTTGAACATTTTTTGGTGGGGAAAAACGAAATGCTAAAAAAAAAAAAGTTTCTTTAAGAACATTCAGAAAAAAAATCAACCAAAATTTTTTTCTGAATGTTCTTGAAGAAAATATTAGAAGTTTTACTGATAAATATGGAATCATTTTAGATATTTTTAGGATTTTTTTTTTTTGGAAGACTTTTATTCATTTTTTGAAAATATTTCCAATTTTTTAAAATTTTTTATTTCTTGCCAAATTTGGGAATTTAAAAAAAACTTTTAAGAGAAACTTTTAAGGAATTTTGGGAATTTTCTTCCTGAAGATTTTGCAAATTTTTATAAATTTGGGGATTTTTTTTTGCTGAATTTTTGGATTTTTTTTTCAGAGAAAGGAACGATATTTTTTGGTGCTCATAAATGAGGACAACAGGAGGGTTAAATCAGGTTTGTTCCAGTGCATCCCACAAGCACTTGATTGGATTGGGATCTGGGGTGTTTGGAGGTTGAACTCCTCGAGATCTTGGTCGTGTTCCTTGAGAAATCCCTGAGCTGTTTTTACTGTGTGGCAAGGTACATTCTCCCACTGAGAGAGGCTGGGGAAGTGAGTTGCCATTGGGGGTGTGCTTAGCCTGGGAAAAAGTTTGGTACACGTGAAAGTAACATCTAAATGGATGCCAGGACTCAAGATTTCCTACTAGAAAATAGTAGTGTGGTTGTTGTGTACCTAGTATGTGTAGCCTGGCCTTGTAGTCAGGATTTTCTGACTGAAACTCACAAGGCAGAGAGTTGAACGCAAGAATGTCTCCCTAATGCCACAAGCCTCAAATGTGCCATTAGTTGCAAAACCATCTCCAGTTGCAGAATAATCAGTTATATGGAGACTAATGGCAGAAGAAGCTGGCAGGTTTTGTCTGTGGCCACCTCAGTGGGTAAACATGGGTCGAAATATCTCATATGTCTTGTGTGGGACCAGCACTTATTGTTTGCATGATGAAGTGGGGTAAAAGCCATTATCTGTTAAAAGGTTTTCTTATTAAATTCTGATCACTTTAGAAGCAGATAGTTACAGAAACCTTTTAAGCTTGTTAAAGATTAGCCAGAACAAATGAGTTTAAGATTTGGATTTTTGTGGTTTATATATTTTGGAGCTTCACATCAGATACACTTTCTAAGGAGACTATACAACCTTGAACCCAGTTTCAGTAAAAGCAAAATGTTCTGCTCTTCATTCATATTCATTTATAGACTTAACTTGCCTTCAGTCAATACCTTTATGAGTAAACATTGTCAGGGAAGGATCAGGATGATTTGGGTGTACAGACAGAGTTGTGACAGGTTTTTGTTTCTTTGCTTGTGGCTGTGATTGTTTCTGTTGCAGGGCACTGAGAGTTACTGGAGAACCTGACGATCAGCGCGCACCTTCAAGGAAAGCTGTCACATTGCAGACGTGCCCCCATCCCATCATCACAGGTCAGTCTGAAGGTTCCCCCATTTACAGCACAGAAATTGCACACATTCTTTTATACATAGCATACACAGAAGGAGCATGTCCTCTTTGAAGGCTGTGGGAACAGAATGATGCAGCTCTTTTGTCACGGAAATTGAATGACTCTGAGTCACACATTGAAAGGCTGCTTTTGTGGGCATAAGTGGCTATAGGTGTGGAGACCTCCAACAGAAGCACAGGTTTGACTTTGCCCACTACGTGTTCAGAATTTGAAGTGTGACACATAGATAAACATGCACATTTCCACTCCGGAGACTGCGGTAGAAAATAAACTTTGTGCTCAATTCACCATTCTCCCTCTGTGAAGCCATGGAGGCCCGAGCACGTCAGCGCGCAGAGCGAAGGAAGGAAATCGAGGAACTCAAGAGAAGGAAAGAAGAGGAGAAGCTGGTAAGACTGGGAAACCATTTTCTGGAGTGACTGTATTTTTAGACATGCAGTTGTAATGTTTAAAAAAAAATACACAAAACTTTCAGGCTGAGATGAAAGCCGCCGAGGAGCAGAGGCAGAGGGAGGAGGAGGAAGAGAAACGCAAAGAAGCAGAAAAGCGAAAGGAGGAGAAAAGGCTGGAGAAAGAGGTGAGATGTATTTCATATTTTATGGACACTCACAGGGAGGCTGAACGACATGAGTCAGAATAATAGAAGCGATCGTCTGTGGTGACACTGCAGAATATTTGAATAATGTCACCTTCTGTGTATTGCAGAGGGAAGAGGAGAAACAGAGGCAGATGACGAGGCAAAAGGAGCTGCTGAAACTGGCCCGCCAACACTACAACAGGACCCTGTTGCTACGACGAGGCCTGGCGCCGTGGAAACGCCTCATTCACTTCAGACAAGCCAACATGGAGGTAAATCACCTGCTTAGTTCAACTGTCAGCTTATAGCAACATGCAGGGAGTCAGCCTCTTGATTCTGGCTGTCAACTAAAAATCTGATATAACAGACAACAACTTTGCAAGAAGCAGTTTAATCTCGCCATTATTATGTAGTCATATCAAGCAAAATCAAAAAAGTCTGACCTTCAAGGGTGAGTATGACTCAAAAATTGCTAGTCTACACACATACACACACACACACACAATGGATTTGAATAATAAAAGCCTTGCCTGGCTATGGACAGCATTAAATAGAGCACATTCAGTATTTGTATCTACTATCTTGCTATAGCTCGGATGCAGTCATGCAAAGGCAGCAAGTGCTGAAACTGCACTCTATTAAGCCTTTTTTATAATTCAAATCTTTACAAGTGCCCGGTTGGGGTTTTTGTGACTCGCAGACAGTTTGTGAATATTAACACTTCCCAATTTTCTCATAATAGATAGCTTGTTTGGTTATTTCCTTTCCGTTTTTGGAAGATTAAAATGGCAGATGATAGCAATAAAAAGCATTATACAAAGACTATTTTAAAATCATTGCATAAAATTATTATATAACAGTTTAGTTTGACTACCATTGACTTTTTTTTTAATATCAGTACTCTGTTTCCCTGGTTGTGAACACTATGCAACCTTGTGCAACTTATAGTTAATTATTGACAATAAGTACCACAAACCACACACTGTGTTTCCACAGGCATCCCACTCTAACACCTTTAATAGACTGATAATTGTGAAGAATGTACAAACTGTTCTGGTAAAAATACTGCAGCGAAACGAAACACCCCAAGCCAAAGGCAAAGCTGCGAAACAGATACATGCCCACCACTCAATGACACACTTAGACTCTGTTGGACACGCACACATAAGCCCAGAGACACACTTAAACAAGGCAGCGGGGAATCATCCAAAACAAGAGCATGTGCCTCAAATTTATAGTCACATTCCCTTGATGCCATTATAATTTCATCTTCAGAATGGTCCTGCCTGCACAGCATCACAAATGAATGCAGAAAATCTTGTGCATTCATGTTTCACAGCAAGATACGAAATCTCTTTGTTAGATGTGACATGCAGACGCTTCATCCTTTCCTGCACTCTATTGTTTCTACCTGGCACATTCTGTATGATTCACTTTGGATGCATTCATCAGCTCGCATTGGTGATTTTTTTTTTTTTCAATCCCCTCCAGCTGGCCGAGAGTCATCACAATCTCTTCCTCCTGAGGCGCTGCGTACTAGGCTGGCAGCAATCAGCAAGAGAGTCCCTGTCTGAGAAAGAAGCTTCTGCTGACCAACTGCACCAGCACTTCTTGCTTCGGAGGAGCTTAAGCTGCTGGAAAAGAGTGTGTATACACTCACAGACACACACATAGACAACAGTTACTCCATCAGGACTAACTTGAAGCAACACCTTTTCCTAATCTCCTCCTCTACCTGCACTCAATTATGTTTTCATGTGCCCGTACCCAGTCTTTAAAGAGAAAAAGTTCTGAACGATCCTACTTTTTTCCTTGTCTAAGCAAAGGCCATCCTTATCGCTTCCACCTACTAAGCAACTTGTAATTGTTGTTTTGTTGTGGATTTTACTGCTAAAAGATGGGTTGAATGCCAATTAGCAGCATTTTCCAGCTTTTAAAAGGGGTATATCCATCATTTGGATGTCACTACACTACATGCCAATCGTACACTTTCACAGCGTCCTTATCTCCAAGTGAATGTTGCTTGTTTCAGCTGAAAGACAGGCGGGTAATTGAGGAAGAGCAAGCCGAGCGTTTCTATCGCACACGCACTCTGAGGAGGTTCCTGCTCGCACTGCTGGACCATGTGACCCAGGAGAGGCTGGTGGACTGGGACCGTGAGGAGCTGGCTCAGGAGCACAACAACAGGTCTGCCACCCCCCGACTTTGCCATATGTTCACCGTATGAATGCTGCAGTAATATAACCAACGTACAGGGTGTGATATTAAATTTAACAGCTTGTGAAAACTTTAATTACAAGTTGAAATGCAAAATGAGGCCACTTTTTCCACCAAGTAAATGCATATTCTTGAACCTTTTAAGCCTTTTACGGTCTATTCTATAAAAGTTTATGACTTTTAAGACCTCAAGTAGGCACAAATAAGCTTGATTTGCGGGTAAGTAGTGAAGATTATGACAGAAGTTAGATGCTGTAAAATGCAGGGCATAAACAGGAGCAGAAAATATTGGACATTTACCAGTATGAATAACAAGAGCTTGGTGCATCTTTTTTTCCATCCCAACTGCCTGTTGATTAGACTGAAAATTACACCATCATCTCCTTGAAACCAATATAGTATTTCATATCTGTTTACTGCTGCAAATGTCTCCTCATATTATGATTAATGAATATAGTTGTATTTCATTTTGCTGCTCACTGCATAGTGTTTCCAGCCTGACTGGCTTTTTCCAATAATAGCCTTTTTCGGTAACTCACAGAGAATGGATTTTGTAAGTAATTGTGATATATTGGTCATGCATGTCAGCTGGCACCGCTGTGAGTAACACTCTCCATAGGGGCTAACCTGCTGGTGTTTAGCCTATAATTTCCACTATGCCACTATGCAAATTAATATGTTAAAATGAGCATTAAACACACAGTTCTTGGTAAGAATTAATACATTTTCATTATAAACTAAGTGTTGTTTGAATTTTCATTTGTGACCATCTGGCAGCTCATGCTGCAACCAGTCATCAATTAGTTGTCAAACATTAAATTAATTGCCAGTATTTATGAGAATTTTTAGGAAAAAGTCAAAATACTTTCATTCGAACTTCTTAATTTCAAATATTTTCTAGAGGGCTTTTGTCATCTGACAATAATCTAAATATCTTTGTCTTGTGGAGGAAAGAAGACATTTGTGGACGTCATCTCAGGCTTTGGGAAACATTCATCAACTCACCACTTTTCAACATTCTGTAGACAAACAACTAATCAATTATTCAAGGGAATAAACAGATTAATTGACAATTAAACTAATCGTTACTTGCAGCCCCACTGGCAGCGCTACTACAGCTCTCAGATTTGCTACCAAGCAGAGGAAAGCTATTGATGTAAAATCTGGGTCAAAGAAGCCATGTTATCATCCATGTGAGTCGACTTGACCAGAATAGCAACAATCGAGCCCCGAGCTCATTTTCCTGAAGTGGTCACAATGACAACGCTGATTTGCTGATGTTTAGCAGGTCACTAAAGATATTAAAGGACCACAGATGTCAACTTCATTGCAAGAGGAAAAGTCAAAGGTTCCCCAAAGTCAATAAGATGAATCCTCTGGGGAACATGAATGTCCTAAAGAAAAAAGACGTCAAATTCAACCAACAGTTTAAAGATAAACTGATCAGCAGGCTAAAGAATAATTTTAACGGCTGAGACTTTCCTTTATTTGTACCACACTTGATTTGCAGTACCTTTTCACGCAAAATATTTATTTTAAGCCAACAATTGCATTTTGAAATCTTCATTACGCTCAATAAAAGTCAATAAGATAAATCCTCTGGGAACATGAATGTCCTAAAGAAAAAATAAGTCAAATTCAATCAACAGTTTAAAGATAAACTGATCAACAGGCTGAAGAATAAGTCTGATGACTGCGGACATTTTTATTGTGCACTGAAGTTGATTTGCAGTATTTTCTTTTTTTTTAAATACCCATTTTAAACCAACATTTACATTCCAAAATTTCAATTACACTCAGTAAAATAGATTTTGTGTAGTCTCCCATTTCCTAATGTAGATAAAGTCATCCAGTTAGATTCATCCTCTGGGGTACATGAATGTCTTTTTTAAAAAAACTAATCCAGCCAAGAGCTAGACTGACCAACAAGCTGAAGAATAAGTTTAATGACTGAGAATTTTCCTTATTTGTAACAAACTTTATTTGCAGTATTTTTTCCTTCAAAAATTTCATTTTAAACAAATAATTGCATTTTAAAATTCTGATTTTGCTCAATAAAATTAATACTGTGCATCTCCCATTTCCAATCATGAAGTTAATGATTCCTGTAGCACTACCTGAATAATTTCCTTGCTACAAATTATTAATGATTAGAAACGTGGGCCTGTCAGGTGGAGTGCTACTAGACCACAGGCTACAGGTGAATTCCCACCAGCTGCCATTGCCAACAAGCCCCAAGTAGCATGTGAAAACTTATTAGGTGTTGTCAACCTTGAGGTCCCTATAATCCAGTTTGTTATTGCTCACTCGCTCTGTTCCCGTCTGTCTCTCCATCTGCCTGCATTTCAGACGGATGCTGCAGCGATATTTCCTGGCCTGGAGGCAGCTTCCGTGTCTGCTACGCAAGGAAAGAGAGAGGGAAGAACGGCGGGAGAAGCTGGGGCGGAAAGTGACTGAGGTTCTGCCTGATTTCTGCTCCCATCCACTGTAAAGCCTCAGGGAGAAACTGCCAATGTAGGCGACAAACCGCATACCCATACAGACGACACACTAATGTCTCTGGAGCAGACACTTGCAAAGAGGAGATGAAAACACCTGCACATTTCTCATGTTCATTTAATAAAAACAGATAAAATTCATTTCGTACAAACACACACACAACTGGACCAATACAATTGTTAGGATACAAAAAAGCTTAAACTTACATTTAAGTGGAAAGCTAATTTCTCTAGCTGACATTATGCATATTGATGCATTTGCTTTTCTTCATATATCCAGAATTGCTTTGTTAGTGAGTCAGTTTAAAAGAGCGTAACAGGGTCAAAGTTACTATGAATATATTCATAACTATGCAATTGATTGCTGTAGAACTTGATTTTCTGGCTTATGCAGATATATGTTTCATTTATCCGTAATAAATATCCTTGACACACGTTACAAGGCTGTGTGAGGTGAATAACAGTCAGTGTTTGTGAAGGATGAAGGAGGTATATGGAGGAAGGAGACCATCCTTCAACAAGTGTTTCTATGTATCCAGAGGTGTCATTTGTGTGGTTTATGCTGTGCTCACTGAAAATGCCTCTACGAGTATCAGCAGACTGGCAATGTTGTTGTTTGGAGTTCACTCACGATGTTTGCAATCATCCACCAAGGCACTAGAATGTAGAGGAGACAAAAGATCAGGGTTCAAATCCAAGGAAGACATCCAGCGTGAAGGACATAGAGATGTCTGTTTGGCAGAGTGGCTGATGAGAAGCAGAATGAGGCAGCAGCGGTGCGAATATGAGTGAGAGCAAACAAATACAGCTGCATCGAGGAGATGCCAGCTGTCAGTCAAAGTAATGGCAGTAAATGCATCGCACTGTGGTTTGTACTCGTTATTGCTAAGTGTCAAAGTCAGTGGAACTCCACAGCTGCAGCTGCACCTTCAAGCATCGCTGAGAACAGTCCAGGCAGGTTTAAGTGAAATCAGGTTTTAAGGAGCCATGTTGCCATCCAGTGGACGTGAGCAGAACAGCAGCCATAATCCCCACAAACTCATTTTTAACAGGGCTGTGTCTCTTACACCAAATCTGCGGGAGAGGGGGGACTCAGTTTGTCTCCCATGGTCATGAATTCGGACCAGTTGCCACGGAAACCTCGAGAGTAGACCCCAGTGTCCACCACGAGTCCCCAGAAGGCACTGCGGGCGGTTTTCTCTCGCAGGGCGATTCGTGCCTCTCGCTCGGTCACATTGTAGCTGACATTGATGACCTGCATGACCAGCAGGTGAAGCAGCCCACCAGTCACGATGCTGCTGTACCACGCACAGGTGAAACACAGTGCAGTGCTACAACACAGGCACAAGGAAAAGATGACGAATTTAAAATGCACAACATTTTACTTTAGCCACTAATACTTCAGTGTAAATAGTATGGTAAAAATGCTTTTTTTTTTAACATGAAGTACTCTGTGTAGGTAGATTAAAAGATAAGTGGACACATCACAGTTAAAAGAACCTTTTTTAACATATTTAGGACATGATAACCATTCATACTAGCTGTTCTAAAGGCCTATTTAAAGTGTGCAACGCCCACAGCAGTGCCAGCACAGATCATTTTATCTGCTTCACATCCACTCTCATTGCTCCGAGCACAAACAGTGAGTCTTTCTCCAACGGCTTGGTAGGAGACGCTCCAAGGCTCTTTTGAAACCGATTCAAGAGTACAGTGAAAGAAGCCTGATGTCTAATATGCAAGAAACTCTCAAAGACGCCTCGCCTGATTCTGGGAAAAATGTCAAAGTGCCCCATGGTGTCTCAGTTAAGATAGTTATTCTGAGCTATTTCAAGAACACTATTTTGCTCGTAATTACTGCTAAAAGGCTATCTGCCATTTCCCGTTTCCACGGTTTCATCTGAACTGTGGACGTTCATTTTAGGCATGCAATTAAGTATTGAGCTCGTCTCTGTGCAGTTAAGTAGATGTTGAAGTTTGTGCTGTGTAGCAAGGCTAGGTGCAAAATTAAAAAGGTTTCTTACTTTATCCAACTAATAATACATTCTGAATACAGATTTTCATTACATATTCATTTCTTCCTGAAGCACTGTCTAAGCAGAAAATCACGGTCATTTAAATTTGTGACAGTTGTTCTGCATTCTTATAAAAAGGAGGGATGATTGCTTCTACAGTGTGATTGATTTTTGTTGCCAGTATCAATATTAAAGGTCAGTATCACTATTAATGACAGTGATTCTAACACAGTTTTAGTCAAATATCTCCTCATGGTCTGTTCCGAGTCTAAGCTGAAAAGATAAGCATTGTTCAAACACAGGTCTGACTCTGTAAATGGAAAACAACATAGGCTGTAAAAATAAAAGACAGATGTAGCAATTGTGACGTCACAGATTTTAGAAGACATGAGTTGGCAACTGAGCATCACCATCTTGCTCTTTTTGAACCAGATGACCGAGGAGGGTGGATCTGACTTAAAGCACAAGGACACTACGTACAGCAATTCTTTAGTGACCCATTAATCACCTCAAGACAGACTCTGCTTTATTGTCTATTTTACTCTAAATGTGACCATATTTGCAAAACTAACATTATTCTTTAATGGAAAAGACTTGAAACAAGGCAATGAGTCCATAAATTCTTCAGGAAAATGTTTGCTGAACTAACAAAAATGAGTCAACTTTCTCCTAGACCTTTATACAGTCTGACTTCTTTTTTAACCAAAAGAGTCGCCCCCTGCTGGCTATTACAAGGAATGCTTTATTAATTAAGGCATTTCAACACTGGCTTCACATTTAAAACCCACAAACTAAGTCTATCTTCAATATACAGTCAATGGAAATAAAGTGGCTTGAACTGATCCACACAGCACTATTCTGTGCATGCTGAAGCTCATGTTGAGGACAGAGGGAAAGGGCAGGAAGATGCCCAAAAAGGGGTGGTGAGAGTGAGAATAAATATGCAAACAAGCTGAATATGAACAATCTTTCTCCTGAATCGCAGACTCTACCTTCAATCTAATAGAACTAATTTGATGTCTGTTGTTTAATTTCTGTCCTGTCTTGAGATAGATGAGAAGACTGATACCATTCTCATATCTATACAGTGAATCTAAAGCTAGCGGCAGCAGCGAGTGTAAGCAGCTTAGATTAACATACAGATTGGAATCAGGGGACCTAGATCTGTATGTAAGTAACAAAATCCACCAGCCCATACCACTAAAGCTAATTAATTATCCCATTTTATCCCATTTATCTGGACAAAAGCCAAAGTGTAAGATTTACAATTTGTGGTTTTACAGGCATTTTCAATTTTTTATTACTAATCTAAACTAACCAGCTGATGCTAGCTTCCCTTTTGGCATACAGATCAGTGGAGCTCAACTAAAGCAAAAAAGAAAAAATATCTTGCTCCTTAGTAGACAAACATTATCTCTTTGATAGACCAACATTATTGATCTAAACTGATACATGAGAGTATATTTCTGTAAGTTATTTATTTTTCCTTTATTCTATGTTCAAAGTCTGTTTTGGAGTCTTACCTTATCTTGGGATATAAAGATAGAGGGGAATCACATGCTGTACAGATTTGAATACACTTTGAAGGATATTTGTGATTTGTGCATTTATCAATAAACCTGACTTGAATTTATATTTTTTCTCATTCATCCTTTTGCACTTGTGACGACCTGAACTGCACTGGATATGCTGAGAATTAATGGACTCATAGGAACACAAAGAAGTGCCAGTTTAAATTAAGACTGTCTTATTTATTTATAAAACAGAATAAAGATGTTATAACATATAAAATCTACACACTGGAGCTATACCACAAGGATGAATTAACGATGTATTAGTGCAATGTGTGTAGAAACTGTGTGTTCTCGGTACCTGTACTGGTTGTAGACTCCTGGACAGTAGAGCAAAGCGGTGAGGAGGTTTTGTCGCGGACACACACTCTGCAGCACCAGGCTGATGCCGTACAGCGACGTCAGCAGGAAGAGGCCGAGCGTGAGCAGGAAGCTGCGGTGGTTGGCTTGTCCCACGCAGCTGTTTATCCTACCAGCGTACCGACAGGAGGGGACGCACAAACACACAAACGCACAGACAAAACATTGTACTGAGACCCCAGGGTTACACTGCACTACACACAGACAGACAGGAACACACATATATCAGTGCGACTATGTGAATGTGTGATGTTGACTCGACACCACATACATGTCGAATGACTTTTTGAGATTTGTTGAATAGAGTTTGTGTCGAAACGACAAACAGGTGACAAACGAGACAACTTCTGTGTTTGAGATGTGGGACAAAGAGGTATTTTAATGGAACCCACCAGACACAGTGGTGGTCGAGACGCAGAACGCAGACGCCACAGATCCGACAATGTCCCGCCCTCGGGGGCCGAACCACCCTGCACACCGTACACCAGTTCTTTCGACTACTTTCCTTCACCTCCACCTCCGCCTGCTCCGATGACCCCATCCAACTGGATGCTGTCATTGTCACGTCCTGCCTCCCCCCATTGAGGGAAGGGTCTCTGTCCGCCAGGGGGGTGTAATACGTCACCGTGCTGTGGACGGCCTCCTGGTTTGGTCGCACGATGCCAGGTTCCCTCTTGGTGTGGATAAGAGCCAGCAGGGTGAGGACGACCCCCACACTTACCACCACTACCTGGAGCAGGCCGACGTCCCCGCGGGGAAGCACCTCCGTGATGAACAAGTAGTACATGTACGCCAAGGAGAAGAGGGCCAGGCTGAGGAAGAAGAGCGTCCGTCCCTTCTTGCGGTGGGTGAAATAGTAGTACCACAGTACCAAACCGGGCAGAGCTGTCAGAACCACCAGGCCGAGCATGAAGTGGACGGCGGCGAGGTGCAGCAGGGCGGGGAGGAGAATAAGAGGAGGGATGATGGACAGTTCCAGTTTTCGGGCTCCACCCCACAGCCAAGGCACACGGATCCGGTCTGTGACGACTTCAGCCACCTGCGACAGGGATTCAGGTTTCTGGGGCTCCCTCTTCAGAAACCTGATGGAGAAAAGAAACGGCTCAGAGCTTTCACTTTCAGTCATCAGCAACTTCTTCGTAAACTGGCAAAATCAGCACATACAAAACCTTTACCCATTTACATGACTGAAAATTTCACCCTCTGAAACCCAAAACTCTCCGGCAGGTTTAAAAAGGCATGTTATAATTTCAAAAAAATCATCAAAATTATACCATTTGTCAGAGCCAGAAACTCTAAAATAGAAACAGTTGTCAGACTTTGAACTAACTGACAGCCCAAGAAGTAATCCTGTCACATGTGGTAACGTCTGGAAAATTGACAAAATTAGAGCCTAAAATTATGGTATTTCATCAAAATGATTACATTCTACATGTGTCATTTTAAAAAATTACTGAAATGTTTTTTTTGCCACTTATCAGATTCTGTTTAAAAAAAAAAAAAAAAAAAAAATGGATTCTGCATTTCAACTTAGAAGCCATGACTGACTCTGCTGCAACCCACAGTCACATGACAAAAATTCAGGATTTTTTTAGTCGAACTGTAGGCAGTTACCACAGAGCAGAGAGGAGACAAGTATGGAAACAAATTACAGATGCTAAAGTAAACTGAAACACACTTGATCGATAAAATAAATGTATACTTGCTTTTTCCGGCTTCTCAGATACGACAATTTCATGTTTGTGGCTGTTCTGTATTAGCTTAAATTCAGCATTTCTGGATTGTGGACTGGTAGTTTGATAAAACAAATAATTTTAAGTTGCCACTTTGGGCTCTTTGGACATTTTCTAAACTGTTTTCTGATGTTTTAACATAATTGAAACAACAAATATTCACTGGATGAAATGAAATACACTGCAGATGAGGACTGTTTAATCAAAGCTTGACTCATATTTATCCTTAGGGCAATTCAGGCTTTTAATTTCCTCTCATTTTACTTGCAGCTGCTCTTGTTCCAGTTGATTTATTTGTTTTTAAAACTCACACGCTTCAATTTTAGCACTTTTATTATTTGATCAACTTTGCTGTTTAATATTTTATCATTACCGTAATTCATTTTCTCATTTGTGTGTCCACATCTTCTATTTTCTTGAGCAGCAACATTGTAAATGCGCCTACACTTCAATGTACTCCAGGTTTAAATAAAGGTTGCATGAATGAATGAATTAAAATAATCATCAGTAGCAGCTCTAGTGTCAGTTTAACACCTCTCACCTGTCGCAGGCATCATCCAGGTCCTCACAGTCGCAGCAGCAGGCAGCCACATGACTGCGCTCTCCATGTCTGTTCACATATTCGCAGCAGCACAAGGCCTCCTCCTCCTCCTCCAGCACCTTCTTGGTTCGCTTCTTCATGACAGACAGCCCTTCAGCCAATCAGACGTTTAAGAAAAGTTTATCAGTACGATCATTAACTTCATTCTTGTGAGCCTTTTTGTGCTATAAATGAGAAAGACAGTTTGGCGAAGAGAAAAAGTGGCAGATGAGACGAAAATTCCTCTAAAAGCCCACTTTGCCGAAATGACTTTTGCGCACAGCAGCTTACCAGCATTTTGCATGTGTTTTAGATGGTGGAGTGGTTCCAAACAGATTTCAACCACGCAACACTGAGCAGAGCCTACCCGTTTGACCCTACCCGGTCCATCTCCTACTCACACATCTGTCACACATCTGTCACACATCTGTCACGTTTTAATGATTTCCAGTAAGCAAGCCATCCCACCATGACAGTCTGCTGGCTTATTTAATACAGGATTTGGGTTGAGGTTAAGGTGATGTCAGCATTTAGAACAATCACAGGTCTTCAGCGTCCTTTCAATAACACCCTGATGATTCCCCAACGAACTACAAAGTGGGACTAATCCTCTAGCTGAGTTAAACCTCTCTCTCTCTGGGGGAGATCTGGCTCTGCTGAAGTGGCCTGAATGAGCTTTTGATCAAAGCATGACATGGTGTGTTAATACTACTAGTCAGCCAGTGATCAGACTAACATGCTAAAAAGGACGTCGGGGTTAAAGGAGGTCACCGGCATCTAACTGGTGATCCCTGCAGATCGTAAGAGCCAACACAGAGGACAGATTTAGTTACATGTACTGATTAATGGGTGTACAGTGGGACCAAACAGCACATCTGCTCCCTGACAAAAAAACACTAATGCTGCTGCAGGGCATTAAAAAGCTTTGCAGAGGAAAGCGCATTCGATCTTTGAAACATATCATACAGGGTGGCTGCAGTTCTTTAGAGGTCACCTTCAAAGCCGACACGATTAGATGATTAATCAATAAGTCCGGAGGCAGAAAATTACTCTGCAACCTTTTTTGATCCCTACTTCCAGGAACCTTGACAGTTTGCTGCTTTGCTTTAAAGTAAACAGTATTGAGTTTCACACCACAGGTTGAACTGAGGACGTCGTCTGGGGCTTTGGACAACTATGACAGGTGATTTTTTTTAGATAATGAAAATTATCATTACATGCATCCTGGTTTGTCTTCATGCCATACACAAACACATTTTGAGAGAAAAACAACAAAGTCCCAACAAATATGGATTTAAATTTAAGTGTCTGTCTAGGCAGTTGATAAAAATGCTTGAACATTTTGAGAAACATTCTCAATTGCTTTCTTTGCCGAGTGTTATATGATAAATACTACTCACAACTGCATATATCTGTGTGATAAATATGAAGCTTCAGTTGGGAGACTACAAGCTTAACTTAGCATTAAGACAGGAAACAAAGGGAAAACGTCAACATGCCTTCATCCAAAACTCAATAAATCATCTTACAACACATTTAAAGCTCACCAAAGTGTCAAAATAACCAGCTGTGGTTATACAGAGGGTCATGTGGTGCAAAAACGTGGGGCTGTGACATTGCCAGGCAACTGACAAAAATGTCCTCATGCTAAGCTAAGCTAAGCTAATTTGCTCCTGGCTACAGCTTCAAACTTACCACACAGACATGAAACCAAAATTAACCTCCTCAAATGGAATAATCCTATTTCTGGTGACAAATGTAACAATAATATTAAAATAAATTCTTCAATAACTACTGTTGGCTGCAGCTTGCATGTTAAATAGTAGAGACTGACTTATATATTGGTTGACCAATGTTATGGGCCGAAAATGGCCTTTCACAAGTATATCAACATGGACATATGTGTTGTCCAATAGTTGCTAACATGACTACATTTTTATAGAATGTAGTACAAAACCCCGCAAATGATTGCTGCACAATGTCTAACTTTAATTGCCTATGTTTCAATGCTTGACCTTCACCAGACTAATGGAGTCTGTTGGAAATCTGTGAATGCAGCTGTCCCTCTGCTAAACACCAGCCTCATGAAATAGATGTGCAAAGACTTCTTTATTAAAGACCTTACTGCAAAAAAATCTTGCTCTAAGTATGAAACAGAGTCATCACATACTTTCAGCACCATATGCAGCACATGTAGCAGAGCTCATCACAGATGAGCAGAAGGTGGTGCAGAGTCAAGAGGTGTCTTCAGAGGAAGCTGCTAACTAGTTTGGAAAATTCATTGCTAGAAAATTAATAAACAATGACCCCATCATTAACCCTTTTCAATATAACTCCACCATGCATCTGAAACTCCTCATCAGTCAGTAAGAACTGAAAAAAGTGAAATGTCTTCAGTAACCTGAAAGAAGAAGCCCAGTTGCTTTTCACTGAAGCTCCTGAGAATCCACACAGTAATAACTCCAACATGTTTTGAACAATAGACATCAGAGTTCCTTATTCCTTAATATCGGTATCGGCCCAGAGAATCCAGAATAGGTCAGCTCTATTAAATAGGCCAGATATTAATACCCGTATTATTTATTCTGGGCTGGGTAAGGAAGCAAATACAAATCATCTCAGTGGCACCAGAACTGCTCTGTTTAAAAGATACAAGCACTGACAGCACATTAAAGCATCTAAACAGTTACCTCTGTCTGCAGCAAGCTTAATCTGAAATTATTATTTATGAAAATAAACGTAGTAATTATTATTTAGAGTAGTAAGTGTATGCACCATGGATATCATTATGCATTTTGACAGCTGTATGAACAACTTTTCTCATAGTAATGGAATACTTCTGTATAAACAGCATCAATCAATATCTACATCAGTTTTTGTGGCTCAAAACTTGTTGTCATTTTATTGTTGAACACTGCAGGTTTGTTACCGTCATCACAGGCAGTTAATCTCCGGCTGCAGGTCACAGTTAACCCAGATTTCTCTGATCCTACCTGTCAGCCAGCAGCGTCTCACCGGAGCGACACAATGCGTCAAACCCAGCAGTGCCAAAAAAACGCACAACAACCGGCTCGCACATACCTGAACACCAGGCTGCTACATGCCCGTTTCTTCCAGTAAAACCGACTCAAACTGTTCTCCTCCCGCAGGGCTTCTCCACGGAAGTCTCAAACCCGGCAGCGGCGCTCGTATCCGGTGTCTGTGGCCGCTACATGACGCTCGGAGCGCGGCGGAGAGTCTCCAGAACAGCCGCTGCCGGGGGACGGAGGCTGGGTTCAGGTCGACGGGGAGCCACCGGGAGCTTCCCGCCGAGGCTCCGTCCAGGTTTAGTCTCTGCTTTGGAGGGAGACCTATGTGTCTGCTGCCAAACTGAGCAGACAGTTTCCCTCCTGACGTCAAATGAGGTGGACTTTCCCCGCCCATGTGCTCCCCGGGAACACCTACAGGACAGACGGCCGCATTCAGAGGTTCAGCTGGTCCAGACAGCAGAGTCCGCACAGGTGGAGGAGCACCTGAAGCCTGTACTGTTGCTTTAATTATGAGTAAAAGCCCTGCATTCTGATAATCAGCCTGATATAGCTGCTGCATATAAAAAAGTAACTGAAGTATTGGCCTCTGTGACCACGAGCATCGTTAAATTATGAATAATAGAACTTTTTCGCATAAAAATCACAATGTTGTAGTGTCAGGCGGGGATGCAGGGGATTTGACAACCCCCCAAAAAGTGTGAATATTAATATAATGTAACATTTATAAGGGAAGATGCTCAAGATGATCAATACAAACTTGCTATTCATGCATAACTTTATTGTCAGTTTTTATTGTTGCTTTGACTTCAACTGCAAAATAAATGTTATACAACAGAAATGACTGTTAATTTGTTTCTTTTAATCCATTCTCGCCACTACAAGTTAGCCTTTAAGACACATTACTATTGTTTTTATCATTATTTACTGTTGGTTAGCTGCTATATGTTACTGTATCAGATGATGGTGAAATTAATTTATCAGAAATCCAAGCTAGAGTACTGAAAAAGTTTATGTCCATGGGGGGCTTCCAAAGCCACTTTCACATTTTAAAAAAAATTGTAAATTTCAAGTATTTGATATGGATAATTCTTCTCTATAACACTCTCATGTTAGCATTTATTTATTTATTTTTTAAAGTTTGTACATTTATGTTAATATAAAAAACCCAGATTCTTATTTTGCATGGTCTGTGATTTCCTTCCACTGGTGAACTGATGTCAATGCTATTTGAAGATCAGTAAGAGCACCATCATCCAAGAAAAACTGGACTGTATGATTAAAAATTGACTGGTCAGGAGTTCAGCTGTAAAATGTTGCAAAGCAAGCACGATATGGTGCACAAAAAGTCACCAGAATGCAGGGAATTGGGTTTTTTTCTAATAAAATCTATGGAAATTGAGGTGAAATATGGCTAGTTTTAATCAAATGCATGTGTCAGAAGTTTAACACATCTGAGTAACTTTTTTAGAGATCTGACAAGCTATATTGTACTCATGGAGATAGATTTCATTTGAATGTTGGGGGTGAACACACGAGACAGGGGATTGAGTGTCCTCAAGAAAATTTTCTACCTTGGAGGTCAAACCACCTTCAAAGGCCGAATACATAAATCTCAGGTGAAGAAAAGGGTAGAAAAAAACCAGACTTCACGAATTTTAGTTCTTTTTCTTTCATCTTTGTAATACTGCTAACCTATTTAGAACTCAAATTATAACATACATGGATATATTTTTGCAAGGAGTTTTGTATTTTATAAGTACACCTGGAGGATAAATGAAGTGTAGTGAAAAATCTATTTTTTTCTGGAATATTCTGGAATAAAAATATAAGGTAACATAAAATGGAAATACTCAGGTTGTGAGTTTAGACATCAATAAACCACTCTCCACCACTGATTAGTACAATAAAACTTTGTCATATAAGGGTAACATATGTCTAACTATCGTGATACAGTTTAATTTCAGTTATCATGTTGTATTGTGAGGATAAATTAGGAGAAACATAATATTTCCTCTTTGTTTGAACAGGGACAGGCTGCTGGTCAATAATTAAAGACCATCGTGTCGTGTTTCACCTGTGACAAGGGAACAAAGGCAAACTTGGCTCTAGTCTCATTTAATCTTCTGCTTCTTTTTTCCATTAGAAGAATACAGTCTGTCAGCTCCTACTAGCATCATGTATAAAAAATACTTTAAAACTAGAGAGTAATGTTGGCTTGAAAGTCTAAACTGCAGCTGTATATTTAAGAGTTAGTCAACCTTGACAATATGACACATTTACCAAACACACAGAGATGATGTATTTGGAAAAAACATATAATAAAAGTATATTAATAGGGTAAGAAATATTCTTTATTTAAACAGTCTGTGACAATGTGTCTGGCGAGATACCAAATAGTAGTCGATAATAAATGAGGTCTGGTTTGCACGACTGGTTTTCTCTGTACAGTGAGTGAGGAAAAGGCAGCTTAGCAAAATTGTATTGCATTTTGGCTTAAAAATTCCAGAATGACAGCAACACTTTGTAAACATCAAACAAGGCTCAGGGCAACTGTAGATGCAGATCAACGACTGATGAAGAAAACATACAATGATTACGGATCTTAACAAATCTGGAAATCAGAGAACAAGCTTGCATCTAGTGTTGACAGAGTGCACAGTACTGAGATACTCCACCTTAACTGAAATAACACCAACATCAAAAGTGCAAAGCAAATAGTAGGTTTTCTTAACTTAGAAGAAAAGAAAGAGGAAAAGTAGACAAACCAGGTGATAAAGATGCATTTCATCATATGGCTTGTTTCAGTTACTGTCCAGAATTTGATCAGTAAAATACGTATTAGTTTTTTTTTTTTTTTTAAAAGAGACATTCAGCAACATGCTCTGTCCACCAGATAACAAAAATATAGTTTACATGTACAAGAGGATGATTCATGATTACAAAAAAGTAGACAAATTGTCAAATTTGAGTCACCGATTCAACAACTTTTATTAGAAAAAACAGATCTAAAACACAGCCTAATTCACAAGACGTGCGCAAAAATTAAAATATGTGCAAAAAAATGTAATGCGGAATTAGTTTCTTTTAAATAATATTGATTCACTTTCCAAAGATAAAACAAAAGTAAAAGTATTTACAGTAGTGTACTTCATGGGGCACGAGGCTCATTAAAACGTGTCAGGAAATCCGATGCCACTGTTTAAGAAAAGAGTGAAAAAGAAGCCAGCTGTGGGAGCTGACAATAGCACCCAGCAGAAATCTAAACCCTCTGCTCTGTGTGTGTCCTCCCAGCAGACAGTTTGCAGCTTTACAAACATCCTGGCACCTGATGCCTCTCCGCAAGCTTCGGATCGACTAAACCCCCGGCAACACATGGCAACGTCAGGGGTCTGGGGACGTCTACATGGCAACATCCTGTGGAGGTTTCCTCTGAGGCAGTTCAGTCCTATTTTCCCCTCCACAGGGCCAGTAAGCAGGTGCTCTGTGGTCCCCAGGTGTGGGTGCATCACTGCGGTGCCGCTGTCCGATTGGCCAAAGCAAAGTTCTGCTGCAGAACCACCAGAGAGCTGCGGAGCTGTGAGGAGAAGAAGAACCGACTCAGCACACTGAACACCTGCTTTAGGCTTTTAAAAGGTGCAGGTATGCATTAGTGATGGATTCCTGCAGGTTGTAAAGCTGAAAAATAACTCTGCTTGGCTTTGACTCACTACTGTAAACAGCACATTCATATTTCTTCAATCTATGGGTAGCATTTTAAAACACATTCTACCATACTATCTAGTATGATGGACAAAGATTTAGTGTGTCTTCATACATAGCATGTCAAAAATAGCTGGATTCCTCCTACGTCGCAATGCAGTTTGGAGCCATCAAGCTTTTCTGGCCATTCTGACCCAGAATCCTCTACACAGTTACATCACATACATAACAGTGTCTCATAGGGGCATAAACAAGTTTGAGCTGCCAAGAACACACAGACAGATGATAGCTCATTTCACACTGCAGACTGTGATGGTTGTCTGAGCAAGACAGTCTAAGGCTCAATATTATGACAAAGTAGTATGTCTCAGTTATATGCATACTGTGTGCAACAGTATGTCCTTTGGAAGGGCAGCTGTAGTCTGTAATAAATGGGTAGGTCATAATTAGAGAGGTCTCTTTCATCCCTAGCGCTCTTGTTGTGCTTACTGGAAACTGCCACCGTCTTTGCTCTGCTCTGGCACATTTGTATTTTTATGCATTTCCATTTCCTGCATTAGTTGCTATCGTTTGTCCTTGATCTTCTTGTGACACAATAAAGCTAACCTTGAACTAATTTCTAATCTAACATGCAATCGACTTCAACACAGTCATCCTTTCAAAGAGCATAATTAGATAAGAAAAACTGACACTGCTGTAATGTTAGATATGGAGCTACATCCAGCTGCTGCTGTGCTTTAACAGCTAGCCTGTCTCTGTCCAAAGGGAATAACTTAACCTAGTAATGCTCTCTAATTAACAAGCTACGTGCCATGCGTTTCATCTGTGCTTGCAGCCAAGTATAAAAAGCACAGTTTTTCCTTTTTACATGGCTTATAAGTCAGACTGCTTGCATTTAAGAGCAGTATTGATCAGGGCTGAACAAATTTCGATGCATATTTTATTTGCAGTTTAAATCGAGCTTCAATTCGATATTCATTGTGTAATAGAGTTAAAACATGATGGAGCATTACCACATGAGATACCATCAACATAATAACTGCTTTATATTCTAAAAGAATGATGAGAACTTAAAAGATGTTAATGACTTAGAACATGCACTTGTTCTTTAAATATAGATTCGTGCAATGTGGAATTATCATCACAAATGGTGTGACTGCGTTAAGTTAAAAACATTAGAAAATAATAACAGTTCCAGTTAGAAAATAATAGCATCTTACTATGAATAACACTGAAACGGGTAAATGTGTAGAGGACGTTACTGTTATGCTGGGTCATGTGCTGTATGCTGCATATCCTGAATTGTTGCCTTTGCAATTTTGCACTTTTTCAAATTGTGATTTCAGTTTGATATGAATTGTTTAGCTCTAGTTTCAATCTATATATTAAGCATAGTTCATCATTTAATGGTGTCTAAAATGTAAAAAGACCTCTGTAACTTATTGAGTGTGCAACGAGAAACCCTCAAACCAGGAGCAAATTATAAAATTAAATGTTGACAGCATGAGCATTTATCAACTGACCTCTGACTATTCTGCCCTGATTTAAGTCATAAAAATCGGACATAAGCTCAGAGGCCGAATCAATTTCAAGTGCACCATCTTTACAATCATGGCTGGATTTGATTTAAAGTCAGAGTTTATGTAACGCATTTCCAGCTCAAATGACCTACCTGTTCTAAAAGGTTAATGGAGTCTTGCAGCACAGCTTTCAGCATGTGCATCTCCTCTGCGGTCCTGTATGCTGGTGCCTGTTTGGGACTATATTGAGGAGCCAAACTGTCACACAACAGAGAAAGAAAGAAATTACTCACATGTGCACAATAAGAGATTTACTTTTGCTGCATGAAGGCAGCAGAAACAGCAACAAAGTGAAGCAAGTATAAGAAGGCGGCTGATGTAAGATGTCACTTATATAACCGCATTCAGTGAAGCAGACAAACAGGCAGTTTCAGCGGTGTGAGTCATTAGCACAAGAGCTGTCTCATATGTGGGCTGTTTAAACGCCACAGACAAAATACAAAAATGTGGAGAAAAACGTACCCCTTCCCTCCGTCCACCCACATCAAGACTTCTGCTTTCTGGGCGATCATGGCGACCGCTGATACAGTTACCTCACATGAACAATCCACAGACATATGCAGGTTGCAAAGCAGCGGTAGAAAAGTAACTGACCTGGCCTCGCTCCTCTCCCTCAGCCGGTGCTTCGTGGTCAGATACATGCGGTGGGCTATATCCTCCATCGCCCACAACTTATAAAACAGGCCCAGGTTGAGCATCGCCAGAATCAGCAAGCTGAGAAAGACAGGAAACGCTGAGTTTAAGCTGACTGCTGGAGATAGCAAAAGGGAAAGACAGATGTTTACATGAACTTTACAGACTCCAGAAACTGCGACATTTAAATGTAATTATTTTCTTCTCAGTCAAGGCAGTAGCTTGAAAATTTACATTCCTTACACACAGTGCAAACCACAACATTGCCCAGATGTGTTCCCCGGTTGTCAACTTACATCACACTCATCCCAACAACTATCGTAGTCGTGTTCCATCTGTAGGGGCCTTTCATTTCAATGGGGCCTGAAATACAGCATGACGGATCAATATGTGATAGATTTTCTTAAAATCATGCTGGCAATTTGAAGAAAAACATCAAGAACCAGGGTTTCAGCTGGAAATTTTGCATTAGTTCACAACATTGTTCTGGTTACCACACATTTCCTCCCAGTAACATTGACGTTTTGCAACAGTCTGAGACTTAATAATGCGGTGTTCTGGGTGTGTAACCTCATATGACAGTAACATAACTCCCCCTACAGTGATGCCTGTGATTTCAGCAGTTTTAACAACTTTGAGAATTTCTTGCTGTCGAGTCACACTAGCAGCTGCGACAGGTACAGAGCAAGTCTACAACCTTTAATAAGCACTGAAGGAATCACACAGACTACTTGAATCAAAGGAAATTTGTTCCAACGTGTAAAATCTACATGCCTGCCATGTTAAAGCAAAATCTGCAGCAAAACAGCTCATTTAAACACACTGCCATTATTATAAACTATTGATTGTCTTTACATTGAAATATAAAAACTGATCTCAACTATGTAGCTTGTAAGCTTTGGCTTTACATGAAAACTACATTTTAGTTTGAAATATACATGAGTTTTTGGTGATAAAGAAATTGATGCTACAGCCAGGTGTTAAGTAGCTTAGCTTAGCATCCGACTTACATCTGAAAGTAACTTAATACACATCCCAGTACTTCTCTGGCTCACGAATGAACGAGTTACATCTTGTTTGTTTAATTCAAAAAAAAGCAAAGTGAAACTACAAATGGTGACATAGTGAGGCATTAAGTGCAACACTATTTGTCGGACTAACTTCCTATTGTGGCTTGCAGCAATAACTTTTTTGTAAAGGCTGAGCAAATAAAGATGAAGTCTAGATGAAGTATTTTGTGATATTTAAACAGAGCCAGCCATGTTTTAGTTCCATATTCACAAAAATGACACGGACATCCATTTTCTCGACAAACTCTTGGCAAGAAAACAGGAAATATTTCCTTTAAAACCAGATTTTAAACTGTCAGTACCCATGTTGCCGTCTCTGTGTTGTTCAGAATCTTGCCCGTACTGCTTGTTGGGCTTTATGTGCTCTGGCAGAGTCCGGCTGTAAGTTCGCCTCCTCCTCCTGAGTCCAACCATCTTCCCAGACTCTCCACCTCCTTGGTTGATGTCTACTTCCTCCTCCAGAAGTTCTGCCTCTGTATAGTGTCATCACAGGGCCACAAACAAACAGAATGCAGAAACGGGTGGATTAGCGCGGCAAAAACACCATGTTTCTATCATGATTGTAATAAAAGAAACATGTCTGCTTCAAAAGCAACAAAAAAAAAAAAAAAACAAAAAAAACAAAGAAATGCTTTCAAGATCAATTAAAAACCAATAAATAAGTACTTGGTGGCTTTTCATGTCACCTGTTGTGCTTCTGTACAACCTTAACCTAGCCAGTTTTTACACCTGTTTGCTTCTCTCCTGCTCGCTTTGCTCACATATACTGCATTTTATTATAGCCAAATTCCCAACAAAGCTGTTTTTCATTTGCATTTTTTTCCTGTTTGTTATCAGGCAACGGAAAAAAGTAAGAAACTGTAACTGAAATGTTAACTTGAAGTCACTTAAGATCCATTTTCAAGCTGCCGTTTAGCACAGCTTTACAACTTGACAAACTTACTTGTGTCTTTGTCAGCTACTGTGGGGTCAAATGATTTGCTCTACACTGCCAATTACAGATACAGAGAGAGTCTTCTTCCTGAAGGGGGTGCGGACAGCTGTAGTTCATCCGCATTTAAAGCTAAAAGCCCATTTAGGGCATGGATAAAACCAGAGACTATACAGGTCAGGTATGGCAGAAGAAATCATCTGTGTAGTATTTTAAGCTGAAAAGTTAAAAGACACATTCTAAAGATATGCAAGACTCATTAATTTGCTAGAAAGGGGAACAATAAGGGACCTTTTAAAATTGCTGACAAGTGACTTCAGTCTAAAACAGGCTGGCAAGATTGCCCTTTACATTGGCTTTCTCCCTCTTGCGGCAGTAATATGATTAACTGCTACGGAGCCTGACATGTTTTGCAGCAAGTAGTTCATATCAGATCAGAGATAAAAAAATGAATCACAAGCTAAGGGCAGAAGACAAGGAAGTGCTCTCCTCTGGCTCCACAATGTGCAGACAAGGCTTTCTACTCACCCAGCTGTCTGAAATAATCTTCTATTCCGCTCCAGGAGTTTTTGGTAATAAAGGACTTGATCAGGCCCCATGGCTGCTTCTTGTATTTCACATCAGTGTACACCCTGGCAGCACAAGAGCAGCTTTGAATTATAGTCAAATAGAAAAAATATAAAAGTCAGCAAGTAAATTGATATAAAAATACGTTACCTCAGGCGGCACTTCCGCTTCGAGTTACTTTTGATGCTGTAGTGGTTTTGAGTGTAGAAGTAATCATGATAGGGGACGTCATGAGTATACACCTCTGAGTCAACAAGGTAATGACCATCCCTGGATTCTTTATACATCGTCTGGAGCATAATTAAATGCACAAAGAGCCAATGAGCCATAATTCACACAAAGACATATTTGTTCACCCATTCAGCTGTGAACACACTGATGTAAACACACCTGGTGCTCTGTCGCAGTGGAGAACTTCCCAATCAGAGGGTTGCTGATGGTTATTGTGTAGTTCAGAGTCCGCTTCATGTTTCCAGACGCATCTTTTTGCCAGGGAGTGAAGCTGGCATCTGATAACACGACAGGCGACGTTGAATATTGCACAGGAGAGATTTTATCAGCTAGAAGTGATGAATAATTTGTGGCTGACAAAGAATAGAGGGCTTACTGGTTATCTTACGGACGTTCATAAACCTGCGGATGAAGATGGAGTCGGTGAAGAGCAGCTCAAACATTTTGGTGGCACTGATGTGGAAAACTTTGTTGAGATACAGTCGACCCGACGCCTGGGAAGGACCAACTTGCTCCTCCACTGATGAGGCAAAGAGAAAAATGTTAAACCACAGGAATGCAAAACAGAGAGGCCCTCACGGTCGTGTCTTGTTACCTTCCTCGATGCTTTCCGAGCCGCTTTGCTGGGATGCACCGTTCTCGTTGGCGTTGAGGTCAAGGGAAAGCGTGGAGCGTTTGGAGAGCCGCTGTGGGGCGAGGCGGTCCAGCGAGGGGACAGGACTACGCCACTGAGATGGAGTGGTACGAGACTCATCCTGCAGGAGAGACAAACCGCTATAAAATGATCCAAACATGCACAAATCACCGCCATGTTAGAAAAACGCTGCTTTTAATACCATGTTGGCTGAGTTCTGTGAGCCGACAGGGGAAGGCAAGTCCTCCCCTTGAGGTGTGGAGGCCTCTAAGGGTCCCTGCTCCACGGCAGGGAGGCGAAGGATGTGGGGACGCTCCAGTCTCCCAGGAGCATCATCACCGCCAGGCCTCGCTGTCAGGCTGCAGAGAAACAAGCAGGCGATGAGAAATTTTAACATTTTACATCAAGTGTGAGGTTGGAGGTGCAGATGCTCACCTGGTCTGCATGCTGGATTCTGCTGCTATCTGTAAACTCTCCATCTCCTCATGGCTCAGACCCAAATCAGACCCATAATGCTGTTTAACCATCTGCCACAACTCGAGGCTGGTCAGAGGCTGAAAGACGAGGAAAAAAATTAACTGCAAGGCTTGTTTGAAATCTGCAGAAGTCTTCTTTTTCACAATAAGATTCACTTTGGCACATAGGAAACACATTGTGAAAGAACGTCGTTTTAGAATCCGGAGCAGGTAACCTGGAAACACGTCCACACTGTGTAATTTACAGCCTTATCTCCATGGGTGACCAACAACTTGCAAACCTTATAGTCTCCCTTTACCGCTTACTGACCTTACGTTTCTGTTTTAACCCCTAAAAGTCAGTTCAATCTTTAAAATATCACCAAAAATACGACAGCACAGTATTGGCACATATGTAGGTTGAAGGTGTTCAGAAGAAACAAGTGCAACAGTCAGTTTTTACATAAGACAAGATCAGAAAAACACTTTTCTCCTCCAAGAGGAAAGCGATTTATAAAATTTGGATTATTGTAGGCCTGTTTACTCCCACAAGATTTTTGTGGCCACATGTGAGCGCACGCAGAGTCCCAGTGTCCATCTAAAACCAAAAAAAAGTTTTAGTTCTGTTCACGTAGGCTTTACTTACACGTTAGAGGACATACCCCGGCAGCTGTGAGCTTCAACTGGCTGTCACACAACGATCTGTAACCTGGACGCACCGCGCAACGCACATTCAGGAAGTCCTGTAGCCTATGTGAGCGAGTCCAGCTGCGTAATGACGCGCCGCCCAGATTCACGCCGATAAAAGGTAAATAAAAGCTCCTGCTTGTCGAAAGTCCGGTTCACCGACAAATCACAGCCGAGAAGCTGCTCTGTTTTGATGCGATCCCGCTGAAAAACACTTTCAGCTCCGACTCAAGCGGAGCGTCAAATGCGCAGATAAGCAGCGCGTCCATGCAAATGAGCCCCCGTGGCCACACCTGGAGAGGTCGTTGAACTTCAGTGTGTTTTTAGGCGGGTGTTTGTGCCGCAGATCCCTGCAGAGCCGCCCGCTGTGGGAAGGCTCTCATGGTGCCTCTGGGCAAAAATAGCTGAGCAGCTCCAGCAGCTATAGGCGGAGTTCAAATGAAAGGTTAAAGTCCAAACTGACGGTAGTTTATCATCATAATCAGCGCTGACAGAAAAGGAAAGCAGGCTGCTGCTGCTGCTGGGTTTTCATCTAAAACCGGATATTTTAGTGGCGACTTATGTCCTATGCTCTATACCAATGCAATACATCTTACTAATTTCTAGCAAAGATGTGGCAAAAACATCATCAGCCAGCTTTTCTACTGACATTCCAGCTTCTTGTGGCATCCATATATCAACTCAATCCAGTTTAAGCTGTATTCTTCAGTATTTCCCTGAAACTCAAACACATTCTGCGATTAACCATAAAAAACTATTATTTAACATTGCTAGTGGTGGAGTCCATCATCCCCTCAGCCCTCACAGGAAACAATGCAGCATGTAAAAGGAGATATCAAGAGCTGTACGTTTCCTTTTCCTTGCTCAAAATGACTGCATTCAGTGTCCACTGATGAAACGGCATTTCATTTATTTGCATCCCTTACTCTCAAGTTGACCTGCTCTCAGTTTTTACTCTTTCCAATGTTGCCAACTGTGCTTAGAACTGCTAGTGTTTTTACCAATTACACTTTCACTGACAGTCCGACAAGTTTTGAATCCCAAACTGCCAGTTAAAATACATAAACTGCTGTCATAATTAACTGACAATTCAGCTGAAGTTTCATTTATTCTTTAGTTCCAAGCGCTTTTATCCATTTCCATAATTAACATTAATCTTCTAGCTTTAATTTTACATGAGATCATGTGTAATTTTTAGCTTTTTAATGTTTAATGGAATAGTGGACTGACATTTGAGCTGCCTTTGTCACCTATGCGTCATTTTACAGTTCACCAGTTTGTGCTCTTCTGCTGAGTTCAGTGTCGACGTACAGATAATTCAACTGCTTAAACTTGCATTTTCAAAGTTTTCAACCACTAAAACAGATTTTGAAAGTGTTCACCTCTTTCACAAAAGACATTTAAAACCTTTTATGTGCTTCAACTCTCATTAAACATTTCACACATGCACTTATTTTAAGCTATTTTACCCGTATAGAATGTTTGCATGTGCAGTTTTTATTTTCTTCAGAAAATCTCGCTTCTCTGGTTTATTTTCATTGTACATTTAGTTTCACTACAGGCTACAAAGAAGTAGGTAAAAGGTGAAACCTAAGTTTAATGGGTTCATTTTTAACTACATCCTTGATGTTCATGAACACTGTAAAACAAAAATTGATAATATTTTGGCCATGGAGAAATACTGTAAAATAACTATCTCATGTCTCTCATATCGTGTATAATTTTTTTTTTGGCTTTTTAATGTTTAATGAAGAATTTTTGCATGTGTAAAAACAGAACTACCTAAAATATACACTGAAGATACAGGAGATAGATTATATGACAATAAGAACTGTATTTTGACTGATTATCAATGTTTATAGATGCCATACATTCAACATGTTGGTTGTGCATACTTCTGTATTTATACAAGATATCAAATCTATGTAAAATGACAAAACCAGTACTTATTTTTCTAGTAGTGTGACTAATTGTATCTAATTTTAGAAATGATTACATTATTAAAATAATTCAAATTAAAATATTTAAATAATTACAGTATTAAACTTCAATTAAACCTATTAAATAAAGAACAAGTATTTGTGAAATTAAAATATAAACTTTATTGTTATTGACAGATACGGATCAGATGTGTGAATTCAGTCTATTTTTGCAATTTAATTGATATTTTTGTGTGTTAAAACTCTGTAAAAAAATTACTATTTTGTGTGTGTTTTTTTTTTTGACAGTGTAGGCGACTTATTCCAAACATGGTGCCTCAGTATTTGGAAGAATAAACAAAAGGTAGTGTCTGTTGGACTTCTGAGCAAACCCTGCTGCTGCTCCCTGCAGATCTTTACCCCTCATGGAATACAGCAGAACAGCACTGATAACCCCAAAGGAAGACAGTCTGTAGCCGGGGCAGTAATATATGCACTCTGGACCTATTAGATAAGTGTTGTGAAAAAAAAAAAACAGGTTAAAGTCACAGAGCTGCTGGTGTTATGGGACGATTTTGGTACAAGGTCTAGGATAACAGAAAAGTCTTGTTTGCGACTGATGTGAAATGACTGCATGTCCTGTGGGAAGAGTTTTTGTTGACACACTAACAAAGGTCTAAAAGAGGGGTGACTGAGCTAATCCTGCATGGAGTATGAACGTTCTGCTGACAAGTGAAGTTGGCAGAACATGCAGCTGGAGGTAACACCAGGTGGCTGGAGCTCGGCCTTACCTTGTCCATCAGTGTGTTTTGCCACATTCGGAAAACACCCTGGTAGCTTTTCTCTCTTGCTGAAAAGGAGGTGAAGAAGAACTGCGGGGTAAAGATGCAAAAACAGATAAATTTGCAGTTTCAGATGTGAAATTAGTTCTGAATTAGTGCTCTTCAACACAGATACCTTCTCTGTGGCTGTGTGGATCTGGATGGCGTTGGGAATCAGCCGAGCCGTTTTCTCCCTGCTCATATTCGTGACGTCTTTAAGAGTCAGTGCGATCTATGGGGAAAATAAGGGGGAAAGGTTACTGTGCATATTTTTCAAACAGTGCTTTTATAGAAATCTCACTGTCAGATATTCCTGCACACAGAATCTCCTTTGTATCGTAACCTCACAGCGAATAAGCAGCCCTCTTTGCATTACAATATGGTCGACTGAAGCTGCCAGAAGTAGAGCAATTAATGCATCTTCCGTGTTGTTTTACCTGCTATTCCGCAGCTGACTGTCTTTGTAATAGTTGCACATAATTGCAAAGTGTTGCATGTTAAAGGTGGTGCTGGAAAACCTAGCCACAAGGCAAAAAATGGGGCTCAGAAATGAAGATGTTTTGATTAAAAGTGTGGATTTTTCCTTTAAAACACAGCATAATGTGCACTACTCTGTTAAGCGCTGAACCATCACACTTAAGACAGTTATTTTGGCACACAAGTTCTTTTTAAAACATTTGACTGTCTTGTTGTTTTAGATTGTCTGTAGCAAAATGAGTATTATCAGCTGAAGTAATATGAAAATACAGTCTTATACTGTATTTGTCATTTATGCTGCTCCTTCCCCAGCATATATCCTCCTCTTCCTCCACAGCCTTCTTACCTTCGTACCCCGAAACACATTGCTGTAGAAACAGACCCAGGTCTGTGAGAGGTAGAGGCGTCCCTGAAGGAGAATATCCCGCTGGAGGGCACATGGATAGTCTGGGAAATAAAATAAAAACACATATATGGCTGCTGAAACAGGTGAAACATTCATACTAAGGAGTGTGCAAAGTTGTGATCTGACATCTTCCAGTTCATTATAAGTATAGTAAATAAAACTGAACTCATACTTGGGAAGAATTATTAAAACAGAGGGTTTTCATAGTGCAAAACTTAATCATTTTTAACACAGGAGACTTCAAAATAGACCTGATTAATTCAAAATGTTTGGAAAAAGGCTCCTAATTTAATTTTGCTGCACTGGTGTCTTTACTTACTACTTTAATACGTTAAAATCTTGTAGGAAGAGGTTGATTTTCATGAGAAAAGTGACCACAAATGCATGAATTTTTTACTTCAACAACCTGGCTGAGGGCTATTTCCTCTCCCTTAAAAGCCTGAACGAAACTATTACATAATACATACATTATTTTTTCTTTTTGAATCTATTCAACCCCACAGACTCACCAGAAGGTCCATTATTAGAGCAGCTGTGTAGCAGTTAACCGAAAAGCTGATTATTTTAAGTGAATGTAAAAACGTTTGGTTCCCAAATACGACAGCTGCATTTTGTGGAGTTGCAGAGTGAAGTGTATACAATATGTCACATCTATTTTCTGCAGCAGAATACTGATGCTTCAGACAGGAAGATGCAGAATATATGTGATGTGAAAGGCAGGAAAATTACGAGAAGTTAACGGGATGTCGGAAGTTTTTCTCTTCACGTTCTTTGTAAAAACTCATTTTACACAGAAATGTGTCCTACATTTTTGAGAATCACACTATATAACAAAACTGTGAGGATGAACTGCCAGTAAGGATTTTATTAATACAGTCTTCATAAGGAACTTTTTCCTCCCTGAACAGTACAAGAGTCAGAATGACACAATTTGCGACATTAAATCACATGCAGCATTTCCAGTTTTTTTTCATGAAACTCACCTACTATGAGTCTCTCTGATTCGGGCACTTCTTTGAACAACTTCTTAAACTCTTCAAACCTCTGCTTGTAGGTGGCCACAGGAGTTTGAGGCGTGGCAAGACACTGTGCCTGATAGTCAGAGCTCTGGGGGAGGACAAGAGAACATTACTGATGCAGAGACATTAATGCACATTTGCACAAAAAAGCAAACGATAATTTAGAATCTGCGCAAAACTGGCAGAATTCTGATCTGGAGTTAAGAGATGGACTAAATCAGTGAGAACCATCTCCAGTGAGTCTGAGCAGATGATAAACATCATTGTTGGCCTTCTGGGCTTTGCATCACAGAGGCAACAGTAATCCCACTTGCGCAAAGAGGGAAACATAATGTCATGAATGTGAGTCACAAGAGGGCAGCAAAAGATCTCATGATTGAAATATAATAGATACTGTACATACTCAGTGTTCAGTTTCATGGAACAGCAGTAGCTTTATGTTAACTAGGACAAAGGGATGTTTAGTTTTTCTTACATCTTCTTCCTCTGAGCTCCACCTTAAATCCGCCAGTGATGTTGTGTCATCTGTAATGTCATCGCTGCCCACCCCGGAGCGGTTGGATACCTGGTCCATCTGCTCTGACATGCTGCTCACAGAGAAACACATGCTGGGATCACTTCAGCTGTGCGAGCTTCACTTGAAACATTGATCAAACCATCAAAATTCTACTGGTGTCAAAAGCAGAAACAGGAGGAAACATAGCTCTCGTGAGAGTTTAACTTGAAGAACCCAATTTAAACTTCTGTAGGAGGCCAGATGTCACCAGACAGAGAGTCATTATCACGGCAGGAGAACTGGTTTGACTGGGGAGCGTTGCTGATGTGTAGTCATGCAAGGGAACAGAAACCTACGTGCACTTGTGACTATCCTTCTAGAAACCCGTGGCACATGGCAAAGTTGAAAAGTGTCGTTAAAAGAACAGATTTGTGTTGCGAGTGAAAGCATTACGCAAAAAAATAGGCCGACAGCGACCCCTCTTCGCCTTTTCTGTTCTCAGTTATATTGAGTTGATGAGTAGGAGCTATCATCTGATATAGATGTCAAGTCTTATCAAACAAAACAAAGTTGATAACACATCATATATGCATCAAAAGCTACGCGCTGTTATCAAACGCGCGTCTAAATACTTGTTTTTACGCACGGTGCCAAAAGCGCACAGGCGTCTTTAATCTTTACATCTCCACGTGCCACTTAACTGATGTTTAAAGACACATAAAAAAAGACTCTTGTCAGTCACTTACCTGACCCGGAGTGGACCCAGGATTCCTGATTTGTTTGCGACCGAGTTAAAACGAATAAATAAATAGATAAATAAATAAAAGCCAAAACAACAGCTCTTGTCCCGCACTGCTTTGACGCTCCGCTCGTGG
Organism: Amphiprion ocellaris; assembly: GCF_022539595.1. Lineage (NCBI taxonomy): Eukaryota > Metazoa > Chordata > Actinopteri > Pomacentridae > Amphiprion > Amphiprion ocellaris. The sequence goes on along the minus strand of NC_072787.1, from coordinate 15,861,267 downwards.
AATTAAACGTGCGCTTCAGCCGCTTTGTTGCAGGTGCATCTTATTCGGCCGAGGGAACATACCTTTAGGGAGTAGTCACCTCATTGGCGACGCTCATTGGCCTTCACATAACTAGTTAAAGCCTCCAAAATGACCTCTCACTTTGAAGATCTTCCAGATGACAAGTTGGTTCCAATAATAGCCAGGTGAGTCAGCTACAAGCTCTATCATGGACTTTTTTTTCTTAACAATAACAAAACACTATTTAAGACTACTCCTATTATTTAAATGCAGTAAATTTAGTTCCATACTTAATGACAAAAGCAGCCTGAGGACAGAGAGCAGGAGATTCCAGAGTATGAGTGGTATGCAGAGAGACCAGTTCAACAGCATCATCAAACACACACAAAGCATGACTGTTTTTTTCCCACATTTTAATTCTTTGGGAGTCACATGATGAAAGTATTGGACAGCAGAGCGTCGGAGTCCGACTCTTACACATTCACACAGCAAAGTACACAACACTGCACAGCGTGAAACAACCATAAAAACAAAAAGAAAGAACAACAAAGCCTTCACGTCAAAATGCTGGCAATAAATAGACTGATTCTTATTAAATTTATATTCAATACTCTTCTGTACAGATGGTCTATGAATTACAATACATCAACCGAACAATCCTCTTCAAGAAGAGCAACACGGCTACACAGAAATCATGTAAACAGAGAAAGGAAGAAACAAGGCGAAGAGATTCCTCTTTCACACACACGTTTAACTCACGCACACGACCAGTGACCATGCAGAGGATCCAGAGCACGTCGATACGAGGCAACAAATAATAATGAATATAGTACATCTTTCTCTTTTCCCTCCACATGAAATTGTGCACACACTCTCTCACAGTCACCCACAAAAGGAGCACAGGGGAGCACACAGGTTTCAGGGGAATACGAGGAGGTGGAATGTGATTCTGCAGTGGAGGGGTCAGAGATGAAAACTGGGAAGGTTGTGAGAGTTGGAGCTTATTCCTCCAACGTACGGAAGCCGTTCTGCATGTCCTCCAGCAGCTGTGCGTACTCGGCCTTTATCTTGGCCTCGCCGTCCTTCACCGGGTCCTGCATGGACACAGAAATACAGTCTCGGAGTGAGAACAGAAAACAAGACGCCTTAGCAAACTGTGCATGGTCTGAGGTGGTGGATTTAACAGGCACAACCCAAGTGGAGTTTTTGTAGATACCTGCACAACAGACAACTAATCAGTTAGCAGACCAGCAGAAAAATAAACAGCAGCTAAGTATTTCTTTAAATATTTTGCTGTAAAAGATGCCAAATATTCCGATGTGCTGCTTTTCTCAGTTGTATGTTAATGTAAAGGGAATATTTGTAAGTTTCTGGCTGATATGTTTGGCTAAACAAAGACATCTGAAAAGTCACGTTAAGCTTTGCAAAACCGGCTCAAGCTTATTTCCAATTCTTCGTCAATTATGCAGAATGATGAGACAGTGAATTGAGATGAAAAACAGCCAATAGGTACAGCTTTAAAGTGCAGAGAACACAAACCAAACAAAACCTAAGCAAACACAAAATAATTCCTTGGAGCTACATCCATCTAGTGACTATCCATCAAATCTATAGAATGACTTCATTCACTTTATCTTCATCTTGTAATCTTTTTTATAAAGTAAAAGTGAAAGAAAACCAAAATGTTACATTTGGCAAAAAATACACTTCACTTCTTGACTTTTTTTTTTGCATTGCAACTCTTAAAGACGAACACTTTAAAATCAAAAAAGAATTTTCTCTTCATTTTAAATCTTTGAGCTTCAAAACTTTTACAAATTTTGTCAGAAAAAAGGAATCTGAAATAATCACATACATATATATGCGTGTGTGTGTTCAAAAAAATCATAAGAGACACATGGAAGCTTCTGCAGCTACATAACCTAAACTTTCCCATGTTGCCGAACACACACCTTGAATTTCATGGAGCTGATCCTGTAGAGGATTTCTCCCATGTGCTCCCTGATCATGGCCCAGGTGATCTTGTTGTCGCTCTGAGCTGTGGTCTCCACTGCGTGCCGTGCCATGTCGTAGAACGCTATCATGTTGGAGAGAATGCCTACCGTCTTGTAGAAAGGACAAAACCTGAGGAGACGGACACCCAAAAGTCAGATTAGAGCTTCTTTAAAGGATTTTAGATCACATTTATTTGCACATAAAGTATCTAGTGTTGGAGTTTCACCTTTTCTGCAAGATGTCTGACACCGATCTGAACTCTGACCAGTAAAAGTAAGTGAGTAAATGTTACGTTTGCAGTAACTTTACCTGTCATAAGGAGTGTAACCGTTCTGCTGCAGGAAGTCGTCTTTGATCAGTTTTGCCACCTCCAGAGTGATTTTATCAGTTTCTGCCAATGAAGCCTGTCAGAGGGAAAGAATCACATTATTTATGCATGCACAAATGTGCTGTGACTTTGGTGAAGTAGAAGCAGAATATATAAAAGTATGAGACTTTTCTGCCGGATGTGTTTCTGACTTTGAAGCTAAGATCAAACCACTGCCGACGTCTTCATGCTGAATTACCTTTCCGACGAGCTGCACGATCTCAGCCAGGTCCTCTTCCTCCTGCAGGATCTCCTTTGCCTTGGTACGCAGGGGCACAAACTCAGCGAAGTGTTTGTCGTAATATTCATCCAGAGCACGAGTGTATTTGCTGTAGCTGATGAGCCAGTTGACAGAGGGGAAGTGTTTCCTCTGAGCCAGCTTCTTATCCAGACCCCAGAACACCTTAAAGATGAGGTACCAGGTGCAAAATAAAGACCTATGCTTCATGAAGCTGATCTACTTATTTAGAGTGACAGTGGGATCAGACTTTGATCATTTACCTGAACGATACCAAGTGTGGCTGAAGTAACAGGATCAGAGAAGTCACCACCAGGAGGTGACACACTGGGGAAAGAACAACATTTTCATTTATCTGCTGCTGTATATTCCACTTAGCTACAATCCATAAAAGACGTGCAGAGTAACGTCTCCCTCTAGTGATGAAAAACTATACTCACGCTCCTACAATACTGACGCTGCCCTCCCTCTCAGGGTTGCCCAGACACTTCACTCTTCCAGCTCGCTCATAGAAGGAGGCGAGACGGGCGCCCAGGTAGGCAGGATAACCGCTGTCTGTGGGTTGGCGAAGGAAATGCTGATAAAAGAGCTGAACACTGCACCTCCACACTGACTTCAAAACAAACATGTAGTAGCTCGACATTAATGGAGCTTCAAGCAGTAAAATATTCAAAGAGTAGCCAGGTGGTGCTTTCAGCTGCTACACCACCTGTCTTACTGTTTCTTTAACTCAATGTATTGTTAAATTTAAGAATAATAACACAAGTATTATGTTTTCTTCTAATTAACACAAGTCAGTTTTATTCAGAGTAATGGACAAACAGTTGGTGTGCCATTTGGTGAATTGGCAATGTGTGAAAGAAAATGTGCTACAAACTGTCACAGAAGGTTGTTCATCATAACCAAAATCCCCCAGATCAGTGATTTAACTGAGGAAAGAGATGCTCCCTGTGATAATAATATGAGACGTCAAAGGAAAAAGGGAATGACAGAAAGTTGAAAGTTACAGATTTATTCTCACTTCTGTTATGTAAAGTAGAAACTTATCCGATACATTTCCTATTTGTTGTAATCCAGTGTGAAGTTGGATGAGGTCTAATTCTCCCCTTGGAAAAAAAAGTAAACCTGCAAACAACAACAGTTGCTGTTGGAGAGAGAGACAGGAAACGTGGGAAGAACAGTGGGGGAAAGACAAGCAGTAAATGGCCATGGGTCAGACTCGAACCCATGACAACTGTGTCAGGGACTATAGACCCTATTTATGGGTTGCCCGCTCAACCTGTTGAGCTACAGGGGTGCCCGGCAGTAGCTGTTTTTTAAATGCTAATGCCAGAAATACAGTGCAGAAGCTTGGATCTGCCTTTAGGTCTTACTATAATCTCCAGGAGATCTCAAACTTACCAGCAGGCATCTCAGCCAGACGGCCAGAAATCTCCCTGAGAGCCTCGGCCCAACGGGAGGTGGAGTCAGCCATCATGCTCACATTGTATCCCATGTCTCTGAAGTACTCCGACAGTGTGATTCCTGCCAAAACAAACTGAGTTAGAATGAATGAATTCATTGTGTGAGCTCATTAGAAAGTGAAAGAGTCCTCACTCAAGTAAAGCTTGTGTGTTTCATTGTATACCTGTTAAACTTCATTTTTCTGTGATTAATCAGAGGCGGTACTCAGAGTACTCTGATACAGCACCTTATACCTGAAGAAAGACTACTGTAGGGTTTAGCTAACAGTTACCTGTGTAGATGGAGGCCTCTCTGGCAGCTACAGGCATGTTGGAGGTGTTGGCCACGAGTGCTGTTCTCTTCATGATGCTCTCCGTCTTTCCGTCCACCTCCATGGTCAGCTGTTGACCAGAGAACGCTGTCAGTTACCCTGAGCACCAATTTAAGTCTCTTACAAAGCTACCGCTACCATCACCCACCTCAGGGAAGTCTCGCAGTACTTCTGACATCTCGTTACCACGCTCCCCACAGCCTACGTAGATGATAACATCACTGTTGGAGTACTTGGACAGAGACTGAGAGATGACAGTCTTTCCACAGCCAAAGGCTCCTGGGATGGCTGTGGTTCCTCCTTGCACACATCTTCACACAGAGAAGAGAGAATCAACTTTAGAAGAACCTTTTCAAAATGTCTTGAAGGTCTGAAAGAGGATGTGAGACTCACGGGAACAGGGCGTCCAGCACCCTCTGTCCGGTCAGCAGCGGGTGATTGGCGGGCAGCTTCTCTGTGACGGGCCGCACTTGTCTGACAGGCCACACCTGCACCATAGTGAACTTCTCCTTTACACCTTCAAACTCCAGCTCCATCACCACATCCTGACACAAACACACACAACATCAGCGCAAAACAGCACCTAATGGCGGCTTGTAGACCTTGGCTGTAGCTGGAGGTGCGTCAAACTCACGGTGACGTCGTAGTTCCCAGGTGGAGCCACGTACGTGACGGTGCCTCTGTTTCTGGGAGGCAACATGATCTTGTGCTTAATGAGAGAGTTCTCGTACACCATGCCATAGATGTCTCCTCCTGTGATGTGACTGCCAACCTAACAGTGAAAAGGGCAAGAAACGATGAGTAAAAACACATGGTGACTCAAACATTTCAAGAGGAAGATCTGAAGTCGGCAGAGATTCATACCCGCAGGCTCTTGCTGGGAGAAAACTCCCACTTGAGGTCTCGGTTGAGGGCTCCAATGTTGACACCTCTGGGGATGTAGATGCTTTGTGTGATGTCATTGATGTCCTTTAGGGGTCGCTGGATACCATCAAAGATGGATCCCATGATTCCTGGACCCAGCTCCACAGATAGAGGTTTCCCTGTCCGCAGCACAGGATCTCCCACGGACACACCAGCTGAATTCAAACTCAGGGAAACCAACTAAAGTTTGGATGAGGTCATTTCTAATTTGAATTTCTGCATGAGATAAGTACATTATGTACTGCATATATTTAATGATGTAGACATGGAAGAAAGTATCCTAATTCAGTGCAGTATGCTATATTGTGAGCTGTGCATTGTCCTTGAAAATCATCTAATTGCTACACATAGTTGGCTCCTGTGGTGCACAGAATTGCACTTTTTTGTCATTATGGCCCCGACTCCATTTATTACTTTTAAAGAAAACATGCTCACATGAAAGGTTCACAGTTTTTCAGCAATTGTCTTAAAACAATAGCCATGTTCCCATTTGAACACTGAAACACGTTTTTCTTGCTGTAATAGTGCAAAAAGCCACAGTAGTTATATAATCAGAGGTCTATCTAAAGCTAAAATGATGCTATGAGGGTAGTAACAGTTCTAGTCGGACAAATCAAGTGGATATCTCTCAAAGCTGTAGTCTTTGTAGTATTAAAAACACTCTGTGTTTCCACTACATGTCCCTGCTGAGCTGCACTGGAAGATCAGAAAAGCACAGAGGGACTTTTATAGTAATTTGGCAAATGTCTGCTTGATCTGAAGCAGAGGCCTCATAATATCTTTACATGGACTTCCAAATATATTTTTAAGAAAGAGGTTTTGTCCCTCATCACATTAAAATAGCATCTCCTAGTAGCCCAATTCAGTGTTCTACTGGGCACTTGACTAATGTTCTAAGACAGAGAGGAAAAACTGGGAATCTATCACTTAATAACAGCCATAAAAACAGATGGACATAGCTTCACATTAAGGATACACGTCTCCTCGTAGACCTGGATGGTGGCCATGTCTCCCTCCAGCCTGATAATTTCTCCCACCAGCTCACTGTGGCCGACACGAACCAGCTCATACATGGCTGCTCCTGCCATGGCTGTAGCTGTCACCACTAGAACACAAAGAAGATATAAGATAAGATTAAACTTAATACCAAAGGAAATGCTTGATACAGCAATGAGAATAAATGCCTTTAAATAAGCATTGTATGATGCATCCATTTTTGTGTTGTTTTTTAATCCATGTCAGCTTTATAAAAAAACTAAACAAGCTATGACCATGAAGAGATACAGCATTGCCAGAGGGAAAACACCGTTCATGCCTACAAAACCTGTGACAGTACTACCACGAAAAAGAAAGACAACTAAGAATGACGTAGACAGACAGGTTCAGAAGTAAATGGTCCGCTCTTTGTGAAAAATGCTGAAATTAAAAAGTCAATTGTCATGCACACCTGCATATGTTTTCCATACGATAATAAAAGAGCTGAGAAAAAACCTGAGTCCATCCTTACTCTACATGAATGTTCTAAAACGGTCTGGATAAAGTGAATGATATACCTTACAAGTTGTGATAAATCTTATAAATATCATAGGAGTGTTTAACTTTCTAATCAGTCATTAAGTCAATTTAAATAAACAAAATTCCTCAGTAGTAGTTTAGTATCACTGTGTGTACCACACTGAATACATAAACGGCTTCAAGACCATCTCCAAGCAGCTTCATGTTTCTATAACCACAGCTTATTATAATATTACCAGAAAGTTTAAAATCCAGGCGCACCAGACGTCTCTTTCTGAATGAAAGTTGACCCATAAGACCCTACTTTTGTGAGAAAGCATAATAAGCCAGACTGCAATTTGCTCAAATGCATTATGACAAGAATTCTGGGAGAATGACCTTTGGACAGATGAAAAAAAATATTAACAGACGAAAGCTTTCATAGAAAAGAACTAAATGCCCACTGTGAAACACAGGGGGGTTCAGTTGTACTATGGGGTTATTTTGTTGGTCTGGCACAAAATCTGTGCAAGGCACAATAAAATCAGGAAAATATGAAGCATTTCTGGAGAAGCATGCTGCTTAATGTCAGCTAGGTCTGTCTCAGTGGCAGATTATGGCTCCTCCAAAGAGATAATGAACCAAAATACACATCTGAGAGCACCCAGGAATGGATGAGAAAGCAAAATTAGATTGTTCTGAAGCTGATTTGAGTCCTGATGAAAACATCCATCAAAACATCACATTTAGGATCCTAGTATTTTTGTCTATACTATTTGCAATTGTTGTGTTGGTTCAAATTTGTCAGTTTCAACCAATTTAAGAGAAAGTTGTGGGTCTTTTTTAAGTTTAAGGGTACCAATAGTTTGGGCCACACATGTGCGACTTTACTTCCTTAAAAGATTTGCCAAAGTTGGTTAGTTTCCACTTATCACAAAGTTCAACAGTGACGTTTTAGGCATCACCTTATTCCTTTTTAAACAATCCTGTGTTGCAAATGAAAAGTTTCATAAAGATGACTGTGTTTGTGTGCACGCTGTGACCAACCTGGTCCGGAGACTCCATGAACGTATCCAAACTGGCTCTCTCGCTCCTCATCCCTGATCTTAGGCAGCTTGGACATGTCCATCTTCGCAGGTTTATTTGTGTGACTGAAAGGAAAAGATGAAGAGAAATGCAACTGTCAACAACATCACCTCTGTGCTTCACTATTAATTATTAGGGATTTATTGGCAACCATAAAGCAGCTGTGTCTAAAAGTGCTTTAATTGCTGTTCATGTTTAAACGCCGCAGTTCATAAAAGAAGCACCACTATGGCTAAAACTAGCACCAGCTCAATTTTAGAAACAGCTATTTGAAAAAATTAAGTCACCCTTTGTATTACAATTAACTCAAAAATGTCATTTTAGCCCAGAATGGGGCTGGCGACACCAAGCTGATTTTCTGAGTGTAAAAGAGGAAAAAATTACTACAAATCTAATTAAAATCAAAGATATGATTTGCATGGCACTATGTTGGCACCTTGGTGTTGGCTCCGTCTATAGTAACCATAGAAACCTGAAGGAAACTACAGCAACATCACTGCTCACGACTCCTCATATCTCAGCACTACGGATGGAAGTAGGCCACCACCCTCATCTGCCTCTCCTTCTCAGCTACACACCTCAGGTCCAGTACTACGGTCAGTATGACGTGTCGGACTAACATTAGAGGGGAATTCCACATATCAGCATGTTCCTCTGTTTTCCCTTCACACATGTATGTCAACATGGTGTGCTATTTTTCATAGGAAGGGTTACAGTAGTCTCCCATGAGTGCACTTTTGCTTTCTTCCTGGGACATTTATTCAGCTTCATGCAGCAGTAACACAAGCACAAGCAGTCGTGACACAAACCCATCCCCTCAAAGAGCTGACTGCACACATGAAAGATCAGTTTTTTTCTGCAATATGCTGCATGCAAGAGCCACAGGAGATCAAGCCAACATGCTTATACTGTGGATTTTTTTGCACCCCTAACTCCTAATTCTCTCCCTACATCCATGTCCTTTTTGTGCCCTTCTCACTGGTGCTCAGATCTTCCTGTTTATGCTAGGCTGCTTCACCCATCTGTGCAGGAATAGCTCCACCTGCAGATCAATGCAAGAATGACACCTAAAAAAGGTTTAATTCTGTTCCTCTGGTGCATCGTTTCTTTATTTTAAAAAAAAGACCAAATCAGACTAAATATGCTGGCTTTCTATTTGGTATTATGTGTGTGTTTAATCTCAAAGACAAATGAAATATCTCTATGTATGCTATGGGTTTTTGAAAAAGCCTTTAGGCATACAGCGCTATGATAAGCTTTATTGTTCCCATGACTAATGCACCAGAAGCAAGTCTACAACTGTTTGATTAACGCTGCTTCTACAAATAACAACAGAATTACATATAAACCTCAACATTATAATATTTACAATCACAGGCTGTTAACACCACATTCTCATGTAATAATATAAGCTACAGTAAGACCACATTTGTTCATAACCTCCTCATGAAAGAGTTGTGGGTAAAGAATTTAGCAGACATGACACTTGATCATATGATCAGGCACATGACTGGCTGGCTTCAGTATGACTCTCTTTGAGGAAGTGGAAAACTAGCATGGTGCAAATCTGGGAAGTACAAATTAAGAGTGTGAGCGGAAACTCTGGAGAAGTTCTCCCACCTGACTACAAGTCCTCTGCAGAAAATGGATCCTAAAGAAATTGTACTACTACATTATTACGCTGCAGACCTTAACAGCTGTGTGGCTTATTGCTGTGATTGATTGATTGATTGATTGCAGAAAAGGGGATGTTAAATTCATTTCAAAACTGAAATAAGCGGAACAGCTTGTTGACCAGACAAAAATCAGGATATTGTGTGTATTTTCTGCTGCTTATCTGTCTAAGTGCTCATTACTGATCCAAAAGGACAGCTGGGTTAACACTACGGGAGATGGTGTCTGGGCCAAAACAGGCTCAGAAATGTTACATATAGGTGAGATGACAAAACATCCTGTCACACTGATGTTAATTGCAAATTCCTTGAATGCAGGTAAAGCTGCTGAGTGTGAACCTCAGCCAAAGTACATATTGTTTTTAAAGCAAACAAGCCATGTTACCAGTAGATATTTAACAGCATAAGAGTGACATGTTAGCTTGCTTATTAAATATGATGAGCAGGAATTTGTGCCTTTGCTGTGAAGCTGATTTCAACGCAGGACATTCTGTTTGACAGCTTTTCTCTAAACTATAAACTAGCTAGCTTTATTGACACAACAGGAAGAGCTTGAAACCTAGCCGATACATCACAAATACTCATATTTATAATTCCCACTCGACCACACATTGTCTTTACAGTGAAAACAGCGTTAGACAGCTGTGTAGGGAATTCGGTATAATGAAAATAAAAGCAAGAGTGGTGACTCGGCCTGCCTAAAAAAAAAATGCTGCCTCTACGGTTTTGTCGCAACGGGATAGCTAAATTGTTTCGTTATCAACACAGAAAATTCACTGTATGTTTATAATAATGCAATTTCGCAGCGCAGGTGAACATGAACAGAATATTTACCGTCAGGTTGTGAAGTGTCCGTTTGGTATCTTTCCTGGAGAGAGAAACGCTGGGTGCTGCGGAGCGTGACAGCAGTCTGAGGTCAGCTGACTTCATTCACTCGCTGCTCGTTTTTACTGCGGGCCTCTGCAACTGGCGCCATTTTGGATCCGCCCCGTGACTTCCGCAAAGATGTTTAACTGACGCACGTTGGTGATCGATCACTTTAGACCAGTACTCGTCTGCAGAGATTACCACACAATAAGAAGAACCTTAATTGAAATGCTTCTAAAAAAATTATTCAGTGCCACTTTTAATATACATCACTAGAAACTGAATTTGAATCACATAATTTAAACTGTTCAGCCTGAATAATAGTAATTAAAAATGTGTAATATGTAAAATTTAAATGTTAAATACAATTATTAAGTTTGTGAATTTTAAAATGAAGTATTCATTTGAATTCAGTTTCTGTTGACACAAATTTCTTATCATACAAAATATATCCAACCAGTAAAGGTCATGACAATTGTAAGATCCAAATGTCTCCCCTAAAAGGCATGAGAAGCCCTTTAATGAAATATTATTTAAATATGTTTTCATAATACTGTAGTGCACATTTTTCACCTAATCTACTTGAAGTAGTTGCATATAATAATAATAATAATAATAATAATAATAATAATAATAATAATAATAATAATAATAATAATATACTGTTGGTATTATCATTATCATTATTATCTGATGTAAAAATATTTTATTTATAGAAAACCTTTCACAGTCGATATTACAAAGTGTTTTGAAAGACAACAGACAAAAAACAAGTGTACAAAAACAATACACCCTAATCCCCCATTCTCTAGCAGGTAGGTGTAGATTTAACAATATGTACAATTTAAATAAAATTCAATTAAAGATGAAATTAAAAGAAAGTATCCTCATACAAGAAATCCAGGCAATCCTTGGATTTGTTGCGTTTTTCTGTATAACTTTGCATAGTTGTAAATTTAGTTCTAAATTAGTCAGGTAAAGCTCCATCATTAATAATATTGAGGCCTCTTCGCCTTAATAATTTTTTAGTGAATTAGTCCGATAACGTAGTATTTTATAGAATTTCATAGGGTTTTAATCACAGATATTCACTTATTTAGGTAAATCCTCCTTCTAAATAAAACCATAGGGCCTAAAACCTTAATATTTAAACTTGGTAAGTTTATCCGTAACCCCAGTGTTATTTTTGGCACTGGAAAGCAGTTTGATGTGGTTTAAATGTGTTGTATAGATGAGGGATCAGTAAGACTATGTAAAGCCTATCTCTTATGCTGTTAAATATCTTTGCAGCAGCTGTTGAACCAAAATGGCGGTGATTTCACTAGCAACTGTAATTATTTAGTTATCATCCCGTTTATTCCACATTAAAATATAATATAAATTTCCATGTTAACGGGAATAAATGATATATACCCAATAATTTACTAATACCTCTGCAAAGGAGAAAACAATGGGGTTTGGTTGTGTGTTTGGAGCTTGCTTTATGTTTGGTAGTTTTGTTTTAGAGTTTATCATTGTCTGCCCTTTTTTTCTTTAAAATACATTTTTACAAAACTACAAATCAAAACTGTTTCAAAAATGAAAGTACTTATAATTTTTTATTGGAGTTTGCTACCTTTAGTCAGGACTCATGAGTATTTACAGTTTACAGCCTGACAGTCCAAACTCAGGTGAAAATATCTCCGCGAGCTGCAGCAGTGCTTCTGCGCATGCGGGGGTCAGGGTTGACAGTCTCCACACAGTCGTGGAAGGAGTGTGGCGGCTAAGCTAACTGCAACCATCGCAGCTAGCTACATGTGGAGGGTAAAACGGGAGGCATCCCCGACCCTAACTCTGTCAAAATTCCTACTTTCTGCCCAAAACAACTCTAAAGTTCAGCCTCGTCGAAAATAAGGGATAATATCTGTTTAAAATGAAAGGGTGAGTGTGAGCTTTTGGGTCACGAATACGTAGCTTAGCACGAGTAAAGTTTTTCATGTCTGTTTTTTTCTACGAGGGGAGGCGGGGAGGAGACGGCGAGGCTAGCTAGCCTGCTAAGCTACTTTTATGTAGGTTTATGGCAGAAATATAAAGGACAGCGCTGTCACTGAAATAGTTATGCCACGAATGTTCTCGTTAACTTAAGCCGCTTGTCGGCTCGTTTCGGCCGTGAACAAGCTACGCTAAGTAGCTAGCCGCTAGTAGGAAGCTGAGTCAGTAAACCCAGTTTAGCTAAGCTAAGTAGGCAGACCCCGGAGCTCTGGCGATTTTTGTGTTGTGTCAGCTACGTAAATGTAGTCAAATCAGTTAAGTGAGATATTAAAGAAGTTGCAGACACAGTCGGCTTATGTATGTCGAAAAGTTGCCGCTCCCCCGTTACATCAACTTCAGAGTGTGTCAGCTTGCTCAGTGTAACTTGATCCGTCATAGTGACACACTGCCAGTGATGCTTCAGTCTTAACTAACATGTCTGTGGCCACTTCTCAGATGTCATGAGTGCGATTAACGCTAAAACTGTGGTAATTATTCAGGATTTCACAGACTTTACTGTACATCCCGATTAACAACACACGTGACCAACAGCTGTTTTTGGATGTGTAGTCCTATAAATACCACTGTGAACCCATTTAAGAAGGCAAAATGGAGAGTTCTGTTTGGGTCACTTACTAAGACACAAATCCAGCCATGTCCCTAGATTATCTTGAAGTTGTTTCCACTGGATTTCTTGATTTTGCATTTTCTTAGTACATGAAATTCAAGAGTCTCAAAGTCATTAGCTCCAGAATTTCTTGGTATGCTGCAAATGTAACTCTAAGTAGATGTGTTTTGTGCTAGGATATAATATATGGCATCCCACTGCTCCGTGACATTGTGGATCTGATTTGAATGTCACTGGATTATACACAGGTGATGGTGGTGTCATATAAAGCAGACAATCCTCGCGTTTGTGCAACTAAAATTCAGTGACATTCAGAATTAACTACATGAAATATATAGTTAATTATTAATCTGTTGTCAAAGATTTCAAGACACCAAAGCTTTCTGTCATAATTTCCCCTCCTGTGTAGTTGATCTTGTATTATTTTGAGTCAAATATATTTGAATGTTTTGCTGCACCCCCCCACCGTCAGTTATTTGACCGTTTTGCTCTTGTTCCAGTAGCCGGATCGAGCTGGGGGACGTTACACCCCACAACATTAAACAGCTGAAGCGCCTGAACCAGGTCATCTTCCCTGTCAGCTACAATGACAAGTTTTACAAAGATGTACTGGAAGTTGGAGAGCTTGCAAAGCTAGGTAAGGTCCCTTGTTCCTTAATAAATAAGGTAACTTCATTACTTTTTTTTTTTAAAAAAAATAAAGCTTATGTGTTACTTGTTGTAGTGGCAGTGAGTTATGAGAAGTGATTGTGTGAAAAGTGTTTTTTTTTTGTTTTGTTTTTTTTTAAGTTCTTGGTCTCCATACATGGGGTAGAAAAGTAGTCCTAATCAAACTGTGTTGCGACATTTACCATCCACAGTTTAGCAATCATTTCTTCTTAGGTATGAGGGAAGTGAGAATTTTGTTTGTTGGAGTTGTTTCAGCATTACCTATTTTTTCCTCTTCCAGCATACTTCAATGATATTGCAGTCGGGGCTGTGTGCTGCAGAGTGGACCACTCTCAGAACCAAAAGAGACTGTACATCATGACACTTGGCTGTCTAGCACCCTACCGTAGACTTGGAATTGGTAAGAAGCTCTGCATTCCGAGAACATGCTGCAGTGCATGTTGTGACTTTGTATTCTGTATTTCTAATTTTGTTTTTACCTTTTTCTCCAGGTACAAAGATGCTAAATCATGTGCTAAACATCTGTGAGAAGGATGGCACTTTTGACAACATTTACCTGTGAGTGTTTTATTGTAGAATACCTATGTGGACGTAGTATAAACTGAGACTGCAACTATGTTATTTATAGCATGTTTTCATCAAATCTTATTTTTTGTTGGTAGGCATTGAATTATTCTGTTATTACAAGTGTAAACATAATTAATTTAATTGCTAAATATGACTGTTTTCACCACTTTTCCAAATATGCTAACCACTAACTAAATTTCTGCTTTTCCACAACAGTCATGTGCAGATCAGCAATGAGTCAGCCATTGACTTTTACCAGAAGTTTGGCTTTGAGATCATCGAGACAAAAAAGAATTACTACAAGAGAATAGAGCCTGCGGATGCCCATGTGTTGCAGAAGAGCCTGCGCAGTCCATGTGCACTCCCCAGCGGAGAGCTTCAGAAGTCCGACTAGGGGCACAGTGTTTGGAAAGAGCACAGATGTGCCCGCCTCCACAGAAACAGAACTGTGACAAATGCCCCAGGGTCGACACATTCAACACTTTCTTCAAAGGACGCTAAAAAGAGAAAACTAATTTCAAGTATAAAAATTGCTGCATTTATTTTGCAAAGGGGTCTCCTTTGTTTTTGCATATTTTATTGCTCCCCTTTGTTCACAGAGTTAATTGAAAATGACAAAAAAAAAAGCTCATTATCCAACAGTGCTCCTATTGACAAAGATGCAAACTTCTGACAGTTTTTGACATGGTGGAGGGTGTGGTGGTTGCAAATCATACTGTTTGTGTTTGAGTTGTTTTTATGTGGTTATTAAAGCTAACGGGGACATATCTACGCTATTGAGCAAAAGAAAATAGTTGGTTTGAAGCAGGAAAAGTGTTTGAAAGACCATCGCTGACACACAGACACACACAGACACACACACAGTCCCAGCTGGTCAGTTTGGAGTGATGCTTGGAGTTGTTACGTGGAACAGACACAACTCTATTTCCTCACCACCTGAACCCTGGGATTCATGGGAAATGAGTCTGACCAGTTTGTTGATATGTCCAGAGGGGAAAAGCTGAAGTGTATCCCCTCATTACGGGCATAAAGAAGGCTGAACGGCTTTGTGGTGGTGGGAAGACGTGGTTACTTTGTTTTCCAGCCTGTTAATTTAAGTCCCCCTCAACTGTTCTGTTATTTTTATTTTTTACATTGAAATGGCAAATGGTTCAGAGGTTCTCCTGGGTTTACTACTAAGTGTGAAAACATAAAGAAATGAGGGAACCAAACAAATACTGTTTTGAATGTGTTTCTAAGAAGGGCATTCCACTTTGTCTTGTGGGGAATGTCTGAATAACAAAAGATTGGCAGTTTGGAATTGGATTTGGGCATTATTTTTCAAGTATTATAATGAAGGTGTGTGAGGATGCATGTCTCTAAACACATGGAAGTGTTTTGAGACACAATACCTTCAACACCTTTGACACCTTATGTAGCCATCTTGCAAGAATGATCGCCTCAAACTTCCGCACTCAGTCAGCTTCTGTTGTTACACACCATCATTAGGTTTTGAGGTTCAGCTGATAGTTTGGAAGTTTTAGTATGATCTGTTCAACAGTATATTTACCCAGAGGAAGCTCTGACCCCTCTGCATGCAAGGAGAGTTGTGTCCTCTCCATTGTAGTATACGCATGTTTTCCTTTCTTTGAAGAATTTTATCTTTTCTGGAGCTCTATATTGTAAGACTTTTTAACGTCTAAATAAAGGAATTACTATTTGCAGTAAATAATTTGCTTGTTGTGTTATTCTGCTTCATTTACATGGTGAATTATCAGCAATATATACAGAAATATGGTTAAAAATTCGTTTACAAATATTTACTGCATAGGATCATGTACTACATCAATTTGTAGGCGCATTGGGGGCTCTTACGTGCCGTGATTGGCTAGACCTCCCAAATCTGGAATGCCATTGGCTGACAGCTCACTCAATGCCCTCCCCTTTCTGCACGATGTTAGGTGTATCTAAATTGTTTTGAGAGATGAGTTGAATGCTTTGCTAGCTAATAGTTAGCTTCCAAACTCAAAGTTCTTACAGGAACCAACAGTCTCTAAAATGCCGACGCTAGAGGTTGGTGGAAACTACCCTCCATTAGCAGCATTTCATGTGATCGGACGCGAATGAGTCCGCCATTAAGTTGCTCAATAATTATGTCGTTAACGGTTAGCTAAGATAGCTATTAGCCAACTAGCTAACAGTATGCTAACTGAATAGTAATTACACAGGTTGCTAGTTTCTTTCTGGTTAAGTGACGGGATAGTTTTTTGATCATCGCTTGCTGTCGACGTTGTAATGTTAAGCCTGGATAAGCAGCTGTTTGTGCACTTCGTTATACAAACTGTAATAACGCTGAAATATGTTGGTAAATGAGTTTAGAGTAGCTGTAAAGCTAGGTTAATCTGCACTAGCTCGTTAGCATCCAGTTGTAGTAGTGGTGCAAGCTCAGTGTAGGAGAACAGGATTTTTTTTGTCAGTCTTACTGTATTCAGTTATATGACAACATTACTGTCAGATGATCGCGTCTACGTGAATTTTCGGTGGTGTTATACAACTGTCTGTAGACATAACACTTAGTAGTAATACTCTGTCCGGATGCTTTATGTTGACTTTGCAGGACGGGCACGGAAGGGATTCAAGGTCCAGCTGTTAAATGTGTTGACTGGTACCTCATCATACAGGCAACTGTTAGGACAGGATGCCAGAAATGACCGAAACTCAGACACCTGGTCGTAAACCCAAGTAAGCATGGTTGAGATGTCATGTTTTTATTGGAGATTAACCCAATTATCAGCACCTATAAATGATTTTTAAAATGGTTTTCATGAAATGTGAACTGTTCATTTTTTGTGGGGCAGAAAGAAGAAAAACAAAGAATCTCACAATGCAGGTAAAAATAATACCTACTGCTATGCTCTTGTTTAAAATTTGCTAGTTAGTAAATATATATTTGTTCTTCAGGAGATTCATCATAAATGTCAGTTGACGTTAAAACATTTTTCTCTTTTTATTCAGTTGAGAGACACAGAAAAGAGAAAATTAATGCTGGGATTAACCGCATTGGTAATCTTCTACCATGTTCCCAGGCACTTAAACAGGTAAAAAAAAAAAAAAAAAAAAAAAGCTACTGTTGTGTCTTAATATAATGACAACTGTGTCTGCACAGGATAGCATATTTTAATATACAACCTTTGTCATTTTGTTTGTAGAGTAAGAACATGATACTGGACCAGGCTTTTCGCTACATCACTGAACTCAAGAAACAAAATGATACTATGCTTCTGGAAGGAGGAGACAAAGTTCAAGGTGAATTTTAATGTTATTTACCTTGCACACTTTTTGAAAGTGTGATTATGTATTATGCGGGCTTGGAGTCACTAAAGTTTTACTAAGTGCGCTGAACAGATTATGTATGCTTGGTCTGTGTGCAGCGGAGGAGATCCGTCGGCTGCGACGTCAGTTGGAGGATCTCCGGAAGGAGAGTGCTCACTACATCGAGCTCCTCAAAGCCCATGACATTAACCTTCTAGAGGACCCCACTATCCACTGGAAGGGCAAACAGCGCTGCGCCAAAGTGGCAAAAGTACCCCCCACTCACCAGCTCCCAAAGGGGATCATTGTCTATTCCAATGGCAATGTGATGTGCCCTGCAGGAAAGGAGTCTAGCCCAGGGAAACAGCCCTCTGAAACTTTAATTCTTCAGCCACCATGTGATGCCAGTGCCAGATTAAGGGTTAATGGAGCCTTGCTGCAAGTTAATACCTCTTCTTCCACCCCTGCACTTCTCCCTGGGTCAGCTGCCACACCCACTCAGTCTACACCAGGCCTGAGAATGATAGAGCAGTGTGTGGTTGAGACACCGGCTGCAGCACCGACTCTGCCACCTTCTGTGTCTTACATCACCCTTCAGATCCCTGCAGCCACTACAGCCCTGCCCCATCAAACTCAGCCTGCTGCTCCAGCTCAGACCCTCACCATCGCAGCGACTTCAGCCCCACAGCTTCAGACTGAAAGCGCTGCTCTGCCTGTGTCCACCCACCCCACACTTACCCAAAGTGTAACTAGAGCAATAGCATCAGAGGTTTGCTCTTGGGTCACACAGGACACTGCCATCAGGACTGTAAGTTACACTGCTATCCCAAACAGCCAAGCCCTTCTTAGGGGTGGAGCGGCTGGCAGCACACAAACTACCTGGACAACACTGCAGATGGCTGGGAACACAGTGCAGCCAGTCTGTCAAAGTCTCCCTTCACCTGAGGTCAGCAACACCACCCAGCCTGTCCAGCAGGTCACTGTGTGTCCAATAGGCAGCAAACCATCTGTCCAGCCCATTCAAATACAGATGCAGCCACATGTGCCTGTACAGCAGGCACCCATTACTGGTCAAATTCAAACGCAGCCCTTTCAGAGACCACCCCAGCTACGGCCTGCAATCTTAAACCAGGCACAGCCTCAGCCTGTCTTAGCCCCACAACCTCAGTGTGCTGTTCTTCCCCAGTCAGCCATAGTGCCCCAGCCAGCTGTGGTGGCTCACCCTGCTGTTGTGTCACAGCCCCAGCCTGCTGTACTTCAACCAGCTTCATTGGTTCCCCATCCTCCAGCAGCCCTCATCCCACAGCCTCAGCCCCTGCCCCAGCCAGCCCTTGTGCCCCAGCCACAGGCCACTGTGCTGCCTCTCCTTCAGACCATGCAGGTGCTTCAGGTCAACGCTGCCGGAGCAACAGCTTCAGGTGTAACAGCACCGCAGAACACAAACAATCCAAGTGTTGTAATTTTGCAGCAGGCCAGTGCCTGTCCTACACAGCCAGTTGTGAGGGAGGAAATAACCAATCAGACTCCATGTCAACATATTGTAATCATCCAGGCACCCAATCAGGCTGCATCTGCTCCTCAGACTCCTCAAGTTGGCATGGTGCCTGCTGCTGTGCCCACTGCAGTACCTGCTGTGTCCACTCAAATACCCACAACCAGCAGTTCAGTCTGTGCCCCTACTTTACAGAGTGTTGGAGGAAAGCAGCTGGTGCACATTCTGCCTCGCCCTGTTCAACCTCAAGTGAACCATTCTCTACAGGTCACCCAAACATCGTCCTCTCCACCAGTTCCTACAACCCCGCAGACTATCACTGTGAATGGCCAGGTGTTTGCCCTGCAGCCTGTGAAGACCTCTGACAAAGCCAGCTCCCAGGGTGGCCAGAGTACACTCCAACTGGTCCAGCCCACCACCACTGAGGAACCAACTACTAATGTGGCCCTCAACAGTTTAGGGGCCCTCAGCAGTCTCAACCAGAGCATCTCTCAGGGCCTACCTCTTACCATATCTAGCCAGAGCAGCTGTCAACCTGCACCTGCTCAGTTATCAGTTATGCAGCAGAAGCAGCAGCAGCCGCCTCCTGCTGCAGCCCCCATCACTGGAGCCACACCTGCGCTACCTGCCCGGCAGCTACAGGTTCCTTGTGTGAACCCAGTCACACAAGGACTGGTGGTTAATGCCTCTAAGCCTATAGGAAAGAGGCTTCGCATAACTTTGAATACAAAAAGAACAGCAGCTAAAAGGACTAAACCTGCTAAGAAAAAGGAGCTCAGTCAGGCACAACCTGCTGTTGCTGTTTCTGCCAAGCCAGTAGCTGCTGCAGGAGAGAACCAGACAGTTGAAGTTACAGTATCTCAAGATTTACAGTCCTCGACCGTCAAAGTCACAGACATTAACCCTACATGTACCACAGTTGTCACAACTACAGATAGCGCTAAAGCTATAGGCAATGTCACTTCAACACAGAGCACGCAGAAAATGATTGTGTGCAGTTCATCTAGTGAGCCAGCTGTATTGAGTCAATCCCATCCACAGAGTAAAAGCTCAGTCAGTGCCTCACAGAGTGATTCAATATTAAGCCATACTAACACTAGTAGTATCACAACTGCAGTTACAGCTGTCAGTGTGACATCGGTCAAGCCATCAGTCAGTGCAGCTTTGGCCATTGAGAGTAAACCAGCTGCAGCTCCTGGCAACAACTCATCTGTGACCAAAGTGTCAGTTCCAGAGGTTAAACAGCCAACCACTAGTATAACAACTAGCACAACACAAAGTAAGTCAGTTGCCACTGCTGCTGTTTCTAGACAGAACAGATCTGCGGTCAGCTCTGCAGTAGTCAATGAGACTCGGTACTCTTCTGCCACTGTTTCTACTGCATGTTTGACTCCAGTCTGCACCAGCAGTAAAACAGCAACTGCATCAATACCTTTAAATCATAATAGCCAACCAACGTCATCATGTCGTTCCAGGGGATCTAATGCTCAAGATCCTCTGGCCTTCAGTAAACCAGAGTCTCAGCCCATCACTTCATCCTCTGTGTCCACAACTGTGGCATTGTCATCACCTGCACCAGTGTTTTCTGCTGCTCACAGCTCTGTTACAGCCCCTACTACAAGTTCAGAGTTTAGGAAAAGAGCTAATACTCTCAGAGCTCCATTACAGCAGACTGACGTGAATATCCTCAACCACTCCTCATGCCATCCCGCTGAGGTCAAACCACCCCAGGTGCCTAGAATAGACAGGGAGGCTCAGGAGGTGAGGCATTCAACAGCAGAGAAGGAGAGCTTGGTGTCAGTGACTTCTGACACTCCCTCAAGGAAGGACTTTGCGCTGTCTCAGCATGTATACACTAACCTAGATGATCAAACCATTGAGCACCCTATGACATCTAGCAGACAGACTGATTCCCCCATGTCTACAGGGGCTGGGGTTGGCAGGGGGTTCTCTGTGGCATCCATGCTTCCCCAGGGTCAAAGTATTGGTACATCATCTGGCTCCTTTGGAACATTTACATTCACGTCAGAGCAGGCAGAGATGCTGGCCTTGGCCATGCTAGAACAGGATAGCCCTGGGAGGAGAAACGGAGCCTGCTCTGGGGACAATACTGCTTCAGCTAACTCCACTGCAGCCACATGGGACACCCCCAAAACCCCACCAGTATCTACCAGTAAAGAAAGGGGCTCCGCTGGGCAACAGGCTAAAGTGAGCAAGCAGATGGACCCAGGAACAGTTAAACCTCCTGTTGAGGTGTCTATGAGAGGACAAATTAGTGAGGGGTCTGTTGGTTTGTCCAGTGGAAGCAGACATCCACAAAACATCTCATACTCCCAGTCCCAGCCTCTTCCCCAGGCCCAGTCTCAGAGCTCATCTCAGACTGGCACAGTGGCTAGCCTCAGTGTTAACAACCTGATTAGGCCCAGCTCCAGTCACCAGCCCTATCCTGGCTCTCCTAGTCTGGCTGGCCAACAGGGCTCAGTTCCCTCTCCTGTGGGGGCCTCAGCTCACATATCCCAACCATCAAACAATGCCCTGTCACCCTGTTCAGGGTCTGCGCAGCCAAATGACTACACGCCCTTAAAGACTGCATTAATGAGGGCTCAGGCTGGAGTTGGTGTGAGTGAGCGGCAAGTGAAGATCATCTCTAAGCGGCAGGCTCCAGAAGAAGTGATGTTAAATACTGGAAAACGACCTAAGCCTTGCCCTCCATCAGCTAATGCTGTTAGCCATATGGATGTGAAAGCACCAGACCACAACCAGATGATGGTGGGACAGCTGCCGTCCACCTCCTCAGCCGTCATGACAAGGATTAATTCAGAAGGCGGAGGCCCTCTCTTCTCTACAAACTCTTTCATGAGCCCGGTAGTTCGGTCCACAGATGGCCACTGTCCTCCTCAAGGACCTCCTGAGCAGAACCAGCCGGGGGTGCTTCATCTGCCCCAGGGTCATCCACAGCATACTGTAACCCAGCCTGCTCAGCATCTGGGAGGAGACCTTTACATGAAACAGCAGCAGCAAGCGCAACAGAGGCACCATCTGTATCATTTGCAACACCACTTAACACAGCCAGACCCTGCACAGCGCCACTCACTACACCAGAGGGCGCTGCAGCAGCAACAGCAACAAGAACAGCAGCATGTCCAGAAGAAGCGGGGACTTGTAAGAGGCAGTCAAACTGGCTCACCTGCTGGCCTGCAGCAGAAGCAGCATCATTTGGAAAAGTCTGGAGTTCAGCAGCAACACTCACATCAACAGCAACAGACCCAGCATCACACGCAGCAACAGCAGTCTCAGCAGCATCCGCAGCAGTCACACCAACAGTCACAACAGCATCAACAGCCAGCACAGCACCAACAGTCTCATCCCCAACAGCACCAACAGCAGACACATCAACAACCTCCCCAGACGCAGCATCAACACCAACAGCAGCAGCAGCAACAGTTACAGCAGCAGCAGAGCTCCCACTCCAGACACCAGCAGCATCTGCAGCAGCAAATCCAGCAGCAGCACTTTAGACACCAGGAGAAGAGCTGTGAAGCCCAGGCAGCAGGATCCAGAGGCCACCACAGCAGTCACCTGGCCCAGCAGGACCACCTCAAGGTCGGTGTCACGTAATTTATTATAGATGGTGTGATTTATTAAGACCAGAAACAAAGTCTAGTTTCATTTGTATTATATAAGTTGATGCTGTCATTTTTTTATTATTTAAATGGAACTGTCAGTGGTAAAACTTTTAATTGAACAATTTGATCAAGTAATGGTTGAACCAACTAGTCAGCAAAAAGTTTGTATTCCAATTTGTATGTACCAAATAGCCTAAATACTAGTTATAGTGCTGGGCGAAATGGAAAAAAATCATATATCACGATATGGATTATTTTGTATCACGATAACGATATATATATATATGACAATATACCACAACAAAGTATGTTTTCAGTTATTCTCTGAAAAGTTTGACAAAAAATTCATTGCTTACTTTTCTCCATGAAACTTTAACCTGTTGCTAGGGCTGGACCCGAATATTCGGTCCCCATGGTGGTATGCGGATATTAATTTTGAGATCTGAACATTTGCCCCCTCCTACCTCCACCCCCCGTCGGGCGTTACGAACCGAGCCGAAAATTCGGCTCTTTCCTCCGTTAGCTCACCGCCTCTGACCTCACCGAATATTCAAGTAATTCCTCCGTCCGTCCGTCAAATTCCCCTCCGGACGTTAAGGAGGGGACCGAATATCCGGAGCCCAGAAACTGCTATTCGGGCTAGCCCTACCTGTTGCGCGTCCATCGCTCAGCACTCATGAGTTAATAAGGTAAAGCCTGTGGCAAACCCACGTGAGAATCAAAGAACGTAAAGCAGCGTCATGTCGCAAAAACCACAAGACGGCGTTTCTTTGCGAAAAATCTATTTTTATTATTCTTTATTTTCACGTATATAAACTTAGAGTATGCATAGTGACAAGAAAACACTAATACAATCGTCACAGGCTATTTAATGATAAATTTGCTGTAATAATTGATAAAATTAGGTTAGAAACGATAGAAGAGAAATGGCACTATAGACACTTTTCTATCGTTCTCAAGATATGTATCGTCATATCGCCCAGCACTAACTAATTAGATTATTTTTTTCAGTAAAATAGAGTAAACAAAGTCATCATCTTACTTGTTACATTTTTTCTGTGCAGCAGATTAAAAATGACGTTTTGTATGCTGGATATTTTTTGCCTACCTTTCTAAGCCTATGTGACACTGTGGCCGTTAAGTGTTCCCCTTACAAAGATCTAGCTGTAGCAGTTCACCACAGCAGACCACATTTACTCCACCACTGGAAAAAAAAAAAAAAAATCCTAAAAACAATAACAAAATGAGTGCCCTGAAGCTAGCTTTTTTTGTCTGGGGCTTTGCAGTGAAAGAGCAGCCCTGCCCCCGTAGCCACAGTGTAGACAGAGGAATGAAAATTCAAGGTTGTTAGTCATTTTAAGTGAAATGCAATTCAGTTATTGTAATAGCTGGCCAGTTGTCAGTATTTTTTAGCTTCACTGTCTATTTTTAAAATTTATGGGAGCTGTCAGGAAAATGTTTAACTCATGTTTGGGATGCACGCAACATAAGTCACAAGCTTTTTACACCATATCTGGCTTTTTGCAGTGATTTTCCAATGGTAATCTTGTTGTAAGTGTAGGCTAATACTTTTGAGACTTGTGTTAATAACATTTTAACTTTTTTTTTTTCCCTTCCTCAGTCTGGTCAGGACCATAATGCTATGCAGAGGATGATGAGCTCTAGGACTCTGGAGCAGCAGCTCATCTCTCCTCCGAGCAATCCGGTGTCCCGGTCGTCTGACTTGGCCTGTGCTCCGTCTCGCCAGGAACGTCACCGTGTGTCCAACTACTCTGCAGAGGCGCTCATCGGTAAAAGTTCCACCAGTGGGGAGCAGCAGCAACGGATGGGTCTTCACCTTCAGCCTGGCCGTGGTGCCGCTCAGGAGCAGCCAGACCTCCGTGGTTATCTGGACACATCAAGAGGAAAGGGCAACATTGCACACAACCCACAGAACCGCCTGCCGTCCGACCATCCAGGACCCACTGATGTTCAGCGTGTGTCCGAGTGTCCACCCTTTAAGTCTATGGGTGGTGGAGGGGGAGCACATCAGCTCGGTGGCTTTGAGGCTCAGGTGTCTCGTGGGAGTGACATGGCCCCTAAGTCAGTGCCTCCCTCTCAAAGGGGCCCACAGGGGCAGCAGCAGGGAGGGTTCAGGATGGGTGTTGGTCCTCCCGCAGATGGCAGGAATCGTGGCGGCTACAGCGGGCCTCATCCTGGCTCACAGGGAGTGCAGGTGGGACCATCATTGAACCGGGAACAGGAAGGCTGTCACCAGAGTTTCATGCAAAGCCTCCTTTCCCCCCACCTTCCTGAGCAGAGCAACCACCAGCGAGCAGTGCAGTGCTGCCCTCCAGTCAGCATGGAGTACAGCTGTGTGCCTGGAAGCTCTTCAGTAGACATCCAGGCCAAGGCCTCCAGCCCCAGTGTGCCCCAAACCCAGAAGGCCCCAGCGATGCGACTTGGAGAGGGCAACAAGGGCCACATTTCTCAGGTCACTAGTAATATGCACGCTGGCCCTGGTGTGCGAGCTGGTCTCCCCCACCCTCCAACCCCACACAGCAGCTCTGAACCAGGCCGCTCCTCGGCTCCCTCCAGACCACCTACTGCTGTCAGCCAGCACTCTCGCCACATCACCCGAGATGCTCAGCCCACTAAACTGAGACCTGGTGACCGGCCTCGGTCAGGTGCTCTGAGACCGAGCAACCCGTTTGAACCCGAGGGCCACCTGCCTCTGCCCTCTGGAGGAGGGGTGCTGCTCAGCCGACCACAGTCTGGAGGAGAGGCACGGCGCAGTGCCATTGTACGCTTTATGGCAGATGGTGGTCAGGTTCCTAGTGACAACAACCTGGTTCCTGAGCAACACCTAACACAGAACTTTGGTTTCCCCTTTATTCCTGAAGGAGGGATGAATCCTCCACCTCCCATTAATGCAAACTCTACATTCATCCCACCTGTCAGCCAACCCAGCACCTCCCGTACGCCATCCCTCATCCCAGTGGAGCCCCAGAACACTTTACCCTCCTTCTATCCTTCCTATTCTCCAGCTGCTCACCCCAGCCTTCCCAGCGATGTCACCCTTCAATACTTTCCCAACCAAATGTTTACCAGCCCAAGTGCAGACAAGGGCAGC
Source organism: Amphiprion ocellaris (assembly GCF_022539595.1). Taxonomy (NCBI): domain Eukaryota; kingdom Metazoa; phylum Chordata; class Actinopteri; family Pomacentridae; genus Amphiprion; species Amphiprion ocellaris. The sequence continues at coordinate 15,835,454 of NC_072787.1, read as the reverse complement.
GCTCCTCCACTCAACAACCGCTTTGGCTCTATCCTCTCTCCGCCTCGCCCTGTGGGTTTTGGTCAGGCCAGTTTCCCTTTGCTTCCAGATATGCCCCCTATGCCCATTGCCAACTCGTCTGGAATCACGCCTCACATATCCAACTTCAGCCTTACCTCTCTGTTCCCTGAGATCGCCACTGGCATGCCCCCCGACGGCTCGGCCATGCCAATGTCTCCCCTGCTGTCTCTCTCCAACACCTCGTCTGCCGACTCCGGCAAGCAGCCAAATCGTCCTGCCCACAACATCAGCCACATTCTGGGCCATGACGGCAGCTCGGCTGTGTGAAGAGACTTCCTGCTGCAATTTGAATGCCATTGTGAACTGCTGTTCTCGAGCAAAGAGTTTAATTTTCAGTTTGAAATGTGTTGTTGCTTTCAACAAGTTCAGAAAGTTGTGGTGAAACAGCTGATGAATGGTGGTTTCTGTTGTTTACATGTCCTCACAATTTCAATCTCTAATCTGTTCTGTTTGACATATGTATGATGTCATGATTATAATTTGTAATATCTCAAAAATCGTTAGATTTTTACTTGGACATAAAAATTCGGTCCTTGAAAGCTCTTTGTTAATATGTTGGTTAAACCAACCATCTGATAGTGAAAACAAAATGAAATTTAGGTTTAGAACTTGAATTCAGTGTATTCTGGGTCCTTAAGAAACCTTCTGCACAGTTACCTACTAATGTAATTTACTAACTTATCAGGTTGTACTGTACAGAATTTTCCAAGAGCTATTTTGTAAATACCAATGTTTCATATCAGAATTGTTAGATTATGTATGTATTTGTAAATACAAAATTGATTAATAAAGTTTATAAGGAGACGTTTGTATTTGCTGCCAACTGTAGTATTGTGTGTTCTTCTTACTCTTTAAATGAGTATCCAAAATCAACGATGGGACAAATGATTATAACAAGTAGTAATAGTACTAGCGCTGTCTTTATTCTAGAAAGTAGATTTTAAGCATTTTTTTTCTGTTGAAAGAAATTACACAACAAATTATGTAAAATAAAGCACAGAAATATAAATTAATCAGTGTAAAGAATGCCTGACAAGACAAACCACAGACCAAAATCAATTTCATAAGCTTTTATTTACATGCAATAGTGCTCCAGCATGTGCAGCCACAGAACGGCTCCACTTGAAAGGGAGTGTAGATTCGGGATCTCCTTCATTTTGATTGCAGATGTCTCCGTCAAAGACTAATACTTATGCACCGACCAGTGAGGGAGGAATAATACTGACACACTTGTCACAGCACCCTCACCTGGCAGTCATTTGGTAACCAGCAAATGAGTAAACACAGAAGTGGTTGCAGTATAAAGTTCAGCTTATCAATGACTGAGTTAAAGACATTTTCCAGAATCTCTCCCATTCAGTGATTTAAAAAAATAACATAAAATCAAAAAAATAAATAACTATACAATATATAATCTCTTGTACACTACTGAAACAATGATTTATGTTGCATACACTTGTTAATAGTTTGTTAATGATGAACAATGCATAATACATTTGTGTTACTGCTATACAAAATGACATACGGACAGTTGTATTTTGACAACGCAACAGGGCTAAACAGCGACGAAGCACCTCATAGTAACAGCATCAGACTGGTTCAAATGGTCCCTTTGTTTCTGTAAAGCTAAGTACCTAAGGTCCAAACATTTAGGATGGAGGATGTCTACGAGGAATGACATGAGGAGTGGGGAGGGTTTAGACATGAAGTGCTGAACAGAGAGAACCCCCTCCTCTTCTTCACATGAGGAATAACGTCTCAAACTTGTGTCCCTCCCCAGGACAGAGTTCAGCGTCACAACATAGTACTCCCTTTGTCCATGACATAGTGTGAGGAGATGTATGAATAGAGTCTTTTTCAATATGAAAATAACCTTATATACAGTATACTCAGACACTTATGTACAAAAGCATAAATATATAAATATCTGTGATACAAAAATAAATATTTTCTTCTGTTCATTTCAGACTCTTACGCATCCGTCGTGTTGGCTGTCCTTTCGTCCTCGAGGGACGCTTCATTTGGGAGGATGCTCACTTCCTGTATTGTTGTATCGTGGGACTGTGGCGTTGTGGCCGTTGATGATGACGTGGTGAAAATCCCTTCATCCTCTAGAGAAAGAAGTGGGAAAGACGCTCGCTCTGTGGATAAAGAAAAGCGACGAGTGAGAAAATTTTGCAGATTTTGCAGAAAGGACGCAGGTTCCAATGTTTAAAAAATCTGACACAAACTTCGGTTGTGAAATTAATATGATTACATCTGAAGTCAAAGACACCTTTGAAGTTCAAATATTCCGATGTATAAGTGAAGAAAAGCATCTAAAACTAGAATATGTCCGTCTGCAATAGAAATCAATGTAAGCATTCATACATACTTTGAGTGACGTCCTCTGCTCTGTCTCCGCCACAGAAGCGGCCGTCGCCTCTGATTTCGTGAGAACTGATGCGCTGACGGGGAGATTCGAGGAGCTGAACAGTGGAGTCATCAGGAGAACAGCAAGTCTGTTCATGATGATTGGGGCCACTGAGGGAAACAAGAAAAACATAATTATAGAAGCTGAGTATTTTCATATTAGCCAATAAAATGTCAGACAATAGTAAACAATGATCATTTAAGGTGATGTTCACCATTATTGTTTTTAGTCTGACAAAAAGTGCTGAACGCTCTAAACCTAAGATGTTTCCTGCTTTTGTATAACAAAGATAAAATGCCGTATATCATAAAAAAATGAAAAGCAGGAACCAGATCATTTTTGGCCTGTTTGTTCATAATAATGAAGACACTGTTTGACAAAAAGTTAAGTTAAAAAGATAAAAACTTTGCTGATCAAGTTCAAAATTCTGTTTTCTTGTTCAACAAAATCAAATATCATGAAAAACTGAAAAAAAATCCGAACAATTGGGATGCACTGACAGCAGTCGAGAAAACTTTGTCCTGTTTTTCAGTGGCTTTTTGCTTCCACATTACTTGATTTTTCACAGAATCAGTGTTCCTGGTGTACATTCAAGTATCGAGTATATAGGTTGAACTGAAGAATACCTGTTGGTGTAGTGGTAGACGGGCAGATGTCCATTTGACACCGTCTGTGGCAGCAGCGTGTCACACTCCATGTCACAATCCACTTCATCCTGCAAAGCGTACGAGCATATAGATCATATATTCAACACTAACATAACCAAACAGAAGACATTTCTTAACAGTGATAGCTTATTAACAAACACTATAACCTGAATAAACTGTTTTCTTACCTGCTGCAGGCCTGGCAGGCAGTGTTTGGGCTGGTGAGGTTTGCCGTTGGGAGTGTACTCTCCGTTCACGGGGTAGACGCCATGTTGAGCGTTCATGTGGGCGTCCAGCGGGCAGTGTCCAACCAGAGCGAGTCCCTGAAGGGGAACCATGGTGTACTGACAGGAAGACACAGGAGCGGCCACAGCAGGGAAACACAAGTCGGATGTTTGCTCTGAAATGAGAACAAAAAGAAAAGAATTAGACCCATGCAGAGGCTTTAGTCCCTGATTTAAGGTACTGTGAGGAGCACTCACTCTGTTTGGCCCAAGCCCTCCAGAGGCAGAAGGGGATGAAGGCGACGATGATGAAGACAAAGGCTCCCAGAACAATACCGACTATGAGGTAGGGGAGGTCGCCGGGCCGAGGCACCAGTCCACTGGAGTGCCCCAAACCTGAGTCTGGGGTCTCTGATGGAATAGGCCGCGGGTGATTCGGACGAGCTGAGGACACCAAGAGTAGAGAAAACTTAACAAAACAGCTCAAGATTTGTAAAAGAACACATGCTCTGACTGTGCTGCCTCTAGGTAAATCAAAATCAGACAAATTTCCCCTCACCTTTCGTTTCAAGGATCACCACATTGCCAAATTCGCTCTCTCCCTTCTCGTTGAAGCTCTGCATCTTGATGTCGTAGGCGGTTTCGGGCTGCAGGTCAGTGATTGAGTGCCAGTATCTGTCTCCCTCCACCACATCCTTCTTATAGTCACTGTCATTATCGCTGTCTGTCGGCCGGTAGTAGATGTAGAAACCGTAGATGGGCGTGTTGTTTACGGGAGTGTACTGTTGAGAGGGAAATAAATCACATTATGATCACAATGAGCTTAAAATAAGTGTTTCATTATCGGATTTAATGCTGGATATTTTTACTTCTGGACACTCACCGTCCACTTGAGGATGATGGTGGTCTCGTTGATGGCTTCGTTGTAGGTGATGTAGGGTCCATCGACGGGGCGTTCGTGTGTCCTCCCACCCACCACTGTGTACGCCTTCGAAGGGGCACTGGGAGGACTGGAACCGATCACATTCACCGCCACCACACGAAACTTATAGGACGTACCTACAGGGAGAAGAATATTATTACTAATCTGTCTCTAGGGGCTGCTGACTCTGTTTGCTTAAGCTTTATAGTGCATCTTGACTAATGATGTTTGTTTTTGCTTTACTTTATGTTGATCTTTTCAGAGCAGCGTTGACTGTGATCTGGTTATGGTTTTTGATTGATGGCAGTAATTACTGAAATGACTGTAACAACACTCATTATGGTGATAAATTTACGGGCCGTGGGAATGTAATTACGCAGGAAATCATCATTCTAGTTCTACGGTACGACATCCTACCACTCCCCCCCCCAACCTCCACCGAAACTGCTGAGAGTAATAACAGCGACGCTATTTAAAGATGGCCGACCTTTCTCCAGGCCCGTGATCTCCACGGAGAGACGCGATGGGGGGATGTTCTCCACCGCCGTCACCCAGTCCTCTCCTGCCTTCTTCACCTTCTTGTACTCCACCCGAAACGACTGGATTGGGAAGCCGCGGTTACCACGAGGAATCCAAGTCACGTATGCCGATGTTTCTGTCGCCGTGGAGACCGTGGGCTTGTCAGGGGCTTCGGGAGCTGCAGGAGGAAGAGGAATGGTGTCAGATGGACAACAACAGACAACATAACCTCAAAAAACAACTGGACTCATTGGTGAGAGTGAAGGAAAAATAACATCACATTCAGCACTTACTGGGAGCTCATCCTTCAGGGACAGAAAATGCAAGAGAAAGTGAGATTTGTTAGTCAAAGGAGAAGGTTAGAAGTTAGGCAAGTGTTACTTTAAAACAGCGAGTAGTTATGTTAATCATAATTGAAGTCATAGAAATCATTAGTACTAAGTAGTGGAGGATGTATACACATTCTTTACTTACTGTAACTGAAGTATTAATACAGTAGTGTAAAAGTATCTACAATAAGTGAAAGTCTTTGAAAATGTTATGCAAGTAGAAGTATATAAGCACTACCACGAAGATGTATTTAAAGTATCAAAAGTACTCATATAATTTTTATATCATTAGATTATTCTTTGTGCATAAAAGTAAAAATTTGACCTTTTAGCTGGTTAAGTCAGACTTCATTTTGTATCGGACAACAACTAATGATTATTTTCATTATGCATATTTCTGCAGTACATTTTTCCAATAATCAATTGATTGTTTGGTTTGTAAAAATTTTAAAAATAGTGAAAAACTCTTCCCAGGTGCTTTCAATAACTATCAAAATAGTTGCCAATTTTCTATCAATTCATTAATAGACCAGCTGTTAGGCAGTTAAACTAGTTATAAAAATAACATTTTATGTTCATGTTTTGTGTGCAAAAAATATTTTTTTTAAATAACTAAAGCTTTCAGATAAATGCAGTCAAGTAAAAAAATAGAATTCTTCCCTCTGAGATGTGGTGGTATGGAAGTGAAAAGAAAGGACTTAAGTATAACTACCTCAGATTTGTACTTTTTTAAGTACAGTACTTGAGCAAACTGCTTAGTAGTATTTGAATACTGTTAGTGTTGTTAATCAGATGAGGATTTGTCAAAGCAGCTCAGTGGCATACAGGGTTGGTGAGTGCTTACGAGAGAGGCTTGGTGATGGAACAGCAGGAGTTTTTGGTGGATCATTTTGTCCTCCCAGACCTTTGCGACCTGCAGACAGAAAAACATGGATAGAAAAAGATTTCAGATTATGGAAAATTCACGAGTCATCTTTAAAGAATAACCATGGCAGTATTCTATATAATTATTAGTGCCAAGATTAACCAAAACCACTGTCCCCAGGCTGTATGTGGCTCCCAGCCTTAATTAAGCCCATTCATTCCTAGGACATTTTATTTTAAAGGTGTAAAAGGTGTAGTTTTGAGCAAATGTTACTTATACTGGAGAAAATAGGGGATTTGTTGGAGACTATTTTCAGCTGCAAACTAGTACATTTGTTGCTATAGTGAAGTAACACTGACTCAGATAAACTCAAAATAAAGTGCATATAAAAAGTCATCTGGTACAATGGTGTGGCTCATTGACAATGAAAGTCTATGACACACAGACATATGAAAGCTTGTTGGAGCAGCTCATTGCTGGTTTTGGTCTACTTTGTTGACAGTAAGAAAAACACAGAATAAACCACATCTCTAAACGCTCTCCGAGTGCTCTGATAGTGTCGTACCTTTTCCAGTTCTGAAGGTCATCATGGCTGGTTGTCCCAGACCTGCACAGTTCTTGGCAGTCATCTCCACCTCATACAGGCTGTCTGGCTGCAGCTTGGCCAGAGTCAGTTTATGGAGAGAGCCGGAGATACTGCTGGAGGTCCACTCTGCAAGAGGGTCTCCCACCTGAAAGCACAGACGGCTCAGTTACTGACACAGGAAGGGTTCATGTTCGACTATGAAGAAGCTAAAACAAAATGGGATTTTAAAAATAAGCTTCTCGCAGCATACCTTTCTGTATTTGATCATGTACTCCAGCACAGGGGCTCCTCGCTCATGCCTTGGCCTCCAGGTGAGTTCATAGTAGTCAGCTTTGCCAGTGCGAGGCTGACTGAGGATGATGGGGGCTTCTGCAGGTAATATCTGCCCCGGTAGCTCAGAGCAGTCTAGAGGCAGCATGGCGCCTGTGGCTCCAGGCCTCACAGGCGGCTGCTCTCTCAGCACCTTGTCTGGGCTGAGCGGGCGATAGATGGACGGCAGCTTCCCCCGCGATGTAATCCCTATAAAAACAGACATTATTAAATCTAAAACAGTAAAGAAAATAAGAAATTCTCTGACAAACTGCCAAACCACGCCTGTCTGACTTACCTGTTGATACTGTAATGAGGCGGGCGGAGGCCTGTGAGCTGCCCACCCCGTTCTCTGCCATGCACTGGTAGAGTCCGTCATCCTGAGGGCCGACGTTGGAGACGCGCAGCACTCTGGAGGTGAGACGGTGGCGGGGAGACGGAGCGAGGGGCTGGGCGTTGTGGAGCCACATGACTGACGGAGTGGGTTTTCCGCGGGCCTGGCAGGTGAAGCGTACCGTCTCTCCGTACACAACCTCCTGCTGCTGTAGCTCCACGGTCACCTGTGGAGGCTCTGCAGGAACAATCAGGAGACAGAAACAGAGTTAGGAGGCTAAATCAAAGCTTAATGCTTGTGTTTATGACTGTAACTGATGATTATGTTTACTGAGGCCACACAAAAACCTATAGACAACTATAATGGAATATAAGTTTACACAACTTTTTCTAGCACAATATTTTACAGTTATTGGATCCACTTTCTAATTTCCCCTGACGTGGGGAGTAATAAAGGATTATCTTATCTTGTGATTATTTTCTGCCTCTCTGCTTTTTATACCATTGTAAACTTTGTATCTTGGGGACTGCTAGTAATATAAAACAGGCAGTTTTAGAAAATTGTTCACTATTTTCTGGTATTTGAAAACCATAAACCTTATCAAGATCATTTTTGGCATATAATGGTGAATATAATCATTGCTTGTAGGTGACTGTTTTCCAGTCAGAAAAGAGTAAAAATAACTTTACAATGTCTAACAGTTCCCAATTTACATCTTTGTATTATTTGTTTTGTCTAACTCAGCGTCCAAAACCCCAAACTAATCCATTTATAGAGATGTCAAATAAAGAAAAATGAGAAAACGCTCACAACGAATGAGCTGGAACTGCTGAATGTTTGGCCTTCTTGCTTGATAAATGACTTAATCGGTTATCATAATACTTGTCAATAATTCTTAGGTAACATTCGTTTCAGCTCCAACAATGTCACGTGTGTGTCTGACTAAAAACACAATCGTGCATGTGTGTAGAGAGAATATATGACGGGGGGGTGTAGATCCAGGCAGGCCAGGCAGCCAGTTGATGGTTGGCTGCCTGTGAATGGGGGGAAAGACAGAGCTCATTACAACTACAGCAGCACTCTGGCTTTAATTAGAGCCAGCTGCAGAGAGACAAGCCCACAACACATTCACACACAAACATGCATGCACACACACACACACAGAAAATCACTGTAAAAACAGTCATCCATAACCTAGACCCACTCAATCAAGTGCTGCTACAGAATAGAAAGTCTGTCTCCACCAGCTTGATCCTACAAAACACCAGCCGGCCTTACATGCTTCTCACACGCGACTGGATATGCACATACAGACCCCTGTCTTCTCCGTCGGCCAAACAGAAAAGAGCCTAATTATTAAATCCACGACACAGAACTCCACTTATAAAAATACAGTGTAGAGTCAAAACACTTCATGGAGAGCCTTTACGGGAATCTGCATTTAAAAACTGAGTCCTTCAGTAAACAGTTCCAGTGTACTCACCAAACACTTGCACGTCGTAGAGCACCATGGCAGTGCTGGCCGAGCCGATGCCGTTGTCCGCCCGGCAGATGTAAGTGCCCGAGTCTCCCTCACCGACCGCATCGATCAGCAGGTTGCTGAGCAGGAAGCGGGTGTTGTTATGGAAACGGATGTCCTGCCCGTCCTTTGCCCACGTGACCTGTGGAGTTGGGATGCCACTGGCCACACACTCCAGCACCAGCCGCTGGCCTTTGGTCACCATGATGGAACGGGGCGCCGGCGGGTAAATGATCCGAGCTGCTTCCGACGTGGAGCCTGGAAGAGATGAGGGCAGTCGGAATATGAACAGAAATATGTTGTGGAAAAAGTTGTGTGTCTGTTATCACAGAGAATTTCAATCGCAATGTGAAGCCTTTACACTTTCATCTCTGACTTTGAAGAAGTGAACGCATGAACTGTGCAGTGTCAGCATCTGCGACTAAAAGTGTCCTGGTGAGACCAGATGACAAAGGTCACAAAGATCTGGTGCCTGTGAGACACACTAGAGCCACATGTGAATACAGTAACAGCTGCAAGCTCACCAGTAATGTTCAACTGTGGTTTAATAAGACAAGCAAATACTAAATGTTGCTATTCTGGGGTAGTTTTCTAGCGTTAGATAAGGTAACTCACGTCGTATGCGCAGACGGTCAGCGGACGTGGAGGTTTTGACCTCCTGAGTGACGGGGTTGTAGGCAGCACACTTGTACGGACCCTCATCGTCCTGTGTGGCGTTGGCTATCTGCAGGTTCCCTGATGGCATGATGAGGTAGTTCCCTGCAGAACAAAGAAAAAAGACGTCAGAGTGAGACAAAACTAAATTACGCCTCTGGTCAGGTTTCACACACTTCTTTTTAAACTGTGAAGCAGAAAGACAGAAGGACGTACATTGAGAAATTCTGAAATATGACCACGACGAAGAGGAACCACAGAAAAATCTAGTCCATATTGTGGAACAATGCCTGTAATATGAGCCCTATGTGCCATTCCAATACATGGCTGCACTGTCAGCAGACACCACAGAGTGGCGCACTTGAGTCTAAGCCAGAGCCCTCTGTGAATCAATGTGGTATTCATTTCCTCGCAGATAAGCGGCAGATATCAGTACCTACAGCTCCCAGGCATCATCAGCATACCAGCCACAAACCACTGGAGCTTTTCTTCTCTTCCAGGCAACTTAGAAGTAAATAGTTTGAAAAATAAACAACTGCATTCCCATGTTTCAACATTCTCCAGATAACACCCTTATCACTGGTTTTATGATGGCTCAGATAGCAGGATTATAGCATTCCGGTAAATTATGAAGATAGTAAGGGAATTAGGAGGGAAGTGGAGAGAGACACTGAATATTACAGAACATCCTAATGGACTGAAGCAAGTCCGTACCTTTGGATGTTTCCAGCCATTCCTGTTTGACGCTGTAGCGGACCTGAGCCTTGGGCTGGCTCTCAGGGAGGTGGCACTCAATAACAGCCGTGTTGCCTTCATCGACTTCGATCTCCTGCTGGTCATCAGGCTCGAAGTCCCGCAGCTCTGGAGTACACACAAGTGAGGGAAAATTTAGCTCTGTCACATAGCTGCAACAGCACTCTTTCATCATGTTAATACACTGTGTAAATCACATCTAACTGCACATGTATACAGTCAGTCTTCAGCTTTAGAAGTAGAAAAACCACAATATTCCGAGCAATAATAACAGTGCTGTTTCCATATTGGGTGTCTCTCACATCAGCCCTATCCCTGCTATGTTGTAACCACATTCCCACAGCTTCTCCAATGTTGCCTCTCTTTGAAAGAATTCTCCATTTAGTAAATTTCTTTCCCACTGCTTATCTTAACGTGAAAGTCGCAGGAATTTTCTAAAAACACCAGCAATTTTTCTGCTAGTCATTTTAAGCCTAAAAATGGGGTCTGTAACATTGGAGTAGGTATCATTAATCCTGTCAAACATTACACTGGGACAGGATCCGGTTCGGATTCTGTGGGAAACTGGGGAGTGGGATTACTGAGGCCATGTGCTGCGACTGTGTCCTGCAGACACACAGTCTGCACAGCATAGACGCTCATTTGACCCCTGACCTCCTAAACCCCCCGCCTGAGCGGCCCGGAGGCCTGGCCGCCAGGTCAGAGGTGAGAGCCGTCCGTCCTATAGGGTTTCAGAGAAAGATATCCAGTTTTGGTTGGAGAGGAAGCAGCAAAACTCTGCTCTTAAGAAGCCGGAAAAAAAAGAAGAAGCCATAAAAATCTTAGCGGGGGAGATGCTGCCATTTTATAGTTTTGAAGCGGAGGGAAACTAAAATGAGACCGAGAAATGAAAAAAAAAGAGAAGGGAAAAGCACGGGAGGGGGAAAGGAGACTAACAACTGGAGAAATTTGTCATCACGGAGTCCAACAGCGAAATGAAACATAAATAAAACCTCTGCAGGAACGTAATTAAATGTCTACCAGCCTTTGTTGATTTATTCTTAACAAACACAGCCTCTCTCCATTCTTTCCAGAGGTGCTATAACTGGTGTGTTTTTCTTGGACCGGCCACCCTCTTTGGCAAAATGGCCAAGCTGCTGGCACATCCAGTCAGCTGATCAGACTTTGTATACTGCTCTAATTCAATAAGCAAAGTTTAGCTAAGGCCACGGTATCTACTGATAGGGACATCACAGTGATTTACTCAAAGCACTGAACAAACACGTTCGCTGTGGCCAGCTGATTTATTCACCATGCATGCTGGATCTGTCTTTGCGCCTGCGTCTGGGGGGAGTTTTAATGGGAGAAATGGGGGAGATCGGGGGCAGACGCACAACACAACTCCATCTCAGACTCTGCGTCGGCTCTTATTCTGAAAGATGAGAATCCCAGCCAGGACACGTCAAGCTAAGTCGTGTGTGTGTGTGTTGAAGAGGGGAGGGGGGACCGTGTGGCGCTCCATTTGCTAAATCAATCAGGTGCTGTTTTTACAGACACCCCCCCTCCCTCCCCCATCTCCCCCACTCATATCTACCCATCCCACCTTCCTCCTCCTGCCCGTTGCTCTCAAATTCCTCCATTTACACCTTTTAACCCCCCCTCCTTCAAAACTCTACTGCCCCGCATTCTTCACAGGAACAACCCCACATGGGTGCCTCTCAGGTGTGTGCATAAGAGCGTGCATATGACATTTTGTGTGTGTGTGTGTGTGTGTGTGTGTGTGTGTGTGTGCATCCTGCATGCGTGGAGGATTGATGGTATTCATAAAGTGAAGCAGACCTCCCGCACCAGGGCTGCTTGGCAGAGCCGACTTAAATATTTCAAGAGACAGTGCATTCATCATCTTTATGTGTAGCAGCAGGAGGCCTGCGTGTGTGCGTCGCCGAATTATAACATGTTTGTGCAACGTGTTGTGCGTTCCCGTTGTGCAGATACATGTTTCTGTCTTCTAAGGCAAAAAAAAAAAAAAAGGGAGGGTTGATTGTCTGCACAAGAATTTAAGCAAGGAGCTTTTAACCTATGCCAAAAAAGCGCAGATTCTTCAGAGTCGGATAGTGCGGAGGGTCTGGAATCAACCTATCCCGATCACAAAAAACATGTGCGTACAACTAAGAGGGCTCACAAGGAGAGGAAAGCACGTACACACTCCCGACGGAGCAATTCCTCAGGCGGTTTGGGGGTGGCCGAGAAGAAACCGTTATTAAATTAGAGAAGTTTTTTAGGGAGGCGGGGCGAGCAGTCTGTCTCCACATGTTGTTATCCCCTGCACGATTCATCCACTATTGGAGCTATCAATGACTTTAAACAGCTTTGTACAGGCTCTGCAGGCAAAGAGAGGAAAAAAATAAAAACACGAGGTGAGGAAAACAAAAGTGCAGGGGAAAGTGGAAGATAATGAAAGGAGGAAAGGGGAGAGAAAGTGACAGGGCGAGGAGTGAAAAATGTACGAGGAGAAATGCAAGTGAGGACGGTGTTGGAGGGCTTCAGGGAGACAGAGAATGTGACATCACGTCTCATCTTGTGTCAGGATCTTGTCTCGACTGGCCTGAAACACCTCCAGTTTCTCCAGCTATGGCAGCCTCATACATCACATCACTGCGTGTAAAACAATACTGTTAACAGCGCCCTTTTTTTCATCTAAATGGTGTACTCTGCTGCGGCATACACCCATATCCTCTGTCCACCCCCTCACACACACACACACACACACACACACACACACACACACACACACACACACACACACACACACACACACGACTCTTATCTCCCCTTAGCCCTCTACCCAATTACGGGGCCATAATTTCTGGCCAGCCCTTCTGTCGGGCCCTGTGGAGAGGAATGCGGTGTTGTGGGGAGCAAAGGGGCCAGTGGAGGCAGGGGGCTCCTAGGCCGAGTCCCGGTCCCCTTTTTCCCCCACTCAGACTGGCCCCCGGCCCCTGGGTCCCCTCCATTCCTTCAGCTCAGGTTTCACAGTTTCAGGCCCCCCTCTCAGTCCCATGATGCATATCAAATATAACACCACACACTCGGAGCAGCAAAGCACTAAAAACGTCAGCATCAGGAATCATTCATTTTAACTCTATTAGATCAAACTGACACTGCATGAGAGCAGCTGTTTTGTGTAACTACGCTGATTAAATGCTGCCCGACTATCCACAGTTAGAGCACTAATCAGTGACGTGCAGTAATTTCTCACTGTAAGCACCACAACTGTTTGCGTCCTTTGTAAGGTTCAGACCAGCCACAAGCAGTGGAAAAGTACAACGTTTACAATGTTGTACTGGTGAAGATTTTAAACAAACAAATACCGCCCCTTCAGTGTTTTTGTTCTACTTGAAGAAAATTAAGTCAAAGGCGTTCTTTGGATATTCTGACAAACCAAAAAAGGGGCCAAGCGGAGCCTGTGTGTTTGTGTTTATTTGTCACAGCTTTGTGTGGGTGGCTACTCACTGGCAGCGGTGACGTTAGCAGGAACACTCGCCAGGGATCCAGCGCCGGTACTGGCCACACACTGGTATCTGCCCACAGTCAGGTTGGAGAGTGTAGGGATGAACAGGCTGCTGGGGCCCAACGCGACACCCAGATCTCCATCCAGCAGCTCCTGGCCGTTCAGACGCCAGCTGATGTTGGCAGATGTTGGTCGCGCGCTGCAGCGGAGGATCACGCCGCCTCCCAACTTCTGCACCACGGACGCCGGCTCTTCAGTGAACACTGGCACCTCATCTGAAGAAATGATTAGCAAATGGTTAGCTTTTCAATGCAAGTTCTAAATGTTAAGTTTTTCACTTCATACAAGTCAGCGTGTCAAGACCTTTCCCACTGATTACATGTTAAACAGTATATCCAGCAGTGTTAAAGCTTTTGCCTTGGAATCTCTTTGAATTACCAGAGTGGTGAAAATGCCCAACAAGAGATGCCAAGGAATCAATAAATGTCCTCTCTTGCCCAAACAACAATCCAAAACCAAAGAATATTCAGTTCACTGCATTTTTGATTGTCATTCGTCCTTGAACAACTAATCAGCTACCAAAACAGTCACCAAACTATTTTCTTTCTTTCTTTTCTTTTTCAGTTTACCTATGGTAGCTAATGCATCATCCAATCTAGTCATTGCTTCAAATTTATTTCAAACAAATTGCTGCTGCTAGGCATGTGAAACACCTCATTCCCTGTGTCCGAGCCACAGTATCTTGTCCTTGGCAAGACTTATCCAGCACCAGTGCTTAGAAAAGTTAGCATAAAGGCGCTCAAAAGTTGAGGATAGATTGAGAAAGTGAGATGCACAAGAAAACCATGAGAGTAGGGGTTAAAAACAGAAACTTTTTCATTTTAATTCTGCCGTTTATTCATGTGTAGGCAACAATGCTGCATTCAGTATTCTCAAAATCCGGATGCAAGAGATAGCAAGAGTAAACAAGAATAGGGGAATTACAAACAAAAAAATGAGCATAGCAGGGATACAATATTTCACAATCCCATAATGTTTACTTACCAGTAACTGAAGCGCCACTCTGCAGGCAGCACAGCAGTACTGCACCCAGAGCGCACAACACTGGAGCCCTTCTCTTTTTCATCCACGGAGTCCAGTCTCGCTTTCCAGACATCTTCCATACACTACCCCCTGAAACACACAACAGGAGAAGGTTAGAGGGAGACTCAGAGACACACAAAACAAACAGCGTGAGCAACAAACAGTCAGAACCGCATCAATGACAAAACCGCCAAAATTCAACTTGGTAACATACATCATCAACCTAAACAGTCGGTCCCGAGTTCATACACACACCTTCCTCTCTGCTCGATTTCGACTTGTACACACACGTGCACAAACAGTGCCATTAAGGAAACACAACCCAGGCGAGGCGGTGCACTCTGCAGTACCCTCAGCAGCCAAACCCCAGACACAAATAAAGCCTTTCTTTTCTGTCAGCCCCCATCCCAGCGCCGACCCCATCTCCTCCGCCTGCACCCGCACACATCCAGGCCGCGCTCATCAAAGGGGCGCCCTCATTCTGCGGGCCGTAACCCGACCCCTCCACCTTCCCGCTCAGGTGTAACCGATACAGGTAGAAGGCCTGAGCGGAGGAAGGGGAGGAGAAGGGAAAACACACAGGCTGCATTCAAGAGCTGGGACAAAGAACAACTAATGAGAGGCAGGAGAGGGAGGGAGGACGGGGGAAATTTATATCGCAGCCACGAGGAGTGTGTCTAAGATGGAGGAGAGGAGCGTTTCTTTTCTACTTGGAGCAGTATGCACTAGGAGGAAAATGGAGAAGAGGATGGTAATGGTCAGTCTATTAACAGTTAATGCAGAGAGGGGAGCTTTTCTCGCTCCCTTGTCGCTTGCTGCCAAGTTTCCCAAATTCTTTCCTGTCAGGTTAAACTAACAACTTCCCGTCAGGATGAGGAGGGTGGTCCTGCAAAACTGAATCCCTCTTTCTCTCATATACATACATGTCGCCGAACATACTCACAACCGTGCAGCACAAACCGTCCTGCGTCGAAACGCTAAAGAGTGGAAGCAGCACGCAGCTTTCGCATACATATTTGTCCTGATCTTATTTTGGCAAGAAGGATGATTAATGGCGCTTGCTCGCACACTCACTCACACACTCGGGGCCAAAGCAGGACAGTAAGAGAATGGAAACTCTTACAGCGCACCTTCATCATCTAATGGCAGCAGTGAAAATGTTTAGCCGCCTGGCACATTTATTGAAAATGAGCAAAGCAGTAGCCTGATGGAAAAACAGCTGTGAACGTCTGCAACTGCAACACTGGACCACACATTGCTCTGCTGCATTTTAATTGCAAATTATGAATGTGTGTAAACTATTTAGATGACTAATTCTCATGACACGAAGAGCAACCAAGAAGTTTTCTGCATTAAAAAAAACACACTGAAGCGTGGTAATGATTAGTCAATGACTTAACGAATCAACAGCCTCTTTATTCGGTGGAAAAAGCAAAGAGGTTTTAGGCAACTTGGGGACAGAAAAGCCAAGCTGTAAACTAAACATTGTCTTCACCTATTAGGTTGATTTTAGCAAACAGCAAAGCAGAGGACAGAGCGACATTCATTCATTTGGAGTCATGTCTACCTTTTTGCTCTGTTTTTGGTTTGGTGTTTCGCTGTTAAATGCTTCAGTATTCTTGTGGTTAATTCTGTCTGACTGTTGTTCAGTGCTTGATGTTAGGTTTCAGAATATAACTTCCAACTGTAGCCAAAAACTAAGCTGATGAGAGCTGTGGGAGTGAAAAAACAAAGTTGTGGGACCAAAAACTAAAACACTGAGCTTAAAGCCACTGGGGCGTTTACTCTCACAATACTCTAGTGTTTTAGGATCCCTAAAATGGAGACTTTTGAGAATCCAGCATGAAACTTTTACAACACTTTTGGAAACAATGATGTCAACATTCATGTTTGCTTCCTGACTGAATTTTACCAATCACCATGTGGCCTTCTCCGATTCGTCATGCACCTTTTTCATGACACTTTATGGAAGGAACAAAGGGTGAATCCCAATCTAGGTTTTCTCCTACCAAGATAACTTTATACTTATGTTTTATTTTCAGCAGCAGCTCCACCTAGTTGTCGGTCCAAGCAAAGCAATCTCTGGTCTTACTTTTCAACACTGACTTTGTAGTATTTTCTACAACTAAGCAACCAACCCTCTGCTTCCTGTTTACAGCAGCAAATGCATGGCCAGGTGACTGACAGGCCACATTGTATGTGTTTTCAGGTGTGTTAGTATGAACAAATCTCTGAATGTTTCTGAAACTGTGCTAAAATGCTCATGTGGACGCAGATAAAACTGCAATTTAAAAAGAAAACCTGTTGATTTTGCCATTGCCTAAAACCCTCATAAGAGCTGAATGAAGGAATTCATAGTGAATACAGAACTTTTGACTTTAGCCACTTGAATTAAAGCTATAAACACTGGCTTTTCCACTATCTCAAATGTAGAGATTTGCTTATTTTAACTGTATTGTATCCTTATAAACTCATTAACTTTGGTTTGGGCCTGCTACTCAGACACCACCATGGACTGTAAAAATTGTGACACATATCTTCAAGTATGAAAACAGTCCCTCGCTGCAGCTCTGCATACATGTACAGTTTCGTTTACTCACTCGTCCACACAGAGTGGCCCATCAGTAGCGGCTCACTCTGTAAACAAACAGCAGGCTGGTGTGGCACCAGGAGCGAGCAGAGCTGAAGGCCTGTGGCTTCTGTGGCCGGTCGCCGTATGGACACAACCCGGGACAGCTGCCCATAAAAGACACATACATCTGTACTGAGCACCTGTCCCAACTGTGAGAGTCACTAACCGTAAACCACACCGGCCGGCCTGCCAACTAGACGCACAGCAGGACGCACCACCTCCCCATTCAGCCTCTTACCTGGCTAATTTCTGGTTCTCCTCAAAATAAAAACACAGACAGAGAGACAGGAGAGACAGAAACAAAGATGGAGCTTTGTTGTAATAGCGGAATGAGAAGGCCTCTCATACATCATCACTCCCTTAAAGCAGCCTGACTCCTCCGAGCCTGTCTGTCCGTCTGATTCATTAGTCAGCTGGGTCCTGTGTTTGCTTAGTGGATACCCTGCCTCAAGATGAAAAGTTGGCCTGACATCTATGTCCAACTTTTTCCATCCATCCTTCCCAGAGAAGTCACAGGCAGAGCTGGAGAAGAGCCTCCTACGCATCAGCGAGACTGATAAAAAACAGAGCCTGCACACAGACAGCTCCCCTAAATTAGGGGCGTCGAGTGTGTGCGCATATGTGACTGTTTTTGCTTCAGCCTCGCCGTGAAGGAACAATGCTGCGTGGCAAACACTTTGTGGGAGCAGCTTTGTGGTATTAAAACATATTTCAGTGACAGTGCAAGCATAGGACTGTGTGAACTTCTCAAATCTCCCAGTTCCAGTGCCGGAGTATGATTAGAGGAGAGCAGAAATATTTCTGTAATCATGCTGAGGAATTGAGACTTAACTACTGTGAGAGTTTGTTACATGAGACTCGGCTCCCTTCTGTCTTAAAAAGCAAGTAAGCAAAAAAAACAGAAAATGACAGGGCTGTAATTTTTTGAATAAGTTGTTCGTGAGCTGCTTCGACGTTTGCCATCTGAGAACTTGTTGGTGTGCTAAAAAAAGGATTTTGTAGATAAACTTGCTTATAATCTTTGACGTAAGTATTGAAAAAGATCCAGATTTGCTGCCACTATTGAAAAATTTTCCATTCGCTGCTGCAATAGGCTGGTTTACCATGTTACACATTTATTTATTAGATAAATGCATTAAAGAAAGGGTGAAAAAAACACAATTATTCTGGGATACTGGTGCAGAAAGTGAACCTGAGTGCACAGATCCATATTGAATGCAGTCTTGGGGTTTCTAGTGTTGGTAACATTGCTTTGGCCAAGCAACGGATTAAAAATCATCAGTTATTAGGTTCATGGAGTGATACTGACTTTGTGCAAGCCTGCGTTTAACACAACTGTATGCTGAAAGTTCTGTGTCATTTTATAGGTCATTGTAGAGCGATCTGAAAGCCTTTCGACCTGCATTTTGCTCTTGAAAACTTGACTTGGACCTGCCTCAAGGACTAAAGACTTGACTTGGGCTGGAATAACCTGTGACCTGAATAGGAATCAACTCAAAAGACACAAAACCAGCTCTGAATACAGGTGTTAGAGGGTGTATCATTGTAGGATCTGTAGGGTGCATATATCTGGGAGAGAAAGAGGAGAAAGCACAACTAGTTGACAGTGCGAGGTCGTGGCGGTGGTGTGCAGGCATGCATCATGAGTGAAGGTATGCGAGTGCCTTATATGTAGTTGTGGAACAGAGTCACTTGACAGAAGTTCATTGTGAGCGTGCTAAGTAAAGACACCGGGGCCCCTGTTCTCCCGGGCCACTGCCGGTCCCATTGTCCCCCTGCCTCCGTGGATAAATTCATTTTGACATCCCTGCTAATTGGATAAAACCAGACTGGAGCCTCCTCCCTGAGCTCTCACATTCCATCTGCTTTCTGGCATGGAGAAGACACACAGGAGGGGAGGCGGCAGCGGAGGGGTAGCAGGGTAGTAACTCCTTCTGAGGAGCTGAGCTGTTGAATATTTATCACCTCCCCAAATTCCCCTCTTGCCCTCGCCCCTCCTCCCCCAGTTTTACGTCTTTTTACACCCCGTGCCCCCCTCTCCCTCCCTCCCTCGAGGTTCTCCAAACACCACAAAGCCCCCCCTTTAGATAAACACATGCGGTGTCAAGTGTGAGGAGTGCCGGGGGTTCAACTGCCCCGCTCGGGCCCGCAGCCCACAATGCCACGCCGCATAGCTGCCATGCGGGAGGCCGGTTGCCCCTGGCGACGCTAACAGGCAGAACGCACCTTAATAGAGTGGAGAGTCATTGTAAAGCAGTGAGCCGGTGCACGGACAAAGACCCCGCAGACCCCTGGAGAAAGGGGAGACGCTACTCTTAAGGGCCCGGGGAAGAGCTGATGGGTCCTGCTCAATGACCAAAGAGAAGAAGGAGTAGGAGGGGGGGAGCTCAATGACCAAGAGGTTTGAGAGTAGTGTGTGGAGAGTTTGTGGAGGCAGGGGGTGGAGGCGGAGAGGAGGGGGGTTCAGTGCCTTTATGGATTGATGTGAGATGGGTGAAGGGGGTTTATGGAGGCAGTAGGGGAGGGGAGGGTGGAGAGGTTGACTTAGAAAGCCGAACAGCGACTCAAATTAATAGAGAGGATGTCAACTGGCAGGCGAGCAGGAGGAGAGAGCAGAGCCTCGTCAATGAGAGGGTGTGTTCGAGAGAGTGTGTGTGAGAGCGCCGCTGAATGTCCCAACATATTTTCCCCTCACTCTGTCAATCTGTTTGCTGGCCTCTCGTTCTGGCCTGGAGTTTTTGTTTTTTGTTTTTTGTTTTTTTTTGCTGCGTGGAGGAGGATGTGAGGAGGGTCCGGAGATTGCTTAACAAACCACACCCGGTTTACCATCGGACCATCACGCAGGGAAACAACAACATAAAAACAAAGAGAGGTTTTTAGAGAAGGCACCCATCGCATTCTTTTGCAGAGCCAGCGGTGACACCTTCAAGCTGCTTGATCTGTCCAACCATCGGTCCAACATCTTCAGATATTCAATTAATGGCTTCAGTTGCCTTCCATTTCTGTTATTAACTTGGTTTTAACCCGCGTGTCGTCCTGTGGGTCAAATTGTCCCGTTCCGAAGTTTGACAATGTGGAAAAAAATATATTTTTATGTCCACATTTCAACATTTTTGGCAAATTTTGGAAAATTTTTTGGTGGGAAAAAAGAAATGTTTAAAAAAAAAGTTATTTTAAGAAGATTCACAAAAAAAAATCAACCAAAATCCAACAAAATTCACTGGATTTTGGTTGATTTTTTCGTGAATGTTCTTAAAGAAAATACTATCAGTTTAACTGCTAGTATTTATATAATCATTTTAGATATTTTTAGGAATTTTTTGGAAGATTTTTGCTAATTTTTTGAAAATATTTACAAGCATTTTCTTGCCAAATTTGAGGGCTTTTTTAAAAATAAAACTATTAGGGAATTAGTAGAATTTTCTTGCTGAAGGTTTTGCATATTTTCAGAAATTTGGGGAATTTTTTGCTGAATTTTTGGAATTTTTTTTTCAGACAAGGAAACAATATTTTTTGGTGCCAGTAAATGAGGACAACAGGAGGGTTAAAAATGCCTCGACTGGCTGAACCAACAGTCAAACCCTAGTTCAATATTACAGAACACCAAGAGAACTAGAGAATATTATTTAGATTTTTACCACAATAAAGCAGGGCACATTTTGAGAAGCTAATATCTAAAGTTATTTTAGTCCGATCATTTCAGCACTAATGCAACAGGATGAAACTTTTCTATAAATTCTGTCGACCAAAAGTGAAACATCTGAAATGCACATATGCGCTTTCATGAGTGCACAAGTAAATGCTAATTTTGCACTACATTATCAGTTGGATCATTGCTATTATTACTGTTATTGATAAAAAGTTGCATAGAAGAGATCTTGTATATTGTAACTGTGTGTGTTTCATTGTATCAAAATGAAGAAAAACGCAGTGAGATGATATTTTCACTGTGCACACACTGCTGGATGCAGCCCTCTCTCCTACAAAGCACCGTGGATAATGCAAACCATAGTAGTGGACGATCTCCATACTTCTCCGTTCACACAAGAAAAAGAAAAAAAAAAACTTGGCAGAGAATAAATCCTAAATCGATTCCCATCTATCTCTCCCACTCCCCTCCCGGACGAGCTTTGTCCGGCAAGAAGAGAACCTTATGGAGCCTTATTTGGCATAAAAACCCTGCCCAACAGGTGGAGAGGGGGCCAGTCCAAATCCTCCGCTCAAAACATCACTCGTTCTCATGCCATAAAATTACACATCAAAAGCATCTAAGCATCCCTAACGAGGTTGAGAATTTACCCCCTCCTCCTTCATAATGCTCTCTCTCTCACACACACACACACATATATGCACACGCTTCACAAAGTATTAACGAGCTATATGCCTGTCCAAGCCCTCCTTCGCCCCCCCATACCGACACTAACGAGCTACAGAGCGTCTCGAGGATTAACGAGAGGGATCTGGACAGGCCTGCGATGTAGAAGAGGGGGGCGTTCTAATCAATTAGGCACCGCGGCATTTGCATAATTTAGATAACGAAGCTGAATTAACCACGGAGAGCTAATTATGGTGCCATGGTGAACACGTCCACCCACATTCCTTTGCCTGGTGTGGGATGCCAGCGTGCCCACCAGGGGCCATGGGAACAGGATGGGATCATCACGACAGCCAGGGGAGGTGGATGGAGAAGGACTAAGTAAGAGCGACTGTAGAGATGATGGAAGGAAGGAAGGAGGAAAGAAAGGAAGGAAGGATGGAAGGAAGGAAGGAAGGAAAGACTAAGTAAGAGCGACTGTAGATATAATGGATAGAAGGAAGGAAGGAATGAATGAATGAATGAAGGACTAAGTAAGCGACTGTAGATATAATGGATAGAGGGAACGAATGAATGAATGAATGAAGCAGGAAGGAAGGACTAAGTTAGAGCGACTGTAGAGATAATGATAGAAGGAAGGAAGGAAGGAGGGACTAAGTAAGCGACTGTAGATATAATGGATAGAGGGAATGAATGAATGAATGAATGAATGAATGAAGAAGGAAGGAAGGTAGGAAAGAAGAGAGGAAGGACTAAGAGCGACTGTAGAGATAATGGATAGAAGGCAGGAAGGCAGAAAGGAAGGAATGAATGAATGAAGGAAGGAAGGAAGAAAGGAAGGACTAAGTTAGAGCAACTGTAGAGATAATAGATAGAAGGAAGGAAGGAAGGAAGGATGGAAGGAAGGACTAAGTTAGAGCGAATGTAGAGATAATGATAGAATGAAGGAAGGAAGGAAGGAAGGAAGGAAAAGTAATTGGTCTATATAGCAAAAAACAAGAAAAAAAGGAAAGTTGGATGATTGATCGATAGATGGATGATGAATGGATGGATGGTAAATTAATAGAGAGACACTGAAAAAAGCAAAGATGGATGAGCGAGTGAAAGTAAAAATTAAGAAGAAAAAGGAAAGAAAGAAAGTCAATCTAGATGGATGGAGAGAATGTCTGAGTGAATAGAAAAAGAAAGAAAGAAAGAAAGATAGATAGATAGATAGATAGATAGATAGATAGATAGATAGATAGATAGATAGATAGATAGATAGATAGATAGATAGATAGATAGATAGATAGATAGATAGATGTCGCTGTAAGCATCAAACACACTCAACACAACCTAACAGTTACCATACAGCTTTGGGAAAACTAACTAATAGCCAGGATTTCAGAGTACTCATCACACAAACACACATACGCATGCAGTTACATATTTCATGTGCCCACAACCATTCTTTCCCTGCGCAGAGACACACACACAAAGGCACCCTTGGTGACGCATAAGCAAGCAATCACACAAACTCCTATTACATGGTAAAAGTATACTCACAGAGGCACATAAATATGCCGACCTCAGGAAGTTTTTCCAACACTAAATGTCAACACTCTCGAAAACAGGCTACCACTTATCCTCGGCCTGAGAGATAAAATACATGCACGCCACTGCATTCACGCATGCCAATATAGACTTTCATAGCTGCACATATATGCAGCCTGCTCCTTGTGTGTTCCTGCATCGTTGGGAGAGAGAGGGAGGGAGGGAGAGAGGGAGGGAGGGAGGCAGGGAGAGAGGATAGATGTGGGGTGGGTTAAAGGGGCCCCCAACTCTTTTTGGCAGCTCATGCATCAGAGTGAATGGAACCAATTATAAATCAAGAGCAATTTCTCCCCATTATTCAGCAGGAACCAGGAGAAGAAGAAAAAAGAAGGAGAGCGAGAGGCTGCCTGGCCCTACAACTCTCAGTGGGAGATGAAGGAAGGAAGAGAAAAGCAGAGCGAGTGAAATACTATATGAAAAACAGATATGAGAAGGTATTAGGAAATTGAGATAAGGCAGAGAGAGAAGAAGGGAGACAGAAACAGGGATGAGGGAATGCAGAGAGGCTGTAAAGTTATATGGAAGGGGAAAGTTATAGGAAAAACAGATATGAGCGGGAATTAGAAAATGGAGAGGAGGCAGGAAATTGGACAGAGAGCGAGGGTGTGGGGTGTCGACGGTGTTCGAGATGGTGCAACCGAGACTGACTGCTCACTCCGTGGTTATGAAGCGAAAGCTGCTGGGTCTGAAAGAGTTTCTTGAGAGGAGAAACAGCTGGAAGAGGCTTGTTTCAAAGAGAGCTTTCTGTTTCAGAAGCTGGATTTGTGTGTATGTGTGTGAGAGAGAGAGATGCAGTAAACCAGAGCTACCATTTGTCCCATCACTCAAAGCCACGGATGTGCATTACCCTGCTGTGAAATATCATAAAACAAAACCTCGCACAGATACGATTAGGACAGCAGACAGAGCCGCTCTGCCGATGGAAAATTCCAGCTCTGATAACCTCAGGGGCCCAATAACTAACTAATCTGGTGCCCAGTGATTTATTCTGTTGAATCATGTCTTCTCCTGCCAGTTTGACATTCTTCAATGATGAGTTTTTTTCTCTCTCTGGTGCAACACTTTAAATCTGATTATTGGTTGAAGCTCTGGAACACAACCCAGATTCCTCTCTTTGTGCTGCTTTTTATTGTTTCTTTCACACATGCTGGAAAAAGAAATACAGTATGCAGTTAATAATCCAGCATTTTAAAAGCCTATACGTGCGTGCAGGATAGTTTGGAGCCTGTGCAGAATGGAAAACAAACCAAAGCGAGGCTGTTGTTTTAAAAAATGTGTGCATTATAGGGAGCAAAAACGTGGAGAAAGTGACCTAAACTGAACAATCACTGTTGGAGTGCTATCTTGAGTCTGTGTGTGAATGATCTATTAGAGCGTCTGGGTTGCTTTTGGCTCGTAATAACACCCCCTAATCTTTGTCCAAATATCTGCTTTGCACACACGGGACTATTTGTCTACACACACACGTTTTCTTACCCGCGTCTGGAGTTGATCAATGATCTAACAACGCTCACTCCACACTCACAATGTGTGTGTTTGTGTGCACAGAGTAGGCCTTGGGTAACTTCATTATCCAATCAAGAGCTTCTTAACTTTTACTTTAAGTAGTGGAACGAATCAACTCAACTGGTTTAAAAGCTTGAGATAATCCCCATTAGGCTGTTGAGACAATAACTTCAAGCTTTGATTCTATTTGTGATAAAGATAAACTGGACATCCAGATATGCTTTACAAATGTAGCAGTAAAATGGCATTCAGCATGGGAAAAGTCACACAGCCATGTCTCAGCTTTCCTCCAATTCCTCTTCTTTCCTGCCTCAATAATCTTTTTGATCGCAGCCTGTTTAATTAGCTTCAGTCAGAACTTTCTCCTTCACTTCTTTTTTACCTCGCATTCCTCTCTCCCTCTCTCTCGCTGGGGTCCTGGCTGACGGGGAGGATCAGGAGAGGAGAGGTATGCAGCCCCAGGGGAGGGGTCTGGACCCCGGCCACCTGCCGGTCCAGGTGTCCCTCTTTGGTTATCCGATGTCTGACTGGACACAGAAACCCTCCCGGGGTTGCGAGGCCTGAGCCCGAGCCTCCAATCTGTCAGCGCTGGAGGACTAATGCACCGTATGTCAACGGGCCAATAATGTCCGCTAGTGGGAAATGAGGCAGCCTTATTTGGCGATGAGTGTGTTACTCTGCTAGTTTATGAAAAGTACATTAACCCAGAAAAACTCTTGCTTGAAATTATAAAGTGTAAAGTTCCCCCACTCTCTCATGAGCTAAGTCTTAGGTCTTCTTCTAATGCACTAATCTCAAAACGACCGCACAGGTGAGGCCGCCTGACAACTGAAAAGGCAGGTACATGCATTCCAATGCAAAGAGAAGATCTCCACTGGCCAGGAAGTGCCACTCACACACACACACACACACACACACACACACACACACACACGGACGCAAACCTGCACACACACACGTGCAGCAAAAGGCCCACAGATTCTGTCTGCAGGCTGTTATGACTGCATGAGTGTACCCGCTGTCACAGAGATGAAAGCATGCCCTCAGGAAGGATTTTTTTTCTCCTTTGTCAATTAACGCCAGTGTTACACCCACTACAATAACAATGCTGCTTTCCAGCACCACAGTCAGAACTTTTGGCTCGCAAACATGAGAACCGAGCAGTAACAGCAGTCCTTATGGATCCGCTGGCTGTTTCTAATCTTGAAGTGCATCTTAAAAATCCATCTGCAGACTTTGGTATACATCCAGATGTTAAAAAAAAATAAATAAATAAATAAAAAAATGCCACTAGGCTGTACAAGGCGAGAGTCAAACAAGTTAAATCCTATCCTTCTACTTTATACCTGACATCATACTTCAATATGGCAAAGTCAGGTTTGAAAGAAAACTAAATTATGAGTGAGAAACTCTATTTCTACTGGCTGCAGACCTAAATCCACACAGTAACTTCTCTTTACAAGCTATGTAGACTCAGCTCCTATAGGATGGATGAAAATTATCCACCAGCCGCTGGCAAAATAGTGGAAAACTGGCAGTTTTTGTCTCCACTACAAGACTGTTTGGCAGGTAACCAAGATCAATGAAATTTGATTTCAAGTTCAGTAATCACTGCAAAAGTTCTACCGGTAACATCAGACTCTGGAATCAAAAAAACAATACAGTCTGTCCAAATCTGAAGGTCACTGGTATGTATATTTTTGCTCATTTTCAGCCCCACATGTAGGCTTTTAAAGGACCCTTATACATCTATAAGATAAACCTGAAACTGTTTCACTTATGACACTGTTCTGTATAGAAAAAAATCACATTATAGCACTCAAATGGGGACTGGAAATGTGCTTGTGGTACTGAGTAACGGACAGAATATTTTTTACAGTACGTAAGGCTGCAACTAATGATTAGTTTCTATTATCGTTTCATCAATTTACTGTCCGAAAAATTGTGGAAAAAGGCTCATTCTCAAAGCCAAAAGTGATGATGTGAGCTCACAAAAAAGCAACAAATCCTCATGTTTAGGAAGCTAGAAGGGTATATGTGAACCATTAGTCAACCATCAAAAAAGGTGCAGATTATTACTTGTCAACTTCCTAATTGAGGGATTCTGGTTTAAAAGACTGTTAATGACAACATTTCAGGCAATTTGCTGCCTTTCAATCATCATTAGAACCTGAATTCATACAAACACGGTGTTAGAAAACTTCTATCAGGACTCAAAGTGTATTAGTAGATAACTTTAAACTCATAATAGGTGTGTTCTACTGAAATATTCACAGATATCCGTGTCATATCTTGTAAGATTGATTATGAACTCCTATAACTGCTTTTCCACTCTCCACACAAGTGAGAAAACGGGTCAAAGCAGTGTGAGAAACAGGCAGATAATCAGACTGGAATCATTTGGTTCAACTTTGATCCACCCGCCTGCCAGAGATGATCAACAAAAACAACAAACCCTGCTAACAAACAACAAGAGGCTCCTTTTTGCTGAGACCAATTAATTCGCTTATAAGCTGTGCGCCTAATTGGGGGAGGCCAGGCCATTCGTTTCGACTTTTAATCCAAGTGACATTGATTCAGGGGGAACAATCGAGCCCTCTTGTCTGATGCCATGTCTGTCACTGAATCGCAGTGGCTCCTCCATGCGAGGCAGCGGAGGCTAAATGTAATCCAAATAACAAAACGACACCTGGGGTTGGAAACTTGAGCCCCTGCGGCTGTTCCTGCGGGCCTCCTCCTTCCCCTCCGTCCCTCCACTCGGCCCCTCACGGTGAGCAGCACCCCGGGCCAAGGCTCATTAGCAGCCCCGAGGATTAAGACAAACATTTTCTCATTAAATCAGACCTGAATGAGAGGATGCGATCAGGAGAGACTCTCCTGACAGCCAGGCAGGATGCTGCATTCCTGCTCCAGCAGCTGTCAGTTTATTGGAGGCTTTAATGAGGTTATTCTGGCACCAGGACTTTGGTTTGGGGGTGAAGAAGGGGGAGTGGATCTGCGCTCAGGTAGCGTTGTTATGGGTTGTTGATGACAACAGCGCAATCTGATGGGGAAATTTCGCGCATTAAGAGGAAACTTGGGAGCACAAACGTGGCCAGAGTGCTGAAAATGAGCCGCATTTGCTTTAAGTTAAAGATTAATTGGCAGCATCTTTAAGATTTCTTTCAAGAAAACGTGAATCTCAGTTTTTACGCACACTGATTGGAGAACTGCTCAGGAACTTCTGCATTCACCACAACATTGCTGCGCTCCCCGATGATAATATGGGGGTAAATCTGGCAGAGCTCACCATGTCTGTTTTCTGTTACCCTATGGCAACGACTATAGGCTGCGGCCTGCAAAACGCAGACACATTTTCCCAAGAAAAACACGCATAAGTCCCATAACACAACCGTGAACCTCTGCAACGTGTCATGCAAGGCTCAAACCTCGCCACATACATCTATGCTGCTGTAATAGTCGGCAGGAAATTAAGCAAAAGTTTGGAAAATATGAACGCAGAGTTCATCCAATCAACAACAGGCTAAGTCCGAAAACAAAGTTAACTCTTTTTGCTTAAAGCAGCTCCAAAACCGACAACCAAAACGCGCATTTGGATCCAAATAAAGGACATCTGGGATGCGGAAAGTTTGTAGCAAAAGTTTATGTGGATCAATAAGCTGAAAAAACAAAACAAATGCGGCTACCAAAGTAGTAAGCAGCCAGAAGTAGTCACCAAACCCCCACATCACAAGTTTCTCTATAAATAAACTAACATATGTGCTGGTAAAGACTTCTGATGAGCTGCAAATACGCACCAAAACTTATATTTATGTATAACTTTGTCATATATGTTGATAAGCGGCGCAAAAACATGGACCGCATGAAGGGATAAAACTTACCAAATCTGCTCTACTTGGTGCTCACACCTCGTTGTAACCAAACGATCTTCTCCTCGCGTCTCTTTTTCTGAGTTTTAGTCCCAAAAACACTTTTTCGCTTCTCTTTTCCACCTCTGAAGCCTCGCTGCTTTAGTAATTTACTGCGATGCCACCGACATTTTCTTCGGCTCCCCAAGTTCTCACATTGAAAGGCCGTTTTTGGATGACTGAGCTCTCAAACAATTCTCCCTTTTGCGACGCCTTTTCGGGTCCTCCCACTTCCCAAGCAGGAGGAGGGATCTGAACAATAGGGACTGGCTCCCAAAATCTCAGAGCTGGGTACTGCAGCGCCGTTTCTCCTCAGCTCTGCTCCTTACGCATGGCACAGGAGGACTTTCCACAGGTTGTGCGTAAAAGTACAGTATAGATGGGTGTTTTTAACGCACATAAAGGGGTTTGTGTTAATAAAAGCTGCTAAAAAGTGAAGATTTTCTAAGCTGAGATGTCCTAAAGTTGAAAAGTGCGCCCCCTCCCCCTCCTCCTGCTCTGTTCCCCCTGATTTGGTATGCGTTGGTCCCCACAGAGTTTGTATTGACCCCCGTCCATTGAGGCCTGCAGGCCCTCCAGTGCAGCTGTGTAGTGCTGTGCTGTGTTGTGTTGTTGTGGACGGGGGGACAGGCCCAGTCAGGACTGTGCAGCACTCTCATACCACAGTGATCACAGCTCGAACCCCCCCGTGTGCTCACTCTGGAATTCTCTTCTTCACTTCAATCAGCACACTTTTGAAACGAATGGGGAGCCGCTCCTGTCCAGTTCATTAATAACTGGCTATTCCTCAGATCACAGGGTTTGATAGAGGGGGTCTGTTGGGTGGGAAAGCCGGACCAAGTCTCGCCTCTGTGAATGCAGGAACTCCCACCATGATGTACCTGAGGGGTTATTGCAACCCAGCAGGGCTCCATTCACCAACAAGCTGTGGTTTTCTATGACACCTGTTGCTCTTGTTCAGGTGTTTGTGTGTGGACACCCAGTTTGGCTCATTCAATGAGTCCATTTTTTCTGTCTTCTTTTTTTTCTTTAAATTAATTAAAAAGCCGAACATGTGACTTTGCATGTTCGCAGCACCCAGCAGGATAATTGGGCTCCGACATGGTTTCGGGGAGTCGTTAATCTCGGGTGTTTTCCAGTGTTGTGTTGCACTTTGCCAGCACTTTGCAGGCGCTGCCAATGTTTTGGTGCTGTTGCTACTGAGCTGTTTGTACGGGGCTCCCTCACACTAGCACCACCCTGCATTACACTGCATAGTAGAGAGAGGGCAGAAGAAATGGGGACTCCCAACCTCACCCCCCCCACCTCAAAAAAAAAAAAAAAAAAAAGCCCTCCATGGTGCCCTTCCCCCCCTCCCCTCCATCTCTCCATGCTGGGCAGGATGAATTAGCCCGGGGACAAAAGGCTTTGTGGGCCAGCCATGAAAGGCCTATTAACCATACTGCATCCCCCAGAGGCCCTGCCCGCAGGACACCGCCTCCCAGAATGCCACTCTCTCAGCAGGCCGCAATCCCAGCATGCACCGCTTCCCTTCAGTGCTAACCCCTGTCACCCCCAGGCCTCACTATAGAGCCCCACACAGATTGTCATGTAGATGATTATAAATGTTGTTATGAAAGTAATGGAGAGTGAGAAGCAGAGTAGTGGGTGTCAGCGGTGTGTGAGCATGTGGTGTGATTTGTGCGTTTTGCCAACAAAGACTCTGCGTTGGATGGAGTGACACCACCGGGTGAGTTTTGGGTGTCGGCTGTCAGGTGTGAATTCATCTCCTTGTTGAAAGGTGCATTGTTCATCAGTGAGTGTGTGTGTGGAGAGGATGAGGTGATTTCTCCTCGAGGGTCTCGACTGTGCAACGCCGTCTCCTCTTCAACGTCCTCACTCCATTGTTTAGCTGGGCGCCATGACAACGACCCGCTCTCTCCCTCTGTCTCTGTGTCCTGCTGACCTTAGCAGCTGTGTCACTTCCTCAGTGTGACAAAACCAGAATGAATCGCACACACTTGTGTGCACACTTTGTGGTGCAAAGGTGTTCTAAATCAGCACACTTTTACTCTCACATTAATGAAAGAAAGACAGCAGAGGAGTCATGTGCATGTGTTATCCACCCTCATACAGTGTAATTATTGATCCGTAGTTAATTGGATGTGCTGTTTATTAACAAAACAGCAAGTTATTTGTCTGAATTCAAAAGTCAAATGTCCATATGTGCATTAACACAGTTGCTCATCACTTAATTACTCCTTCTGTTCATACTGACAGTGAAGTCATCCTTTTCTAGAGCGATTTCAGTGTTAAAATAGAGTCACCTCATTCATTTCAAAGAGGCTACGGCCCTGTATGAGCACAGAGGAGGCGCTGATGCACAATCCAGGGGGCAAAAAACACAGGATTGTCCAGAAGAACTGTGTTGTGTCAACAAGCACGGCTCTGCATTGGCCAGTCAAACACATGCTAGCACTTAAGTCTGGGAAATGACTTTAAACCGCATCAACTAATTACCTGGAAATCTCACCAAGAGCAAAATAAAGTTATTGTTGCCATGATACACTTTCAGAGACAAAAACTCTGTCTCATTGTAATATAAACCCCTGTACTGTATTTTGCTGCCTGATATACCTTCAGACTCATAGATGTTACTGGAAGTGGAGTTCCTGGATTGTTTTTCACAGTTTTACAGGTGTAGCACATAGACTGTAGCCGGCCACATTAATCCCTCTACTTCATACCAACTATAGCCAGGTCTAATAGGGCAATAAAAAAAACTGAAAAAGCTTTTTCTCCAGCTATTGAACAATCAGGGCTGCCACTTTATAAGGGCAATGTTATTGGTTAATTACATTAAATCAATTTGCAAAATGATGCTGTTGTTTTTGTTTCTGCTTCACATAATTATAAACCTAGAAGCATTAAAAAATGAAGACATTTCTTTACAAGTTATTGTACAAATGCAGATTTTGCACCTATATAAAGGTAAGCTTTGTCTTAACAGAGTTTCAGAATTCATGGTTTCCATAGTAGAGTATGTAACCCAGACTAATCTGGGCAGCGGGTATATTTTGGCCCGTCACACCAGCACCTGGCAAAGTACCCCTGCCAATGGCACCTTTTCTTTTAAAAAAAAAAAAAAAGCAAAGCGCTTTTTGCCAAAATACCCTATAAGAGATGGGGAAGCAGTGCTTGTTTTATGTAAAAATGCTTCCTAAACTTCAGAGCTTAGCTAAAGGAACTCTATACCCAACAAATTTCCAGTCCTTTTTGTATAAAATTCTCTCCCTGCAGAGTGTTTTGGGTATCTCAGACCGCTCAAGTCTGAGAATAGTGTGAGCTAAACTTTAAGGCTCTACAGACTGAAGGATTTTTAGCTGTTCTAGATAAAAGATGGAAAATTTTGGGGTGTCAGTCCATAACGGTGGACCAAAACAAGGCCAATTAAAGGCAGTAAAGAGCTTTTGTGAAACAAACCAGTTTGTGCGAGATGTTGTCT
The DNA here is from genome assembly GCF_022539595.1 of Amphiprion ocellaris. Lineage (NCBI taxonomy): Eukaryota > Metazoa > Chordata > Actinopteri > Pomacentridae > Amphiprion > Amphiprion ocellaris. The sequence goes on along the minus strand of NC_072787.1, from coordinate 15,803,309 downwards.
GACCAAAATGGCAAAAGATTTTCACGCTATTGTGAAAAGCCACCCACAAAGGCAGGCCTGGTTATCAAGGAAAGTAGTGAGGTGCAACATTCATAACAGCTTTCAGTCTCTCCACATAAACATTCATTGTATAGCACTCTGTCGTGCTCACAGTAACTGAAACAACAGCGACTGAAATAGCATAAAATGGGCCTGACAGTGGAAATCTCTATATATTCTCTATGTTGCACTACAGTTCACACCTGACAGCCTACCAGTCAGAATATGACATAAAATGATGCACAACAGCCGATAAAATGTCATAAACATAATTTGATTAAAGTTGAAAAGACTAATTGTGCCAGTGCCACTGTGAGAATTCTCTTATAGTTCTGCTAAGCCAGATTTTTTTGTTATGCTGTTTTCAAATACATCAATTTCAGTGTAGATGGCTGATGTAGGCGGATGACGTGTCCCTACTTGCAAATAATTTTTTGCATTTCTGTTGTATGATTCTTCGAGATCGCTGCTATTGCACAATGTACAGATGTATTTGAGTTTGGTCCAGTATCTTTTACAGCGTTCTTACTCCAGGGAGCCATCACTTCACGGCTGATGAACAGAACAGAAATGATAGCAGAGAATAAAGACGTTCATTGTACATATGTACTCGTGAATACCGTGCTAAGAAAAATCCAAAAGAAACAAACAGATTTTGCCTTTCTGAAAACAATAACAAGTTAAATTCAGCAGGAGTTTCAGGATTCATCATCATTTACAGGAGCAATGTGCTGCTGTTTGCTACGTAGGATCCCTGAGTCATGATTCAGATCAGTACAATAACCAGACATTCAAGCTACCAAGACCACAGAGTCAACACAGGAGGGACCAAATCTGCCGGGGATCCCCAACAGAAAAATATTCAGAAGTCTAAAATGTATTTTTGTCCATTTTAAAACTATTTGAAATGTCACTAACGCAATGGACGGACTTTTAATTTTGATCCATTGTTTTTTGTTTTATTTTTTACCCTTTTGTGTTTTATTGTATGTAACAGCAGAGACTAGGGAATAAAAAAGCACAACCATAATCATATGAAGAAAAAACTATGCATTGTTGTATGAAGACAAGTCCAGATATAACATTACGTCTCCATGCATTTCCTAGTTGATGTAAAGTGTTATTACTAATACTCTGTTACAATATTAAGTGTCCAATTAACAAATTTTACACAAAGTTAGCAAGTGAAACATGGTCAAAATGTATGAGCTGTTTGCGAGCTAACAAATAGCAGATCCAGCTAACACTGTTTGCACTTAAACACTTTAAAATCCCAATTTTAATCAAGAGTGACATAGCCTTTGTAACATTCATATTACAGTCTGTGTTTCCACTTTTGAACACATTTGGAAGTACTAAAATAGAGAGAGAGTACAGAGTTTGACAATAATTTTACCACCAGCCTTCCAGCAATGACTTCTGCTGAAGTACATCAGAATTACAGTACACAGTAATACTACAACCACTTGTAATATGAACGGAAATATGCTCAGTTTAGTAATGATTATGTTTATATTCGTGAAGGATCATTTGGAAGGTGGTGCCTTGTACCTTTTTAATATCATTATGTGTGTGCATATTTGAATACGGAGGGGAAATGTGCCCCCAAATATATAATAACAACCGTGCAAATAACAGGTGTTTCTATGCAGCCCTGTGTCATCATAAAAGGCCTCTCTCTCCATGACACAAAATACCATCACAGTATCTGAATAAAGGTTTAAAAGGAGCGTGATGGGAGGTAGAGTCAACAGTACAGTGTCAGGAGTTCTACTTCCTGACGTTTTCTTAGCATGTACGCCTAAAAATAACCCCATGTGAGCTGAAAAACTGCAGAGCACATGTCAGAGCTGTCTGAGAGAGAGATTCAAAGCAGGGACTGGAGTCAACTGTTTTTTTTTTCTCTTCTTCTTCTTAAACTTTTCCCTGCTCCTAAATAAAAAAATCACAGAAAGAGCTCATCGGAAAATGTCTTCATAGAGAATTGAATGATGGTGTTTTGTGACCTCTGAACTGTGACTTCATGTACATGATTTATGTGAAGTCCAGAGGAGGATAGAGTACACAAATCCTTTACTTAAGTAAGAGTAACAATACCGGCGCTGCAGTCCAAATTTTAATTGTAACTCTGTGACTTTGAAATCTAAAAGTATCTCCAGCGAGTCCATTCATTTTCCTGCATTTTGTCATTTTAAGTATAGAGCATCAGAAGCTACCTAAAGTGTGTGTTGATTTAGCACAAGATGCTCAAACCACAGAAATACTGTATTTTCAGCTTAAAATTATAGCAACAACAACAACAGTGGACTCTGTGGATAATTTCAGGATATTACCAAGATTTTGCTGCTGTTCAGTTACAGTCACTGTCCTCTGAAAAACATGAAACTTGTTTAACGCTGATAATCTTCACAGGAAGTAGCGGAACTTTCTCAACCCATAACGGAGTATTTTGGTGTTGATATTTATACCTCTCTCATCTCTGTATGCTCAGAGCTGTTGCAGTGACTGTGTGACTGCAGAGGGCATCGCATCTCTTGGGCCTCAAGCCTGGTCTGTAATCCTGCACTTGTGTTAAACTGTCTTTTTTTTAAATGACTGTTTTTGTCCTAACATGCATCTAAAATTAAATTCTTGCATCCCAATTAAGCAAAATAAAGCTCACATGAAAAAATCTTGCAAAGTATTTCTTTTTTTAAAAATTATTATTTCTGATGTTGCTTTGTTATATAGTTTGTGTTCCATCCGGTTTCTCCAAAAGAGCAGGACTGATGCTGTAAACATGAGTCAGGTGCTACAAAAACAGGACAAACTGTTGGCTACCTATAATGAATCATCTGAAAAATGACCCAAAATCTGAATGAAATCTAGGCTATAGACCTGAAATACTAACATACTGTTGTACTTCAGAAAGCTCGAATAAAGTGGAAGCTGAGCCGACTTGATGACGTAAAACTAATAGTTGGCTTTTTTACTTTGAAACAACAAAAAGTCATTGTTGAGACTATACATGACGATACAGTATCGTCCTATTTGTTCAAAATGTATTGCACTGAGATTACTTGTGTAGTAAAACTAAAAAAACTGCGTGCAAGTGACTGTGATTCATGCTGAAACCACGTCAAGTTCACTCAGGGCCACGCAACACCTGTGTGATGGACCTATGAAAGATAAGCTACTGCTGTTAGCTTAGCTTAGCATGAAATAGCAAACAATGGGAAACTATCATTTGTGACCTAAACACTTAACAAGAAAGCAAATGTACATAATTCCAAACACTCTCCAACTAATCGTTTGAACAAACAAGTAACACAAGAACACGAGGTTTTCAGTAGACACAATCAAAATGCCATTTGTCAATACTTTGAGCTTTGCATATGAAATTCATCTTAGCTGTGTTGGATTTGCAGCTGAGGTAAATACATCAAATATAGTAGTTTCCACAGAAACATCACAAAATAAGTGTGACCTGCATTAGAGAAAGTAACTAAAACATTTAGTTCTATTTAAATAAATGTCAGATTTAATGTATCTACTAAGGACCTTACAATAAGGTGCACAATAACCAGTTTATACATATCTGTACATCAACATGCTGGACACTTTTATAATGGGCCTTTTGTTTTCATAGTAATTTTTGTGCTCCTTCATGAATATAGATGCATCATACTGTGAAGTTATTAAGTAATCCCTCATTACTCCATGATAACCTCATTAGTCCTGTCTTTTTTATGCCCCACTAGTTAAAGGAAAGTATCATGCTACAAAGCTAACATGTAGTTTCTGGATTTAACTGGAAATTTACAATTAGTTCCTTAATAATAAACCGGAGACAGCAGGCCTCTCACAAAAATGTAGTAATACCTCTAATAATATATCATATTTTATGAGCTTATAGTTTGTTTTGCATGAAACCTGATTGCGCAAAGTAAACTTTTATCTACTGATAACTACAGCTGTCAAATAAATGTGCTGAAGCACAATAAATCTGTTGGATAATGTATATAATAAAGCCACCAGTGGAAAAAAATATACTTTTCTCTTTCTTTGCTTGCCTCAGCTGTACAGATGCAGCCTGAACTGTGCCTTCGGCTTCATATCCAGACACTCAATCAAAACTTCTCAGTACAACTGAGGCAGAAGAGATTTATGGCTTCTTTTTTTTTCAGATGTCTTCTCCAAAAGTACAAACGTGCACACACACACACACACACACACACACACACACACACACACACACACACACACACACAAAGAGGGAGCATCTTGTTCTTAAACTGTGCATCGTTGCCTCGGGAGCTTTTCATATCCGGAGATTTTATTGTTCTTTTCCATTCTTACTGATGTAAAGCTTACTTTCAGCGTTTGTGTGAGAGTGTGTGTGTGTGTGCGTGTGTGCGTGTGCGTGTGTGTTTGTGTGTGTGTTGGAGGGATGTAGAGGGTAATAGGCTGTTATTGGTTCTCATTCCAGTGTGATTGTGCTGTTGAGACAGAGATCCAGGCTCAGGTGGGGTCGGACCTCAGGCTGAGTTACTGTGTGTCATGGTGTGGAATGTGCTGTGTGACTGCTCTGATTAGATGTTGTTTTTCTTTTCAGAGGTAACTCAGATCTCCACTGAGACTATAAGACTATAATTTTCTGCAACCATGCTTTATTTTTTTTTTATTAAAGCAGTGGTGATGGCATTTGTTTGCTGAGTTTCATTTAATTTATTTAATTCACTTATTTGTTCCAGAGGTTTTGCAACTTGACGTCTGTCCAGCACATCAGAGTGGCTTCTGCTCCCATCTCTGTAAAATAAAACTGAAATTTTTCCATGGAATCCTGTAACATCTGTTAATTGTTTCCACAGTGCAAAAGTTTATGAATCGATATTTGTCGGTTACTTCGCCTGACATTTATCCGAACCATCATTATAACACAAACTGAGCTCTTAGGACGCAAAGAGGCATCCGGAACAGAGTGAAAAGGTGTGAAATACAGATGAATATTTATTCTAGTAGAGTCTGGAGGCCAAGCAGAAGGAGGGTAAAAGGACAGAAGGTGTTGTGTCAGTGTAAATGAATGCAAAACCCACAACAGCTTCACAGCTCAGCAGTATCTTTGTTTGGCCCAACTCGGCACATTAAATAGACATTTGAGGGCAAAACTCAGAGCGTTGTTAGCGTAGAGATCTTGATCTTGCAATTTTTCCAGTAATTGTTTGCCCTCAGCAAAGCCTCAAACATAACTAGTATGTTGCAACATGGAAAGAATCCTCTTACTGACACAATCTGACAGCAGTACGCCGGCCTCGCTCCGTCTCACACTGCCTTCTTCTGTTTCAGGTTTCTTTTTATCAGCGCGGCCATGTGACGACTGGAGCAGTAAATATTGCCCTGCTCTCTGTGGTATTAAAGCTTAAGTGGCCTCCAGTCTGAAAGTTGTGACTTTACATCCCCGCCGGAGTGAAGTGTGAGTTTTGACTCGATCTGTAACTGTGTCCAGATGCAGCAGACAGTCCTAATTGGACCTGGAGCCAGTTAAATCCAAGACCCGCTCTGCTCAGCTCGGCTCACATAACTGCTTGGCCTGAGCTGCCCTTACAGTGCTTCGCTTTCTTAACAACAAACATTAATATCTAGATAGATGGTTTTACTGTGCTGCAGCGTCTAACTCCTCTTGTTTTCGCTCTCTCGGTTGGCTCTTGAGGGAGGTGGATGAAGAACGGCCCATCAGAGGAGCTGGACGGTACAAAGGGTTGGGTAGTAAAGTTAAGTTATAGGACCTGAGCCGGTGCTGCTGAAAGGGTCAAAAGGTGGCATGAAAGTCGAGGTCGAAGAGCGTACGCTGTATATCAGAGGAGTGGAGAGTAAGGAGGGAGGAGAAAACATCCTGACATGGCTGCGAGTCTGACATTCCACCTTTTATCAAGCACCTGGTTTTATCATCCAAACCCTCCCTGCATATGGTTTTATTTGGATCTGTCTATCACTCCCCCATCCTTTCTTGGACTTCCCGCTTTCCTCCCATCATCCATCTTGGCTTTTTCTGCTTCTCCTCCCTTATTTTGACTCACTTTCTCACTCCCTCCTATCATCTATCTACCATCCCTCCCTCTTTCCATCTCTCCTTCTCTGACTTCCTGCTTTCCAGCCTGCCAGACGGTCATAATTAACGAGGAAAACGATAGTCCCCCCGGCCCTCGGGAGCCCTCTCCACTCGCTGCCCTGAGAGAGGGAAGGAGTGTGTGTGTGTGTGTGTGTGTGTGTGTGTGTGTGTGTGTGTGTGTGTGTGTGTGTGTGTGTGTTTCCCCCCGTACCTCCAGACTTGGCCTATGGTCTCACTCCACTCAATGCGTCTTTATGTTCAGTGTCAGCGGTGAAGCATGATCTCACCCCCTCCAAAAAACACACCAAATGACTTACAGAGACTCCCAAACACAGGCCGCAAACACGGAGCGGCCTACTATCCAAGAGCAATAACACACACCCACACACACGTATATACAAGCCGTGCGCTGGCACCAACTCTCATCATGACTAATTCTGACGAGAGAGCAGGAGAAAGTAAAGAAAGTGAGGGAGAACGAAGCCATGAAATAAAGCCGCCTGGATCTTTGCTTAAACAGAAACTAGACTGTGTTTTTTTTTTACTCTGTATTAAGTGATTTCTTATGCCTGACTCACATGTTGCAATAATAGCACCAATAAATCACCAAACAGCGTCAAAACAGAGCCGAGTTTTCTTTATGAGCGTACCTGTCCATATATTTATATGACTGTGTGTTTGTGTGTCTTTGGTGCCCTCTTGCCTTGGCATGCCGCCTCCCTCCCGTCTTTCCCTCGTCTCTCCTCCTCCTCCTCCTCCTCCCTCAATGCTGGGAGGCAGATCCCAGATCAGAGGGCAGGGGAGGCTGATAAGGAGCTGCACTGATGCTATCTGTCAGTCACAGCCAGAGGGCGGGGCTCAGAGCCAGGAGGTCAGGACTCTCACGGGTCCCTCGACTCTCCCCTCCTTGCTTGTCCAAACAAACAAGCTGCTTTCACATACTGGCAGGGGGTGGACACAAAAACATGAACACCTTACACGGTGCATCAGGCTGGTTGATGCTAACAAGCTCATCACGGTTATCGCATGATACTCGGTCATCTTGGCCGCAGTTTGAGGGCGACAGCAGGATTTAAGTCTTTTAATCACATCTGCTGCAGAGGAGCAACTGGCCAATAAGATTTCGCTTTTTCACTTTTGCATCTGTCCAAGCAGCTGTTCCTTTTCCATTTCCACCTTTGAGACTTCCTTGACTTGTGCAACCCATCACAGTAAAATCTGCATGAATTTATGTCGATGTTACAATTTTGCAAGGTTTGAAATGAGTTTAGGTGGAGATTAAATTGAAACGGTGCACTGTATGTTTTACCTGTAGAATAAAAGTGACAACGCTAAATGTTAACTGTGAGAAATGAAAAGGAGATTCAGATTGTATGCAAATCAATAGAAAGCAATGGTTCTCTAGAAGAAGTTTGCAACATGTTTTTGAAACATAAAGCCTATGTGCTTGGTAATAAACAAGTTTAAACCTGAAAAACCATAAGCTAAACCGGACAGCTGTAAGCTGTGGGGCCTCTGCAAGAAGAGACAGGAACTGCTTTACTTTTTATTTCCGTAATTCAAAGAATCCGGACTATCCCCTAATCCCGGACATGCCATGCAGTGAATAAACTCAAATGGCCAAAAACTGCAATCATGACAATCTCTTTTGTTTGTACAGCTAAAATTATGTTTTTCAAATACTGTTTTCATCCCAGCACCTGTTTCCTCTCTGTGCATTATGTACACGTCTCAGTGTTTGTTCAGCCCTAAATGTGTGCAGGTACATGTGCTGGCGAGTGTGTCTATGCGAGTGTGTGTCGGTCCAGCAGTGTAAATATTGTGTTGTGCTCTAGTAACAGCTCTTCCTCTGGCTCTGCAGTAGCAGGCACGCTCGACTGTTTATTTTCCTTCCTGACGGACGACTTCTTATCAAATAAGCAGACACTGCCTTCTAGCCTGCTGTCCAACCACGCGCTCCCAGAGGATATCCCGCCTCCTTTCCTCCAGGCTGTCGTGCAGTCGAGCCTCTGCTTGTTCGTGATGACTGGCAGCTAAATGAACCACTCACACTGATGTCAGACGTGCCGATAGCGGCTGCAGTAGTCTCAGCTGAAACGTCTTCACCGCCTTTATGGCAGGATGCGCCTGATAGTGGGTGGATATTCATGCAATCACGTCCAGAGCAGATGTGACAGATGTCGCAGTGTTTTCTCTCTGTTGCCACGGCAGCCCACTCAGTTATGACAGCGAGATAAGGGCCGATGGTGGCTCTCACAATGGGGTCTTTATGAGTCATACAGGCCTGGAGAGCTGCTGCAGACATTTGAATGAGAGCTACAGAGTTAGTTAATGGCTTTTTCGAAGGATGCCAAATATATGAGGGCGAATTTTGAGTATTTCTCTTGGATGCATGAATATTTTACTGTGTAAACATCATATAGAGTCAATGAAGAGATGGAACAAGGCTGTACAGAACATACACCAATCAGCCATAACATTAAAAGTGAGGTGATTATTCATGATTTTATTACAGTGAAATGTTCTGCTGAGCAGCCTGGCATTTATGTGGATGTTTCATTGACAGAGACACTCATCAAAACATTGTCCCATACCAGCCTCTCTTGGCAATAAAACCAGCAGGGCAATGCATCTCACCACATCACAAAAATAGACCAGGAACAGCTCGAGGAACACGACCAAGAGCCAGAAGCATCGACTCGGACTCCAAACTCTCCAGATTCCAATTCAATCAAGCAAAAAAGGTGCGTCAGAACGAGTTCAATCCACAGAGTACCAGACACCACAGGACACCCGAAGAGGTCCGATTTTCATGCCCCAACAGGTCAGAGTTATCTTGCACAGAATTCGGCTGCTAGTTTTAAAGGTGTGGTTGATCAGAGTATAATGTATGATATTGCAGATCAACTGCTTTAACTGTTCCACAACAATAGATACCATGCCTTTGCAGTAGCAGCTCTAAAGATTTGGAATTGTCTTCCTCTTTCAATCAAGAAAACCCCCAAGATGTACATGTTTTTAATAGCTTTTGGTTGCTCTTTTCGTATTTTATATTTATTTTACTCTACCAATTGGTCGTACAATGTGTCGTCCTTGTTTTTCAGTATTTTACATTCTTTCAATTTTGACTTTCCAGTGTCTCGATCCTGTCCTGCTTTTTGCACATAATTTTGCCTCTGCCTGTTCAGCTCAGCTCATATCGCTTCAAAACATGCAATATAAATAAAACTGATTTGACTTAATGTTAACAGTCTTAAAGGTGCAAATGGGAAAACTGTACATTACAAGGACCCTTTGCCAACTTTACACAAGTTCAGATAAGTGTCAGGAAGACGGCTACTGAGCCTCTGAGAGCACCTGTCATCTATAGTTCTGTTTGGAGAACTCAGTTTGAGTTTAAATACCACACATTTTTAACAGACAATCTGTCTTACAAAGTCGGGGTGCACATTTTGAAAGATGTGTGAATTTACCAGACATGAAGCATCCAGTGAAGCATACCTGGTTGTTTTAGAGGAAGGGCACGATCCAGTGTTGGCCCATATAGGGACTGAAAGTTAACACAGCTCCACGTCTGCTGCTTCAGTTTTGAACTTTCTTTGTTCATTTCTCACTTGTCAGCCTCCAAAAAATTATGGAAATGCTAAACGGAACTGCCTGAGTACCCCTTTAAGGGCATAAAAAACTTCTGTCTCCAACCATCTCTATAGTCTCTGCTTTTTATTTTCAACTTTGTGTCATTTTACTGTAACTCATGCGAACCACCCAAGTCGAATAACTTGGAAACTTACGTGGCCAAGAAAACTAATTCACTGTCTTTTTTTTCCTCTTATACGCTCTCAGGTAAAACACATGCTAACTAGAACCACCTGGCCATTATGAGCGCCCCCTTCTCCTCCATCACGCCTCCTCCCATCTGTGTCAGAGAGGACAGGAGTGAGAAACTGCGAGCCCAACTGGACCACGCATGGTTGTGATTACATGTTTATGTCCATATTTGTAAGTCTGCTGGAAGACTTCTGTGTGTGCGTGCGTGTGCAGTGCCGACAACAGAGCGTGTGCACACGTGTATGTGTGTGTGAGAGCGAAAGTGTGTACACTGCAGAGTTGTGAGAGTAAATAAACGCAGTGCAGCGGGGACTCACGTGGCGTTATTATCAGAGCTCAGAGAAAAGACAAACTGTTTTTTCACTCCGGTTTGATTCATACCACCCTCTGCTGCCTCCTCCCTCCCTCTCTCTCTGCGACCCACCACAGCACACACACACACACACACACACACACACACACACACACACACACGATCTCAGCCCCACCGTCCCAAATTCAACACATGGCTCCAATCAGGGGATTATTTTTAGCACTTTGGGTTTTCATGGAGGAATTCTAATCAATTGTTTTGTCATTGTTTTCAGTTTGTGTGCTCACAGCCTGAGTATGTGAATGAAGTCTGCAGTCACAGCTCCTTAACTGACCCCCTTAAAGTGTCACAGAGGCGAGGCCGGGGACCATTTGGGTCATTTTGGCTTTTTTCTACAGACGCCTGCCGCTTGATTGCAATCGGCCGCTTTGGTGATCGGGGGGGGGAGAATTCTTTAAAACGGCCCAGATGCAACGAGAAAGCCAGTCTTCTGCGGAATCACTTACTTTGATGATCTTTGAAGAAAAAAAATTTCCACAAAATAAAGTTTGGTTTGGAAACCGCAGATCAAACGCACACACACACAAGGGCTTGTACAGTATGCAAACTCACACACTCACAATTTGTGGTACACTGAGGCATTCTTTCTCCCTCCTTCTCTCTCACACACATGCACACACACTAACTTACACTCATTAATCTGGGCAGACTCAGGAAACCGCTCCAGTGAGCTGGCTGGAGGCCCTGGGAGGGGTGGAAGGGGGAGAAGAGGGGGAGAGAGGGGGGATCAAAGCCAGGACGAGAGCGGCGGACTCGCTGAAAAGAAACAGCAGAAGAGGGAAGAAAAGAGAAAAGAAAGTTTTGAGAGGGAAGAAAAGAGAAAGGAAAATTTCCTTTGCTCTCGACTTCTGAGAATACAGGAAGGAGAGAGGATCTGAAACCCCTCGATTTAATGAACTGAGTGTGTGTGATGGAGTGTGTGTCCATCCATACCATCAGGATGGGACAAAGGTGTGTGTGTGTGTAAAAAAAAAGTAACAAAGTTGAGAAAATACAGCCGATTCCTGCACGAAAAGGACAAACCGCTGAATGAAAACACACTGCACGCAAACATGCATGCGCGCACTGTACACGGCGGCTGAGACACACACGTACGTGCACACGCTTACACACACGCGTGCACGTTTCTCCCCCAAAAAGCTCCACGGGGAGGGTCGACCGTCCTTGAGAAAATATTCCCCAAAGCACTAATTAGAAAAACGATGGTGCTCGTTAATAGCCGGCCCCCCCACACACATATTTATTCCCCCTCTACATCTAAACTCCACCCTCGCCCCTCCACCCCTACCCCCAAGTCTGGCAGAAGCCAAAGAAGAAGAAGAAGAAAAAAGAAACAACACAAAAACAAAACAAAAAAGATTCTGGCAGTGGGAGAAGAGAGCGTTCCACTGGCAGGCCTGGGTCAGGGCCCTATTTACCTACCGCAGCACTGCTCTCTCTCCCTTACAGCACCCAGCGCCTCCCCTCAGCACCGAAACCTGACCCTCAGTCTCCGTCTGAAACACACGAGAGCGAACGTACATACACACAAACCAGCCCAGAAGTGGCACATGGTCTTGGTTAAAAAAGGTTCTGGGCTCCAAATGAAACCCAATCGCTCGTGGAGTTATTCCTCTCGTTGCTTTAAACTTCATTTCACGAAATGTGAAAGAGGAGGAGTTATATTTTTTTCCCCTTTCCGTCCTCTTCAATCACCCCCCCCCTCCTCTTTTCTCTCATCCTGATTAAGTTGCACGCTGAAAAAAAAATAAAAGAGGGAACGTAAAACAGCCGGAGGATTTCTAGGGCCTTTATTATCCATCACTGGACCCAGTTCAGGAAAACTGAGAGAGAGAGCGAAGGGGCAGAGGAACAATAACTCAGAGTTTCTTTCTCATATGCATGTCTGGAAATGCACAACAATATACAATATGCAAATAGTTACCAAAAACCTTCTTCACACATGTCTCAATCAGAGCAGATGAGGTGGCAATTTAAGGGAATCAATTTGTTTTCTCTCCGCTCTCTTAGCTCCCTATCTGTTGCTGACATTTCCTCCCTGTACCATAGCAGAGCCCAACCGCCCATTACCACACCGCACAGGCCCTTATTAAATGTATATATAGTCACGCTTCAGACCAGGAGACACTTTCTCACACAAAAGCTGAAAGGAGCGAACACAGGGTCATACAACAAGCTGCTCCTGGGAGAGAATACAGGCGCAGGCAGGGAGGGAAACTGAAGCTTGACCAAGATCCAAAATGGCCTCAGCCTGTGTGGGCGGATGAATACGGTCAAATCCAACATGCCTGTGTCTTGTTTCACGGTGCGTCTCCCCCCCCTCCTCATCACCTCACCCCTAAGAAAATGTGTGCCTCTCTGTCACGCTCCTCTCCAGCGCTCATTAGAAACATCTCACTTAGGGTAACGGTGTTATTTCAATGTTTGTAGCTCGTTATGGGAGTGTTTTTCCTGCGGCGTGGCCCTGTGAGTGTGTTTGTGTGTGTGTGTGTGTGTGTGTGTGTGTGTGTGTGTGTGTGTGTGTGTGTGTGTGTGTGAGGAAGATAAGGTAGGCGAGGGTGGGGTGAGGGTGAGGTGGTGGAGGCGGTGGGGGGGCTTCTTAAACACGGGGTGAGAGCGTAGAAACGTTGAGTGTGATTCCAGATGTGTTTTTTACTGCTCTGGCAGGGATGACAGGGCTGTAAAGAACCTCTCTGGAGTAGCCCGGAGGGAGGAGAGAGAGAGAGAGAGAGAGAGAGAAGGGGGGAGGAAGAGGAGGAGGAGTTAAATGCTTGGTGGCTTAAGGCCCTTCCAGGATGGAGCCAGAGAGGAGCTGGGGAACAGGAGAAGGGTTGGGAAACGATGGCGGGGTTCAGGGGGTTTGGGAGAAGTTAAGTAGGGGGCAGTTTTTAGGGCCTCGGGGAGTCGAATGGAGGGAGGGAGGGGAGACGGGTGAGGGAGGAGGCAGGATGATATAGGTTTTCCTGGCAAAAATGTTACACTTTTATTGGCTCAGGTGTGCCGAGCTAAAGAGTGGAGGACAGACGGTGTCACAGTAGCGAGCTGAGTGTCGGAATAACCAGGAGAAACAGATGCAGAAGCATTAAATATGAAGCTACAAGCAGAAGCCAATTAGCTTTATTTTTGCATAAATATCACCTGAATCTTTCCACAGATCACACAATACTCCATGAGAGTGCTCAACAATTAACACCAAATAATCACCACACATTTGAGAAAAGGAAAAATGGGGCAGTGTGCATTTCAGTCCACTTGTGGATTTATTATACACTACACAGAGCAGCCTTAAACAAACTGAGCTGGTCTGGAGTCTTAACCTAAACAAGATTTTTTGCCCAAAGTGCATCATAAGCCTCCTCAAAACATGATTGTCACCTGATTCTCACTTCTTGTCATGAGTTCCATCACCACATTGTGTGTGATTGTCTGAACACACTTTTGCTTACATTCAAACCCTGTACAATCTATGTTTTTTGGTACATTTTGTGATTGAGCGGCTCCTTCCGAATGCAATGACACATGGAGGCCTCACAGAACTTTTTTTTCAAAGCTTCTTTTTACTTCACAAGATATAACTGGCCGACTTCTCATATGTCTTCAGCACAGTTTATTATGATGATTTTCCCCTACCATTATTACTCTGCCGAAGAACGCAGCGGAGTTATGTGACGATCAGTGTACGTTTGTCTGTTTTTCTGTTTTTCTGTGTGCAACATTACTCAAAAACAGACTAACAGATTTAAATGAAATTTCAGGGAAGGTCAGAAATGACACAAGGACCAAGTGATTAGATTTTGGCAGTGATGCAGCTTATAGTCTGGATCCATGGATTTGTTAAAGATTTCTGTATCATTGCAAGATAGCGGCACGGCGTCACTGTAACCATGACAACAAATGAACGCTACATCAGCTGTCTGCTGATGATCACGATTGCGATCCTGCTACAAATCCACCGCTGCAGACTTATCGGGATTTATCCATCGGAAATGAAACAATGACTGAACAGCCATGGCGGAGTACTGCGATCTCTGAGTGCTTTTCTTGTTTTATTTTTGCTTCAGTGATTTTATATTTCAGCATATCTATTAAATGTATGTAAAACAGAGTGAGAATGGCCTGCTGGGACGTGCACTTAGTGTAAAAATTACATGTTTTAGTGTGAAAAGTTATGTGTTTACGATTTTATTTTGACAAATAGGGTTAGTTTTTTTGACCCAAACGAATCAGGCTAGCTGTTTCCCCACATTTCAGTCTTTATGTTAAGCTGGGGAAAAAAATTCACTTAGCATATTGTCCAAAGGGCTGTAAGTACTGCCTTAAGTCACAGCAGTGAGGACCTAAATCTAAAAACTTTAGCTGAACAGCAGCTTCTGTGGCCACAAGTGACAATTATGGGATGGGAGTAAATGCAAAAACATGGTGCAACAGTAGCAAAGTGGAGAAGACTCATAAAGACATAGCACAGTACATTATCTATCATTAGATATCTACCGCCTGGGTGTTGAGAGGTGTCTTTCTCTGACTTTATTATGTCTCTCTTAAAAGTAGCAATGCAGTGTCACTTTTATTTGGTCTTATTTGCATTAAAAATAATAATAAGGTCATTATACTGCCACTTTACTTTAGCAGGTTTGGTCAATAACTGTACTCACATAGTTGCAGTAACTTTCTAGATCTGGGAATGTCCCTAGAAAGATACCAGAGTCATGAAACACAATGATCACACCGTTAAATAAAGGGGTTTAGATAATTTGGCTTGTTTCTTGCGGACGTTGTTGTTGACTTTGTGTTGCAGATCTCAGCAATTACTATGGTGAGTCGCCTAAAATCTTATCATAACCAATAGAAAATGTGGCCACAACCACAAAAGTAAGGCCCAGGTTAAAGTAAACTGGAATTATCCTGCGACAATTTTGAAAAAAAAAGAGAATCCCAACGATTTTAAAAGCAGCTCTGGTTTACATCAAGCATGAAATGTGGGTGGAAAATGGAGAAAGCTGTGACTTGAAGGGAAAGAAAACTACATCATGGAGGAGACGTGATGCAGGAGTGTGTGAGTGTGATCCAGCTCTGCCATACCTGCAGCTTGTTAGTCATGCTCGTTAATATGCGCCTGTTTTACGGGCTCTGTTCAAAGACTGACATGGTGTTTCATCTCAACCTTACCTTCTCCATGCAGACAGGGACGGAGGAGGAAGAGGAGGAGGAGGAGAAGTGAAGTGGGCCAAGAGGAAGGAGACAGGAGCTGTGGGTTAAAAAAAAATTGTGCAACGTGTTTGTCATTTATCCGAGAAAAGGTACATTTCAAAAAGTGCAAACAGAAGAAAAGAGTCTGAAGTATTAAAATGCAAGAAAGTATGATATCATCAACTTGAATAAAAGATTAATTAGACTAATTTCTTCACTGAGAAATCGAAATCGAAAGCAGCTGTTGACACAATCTTTTAAGGGGACACAAAAAAGGAAAAAATGTAGATGTGACAGCTATATTATATTGCATATTCACACAAGTATGTAGATCAAGCAGCAGTTCATTCAAATATGTGCCTAATTTCACATATATAATAGCTACAGTTAACAAAAAAGCAGCGATAATCGACCATCGGTTTGTCAAGTAATACAAACTGTGGTTTTAAAAAATGAAAACTAGCTATAGTCAAACCAGTGAGTCTGTACAATCAAAGGCAATAAATGTAGACACAGATAAAATAGAAAGATAGAAATATACACATAGAAGAAAACCCAATCACAAATACAGAGAAATACACGACCATTCAAAAGTTTGGGGTCACCCAGACAATTTCATGTTTTCTATAGAAAACTTACACTTTCATTCATGTGCTAACATAGTTGCACAAGGGTTTTCTAATCATCAATGAGCCTTTCAACACCATTAGCTAACACAATGTAGCATTAGAACACAGGAGTGATGGTTGCTGGAAATGTTCCTCTGTACCCCTATGGAGATATTCCATTAAAAATCAGCTGTTTCCAGCTACAATAGTCATTTACTACATTAACAATGTCTAGGCTGGATTTCTGATTCATTTAATGTTATCTTCATTGAAAAAATGATTTTCTTTCAAAAAGGAGGACATTTCTAAGTGACCCCAAACTTTTGAATAGTAGTGTACTTAAAGTCAGAATGTCCTGGACTGATTTAAAGCATGTAGTTCTCTCACTTGTTGCTATTTATTAACTTGATGGGAGATGGAATGAATGAATTCTTGCACCATTTCATTTCACACCTTGTATTTTTAAAAGGACAAATTTATCACCAGCCTAAGAGCACGACAATAAAAACACATTTGAAAGGAGATGAAATTTTTGAAAATGTGGTGGTTCACTGTCTTTGCCGAGAGTTAGATGACAATATTGATGTCACTCTCATCCGCTTATGGTAAATCTAAAAGTGTAGCAGGGATTCATCTATTTAGCACAGCTGGCTGGAAACTGAGGGAAACATGTAGCCCAACTCTGTCTGAAAAACACACAATCTGCCAACACTACCTGTACACCTCACAAACCAATATATTTCACTTGTTTAATACAAATAAATGAGGTCTTATTGTCACCTTCAGGACACTATACAAGCAGTGGAGGTTTCAGGATGTTCCTTCTGATCGTCATAAACAATATAACGCTGTATCACGCACAGTATGACCACAATTTGCCATTTTTATATATTCATACAAATAGAAAATGAGAATATAAAATGTTAATTTGTAAGTTTTAGAAGAGGTGGACCAAACTGAGCTGTTGATGAGAAGCTAAATAAACCATCTGCTGGCTGTAGCTTCTGTTTCGTAGAATGTTTTCTGACAACCGCACTGACAGAATTATTAGAAATTATTCAAAGCAGAAAATGAGTAAAGTCAGTGATGTTCAGTCCACTTGTTGGTTTATTGTACGCTACTAAAACCATAAACCAATCTGGTCTTGAGAGCAACTAAACATAACAGAAAGCAATTCTTTTCCCAGCCCAACATGTGTCAAAAGGCCTGCCAATGTATCATAATCATCCAATTTTCACCTTATAATTAGGAGCTGCATGTCATATTTACATGAAAATCTCATATAATCTCTGACCTGAATATCTTCTAAACAAGCAGAGCACTCTTATCAAAGCTGGACCTTCCTCACATCTCATAATATTCAATCTTCTGATGATTTTCCATCATTACATTTAGCTGCATGTTAAACATATGTAAACACATGGTTCAAATGGGCCAACTGGTTTTACACCTGACTATAGTTTCCTGGCACCTCACAGTTAACACACAGACATGAAAGTGGTGTTAATCTTCTCATCTAACTCTCAACAAGAGAGTGAATAAACATGCTTCCCATATGTTGAACTACGTTTGTCGGACAGGTTCTAAGACTCAGAATGGTCCAGTCGGCTCAGTTTATGGCATATATGTGAGGATAACTTCAGGAGCTGCAGACATCCTGAAAATGTAAATGTTGAAGGAGAAGAAAGTGAAGGAGGAGGAGGAGGAGGAGGTGGCAGTAAAACAGGCCACATCGCACCACATCATGGCCGACACATACTGTGTGCGTGTGACCGCTCACTCGCCCTCTCCTGCCTCCCTCTCCCCCTCCGTCCTCCACAGGCACGCCAGCACCTCCAGGTCCGGAGAGCAAGGCATCCTGGGGGATCAGAAACAGATGTGCCTCCTGCCCCTCTTTCTCTTAAGTCGCACAAAAACACACACGCTGTCCCGTACACACACGCTGGCGGCGATTCAGAACCGGCACCAGGACCCAGCCGGAGCGACGGGCCAGCGTGACCCTGAGCTTGACCCCGGCCTGCAGCGCCTCAGACAGGAAAGGGACGCAATTGGCTTCAGCTGTGACCCTCCGCCCCCTCTCTCCTGCCTGCAACCCCCCCCCACCCCACCTTCTCATTAAGACAAACTGTTTTTAAAGGCAAAGCAGCTTTCACTACCACTAAAGCCAACACCCTGGAGCACGGAGAGAGGGATGGAGGGGTGAGGGTGGAAAGATGGAGGGAAGGTAAAAGAACAAGAAACAAATAGAACACCAGGGGCACAAAGGACATATGAAAAAAAAAAGAAAGAACAAAACATCAAGGTGAAGGAAAAAAATTAGAGAGAAAAAGGGCAGAGTGTAAGAAAATCCAGACCGAGGGGAGAGGGGAAAGTCAGGCATATCACTTGCAGCTGTTGCAGGCTCATGTTCCCAGAATCCATTGCGACTTGGCATGGTTTTTCTAATAAGAAAGGGCGGTGTCATGGTTACATTCATATCAAAACATCCAAGACAACAGCTTTGAATGGAAGAAAAAGACGCATGGAGAGAAAGAAAGGCAGATGAAGTCACTTGATAGTAATGACAATTAAAGCGCTGTAATTATAAACAGCAGTAAGACGCATTTGTCTTAGAGACAGGCTGCTAAGTGAACAAACAACATATTTGTTTGTTTAGGGATGTACAGCAAAGACATATGGAAAGAATTGGACTTCTAAACCTTCCTATAAAAAAGAAAATCCACTTTTTATTTCTCTCGCCTCTGATTTTGTCGTCCTTTGTAGCCCATCAGTCCCTCCAAACACCAACATTTCTCTTCCAGTTTTCTCCATAACAGCGAGCGTTGTTCAGACTCAGTGGAAAGTGTGTGCATGTGTCTGTCAGATCGCCTGTTCCAGGTCGTAGTGTCTGCAAAACCGCTGAAAACATTTGCATATTTCATGTTTGGCGACCTGCAACGGCCAAAGCCTAAACTAAAGAAAACAAACTTCTACAGATTTGTGTGTACAGAGTGTGTGTGTGTAAGTGAGAGTGGCAGGTCAT
Organism: Amphiprion ocellaris; assembly: GCF_022539595.1. Classification (NCBI taxonomy): domain Eukaryota; kingdom Metazoa; phylum Chordata; class Actinopteri; family Pomacentridae; genus Amphiprion; species Amphiprion ocellaris. Next base: position 15,784,164 of record NC_072787.1, on the reverse strand, counting down.
GCTGAGGTAGATTAATACCGGCTGCACAGAGGGGGGTTCCTCCATTCAGGGCTGACTGATGTGCGTCCCAAATTGATTTATGAAAACGGCCCTTAATCAATTATGTGTGGAGAAAGAGGGAGAGAGAGGGAGAAAAGGAGAGAAGAAGAAAGAGAGGACCTGAGGGGGGTAGAGTGGGAAATAAAGAGGATAGGGAGGAGGAAGCTGCACAGTGGAAAGTGTGTGAATGATGCTGCTCTGCTGAGGAATGTGTCTAATGGACGTCAGTTTATGCCACAGGTGTCCAACGTGGTGGCTGTGATGGTTTGTCAGGGGAAATACAATGCAGCGAGGCGGATCCTGATGTATGCAGCCATTTCTTTGGGCAACACACTGAGCGTGCCGCATCTGTAACATTCATCTACAGCGTTGATAAAATGTGCCTGTGTACGGACAAAAAAAAAAGAAAAAAAAAGAGGAGGGAAATGCACACATGCTCAGACACTAGCAGAAGCAGTAAAAGTTGTATTTGTGCAGCGGTGTAATGTGGTTTTTGTAGTAATAATAGTTCTGGACTGGAAGGTGGAGGGAGGGGAGCGGCGGAGTAGAGCGAAGCTGCAGTTGTTTAAAAAGCCCTTCCCCTGCCTTGCCCATTGTGCCCGAGACAGGGGTGTGTGGGGGAAGTGGGGGGTCACGCTGAGAGCTCGTTTCTCCTGCCTGTCAGAACTCTATCTGGGATCCAGCCGGAACTAATCAACTCCAATAGGCCTCCCCATTACCCAGGGTGCAATGGGCCACGGGCTGAGGGCTGGCCGGTGGGAAACAGAGAGGAGGAGGAGGAGAAGGCAGAGAACCCCCCTTTACTCTACTATAACCCACCACCATCCCTCCACACACGCAAACACTCCATATACTCCACCAGCCCGTGCAGCACACACAACACTCCCACTGTTTCACACTGAAGCAATAATAAACACTTGCAATAATATTTTCACAGCAAGCAATAGCCTGCTTCAGATCAGGACCTCGCACAGCTGTGGAGTACACTCCTCTGCACATGGGCAGACGCTCACATGCAGACGCTCACACACGCAAACACGCACCACGCAGATGCAAAAACCTGTGACATTTTGAAGGTATTTTAGCAAGAAGGCAGCAGAATTTATTCAGAAAACTGCTTCTACACATGACAACAAACTGCATCTGTAACAGAACAAACTCGCTTGCTACAATCATTCGTGGAATTCAGTTTAATTCTACTTTCTCAGTGTCTTAATAATGTGCATCTTAACTTACTAATGCTGTACTATTAAACATACAGTATATTGCTTTCCTTAAAAAAAAATTCTTTAAATGTTAAATGCAATGTGGTTTTGATATCTTTGCAATCATGTGCTGCTAGAGTTTGATTTTTTTGCTTGAAAATCTGATCAAATATAAAGAAAAAAGGAAGGAAATTGGAAAAACAGTTCAACATAAACTCCTGAGGAGTCAACTTTGAGCTGCAGCAGCACATTAATATTGCCCTCTGGTGGCATGATAAATACAATGCAACAATTAAAGGAAAAGTTAAGTAAATAAAAATAAAGACTTTTTAATATATATATATATATATATATATATATATATATATTAAAAAAACCTACAGAGCTCCTATTATTATGATTTATTCTCTTAAAGGGAAATTTTAGCATTTTATTGTTAAATCTGCCCCATTGTCACTCATGCAATGATGTTTTAAATGCTAAAAACAGAGAAAAGTATTAATATTGGGCTAATTATAGAAATACATTTCTATCTTCTCAGGGTCTCTAGACTCCAAAGACACTATCAAAGGCAACAGTGTGTGCTCAAGCTTTAGTGTGTGTGTTTTTCTGAGTGACTTCAGCCTCCTTCACTGAGGTGAAGTGGGGGCAGATTTAAATGAATGAGGAAAGCGACCCCCCTTCGCACCCCCGATGCACCCCCTCTGCATTGTATGCGTGTTTGTGAGTTTAACCTTACTGCATGCACAGTTTTTTCTAAAAACTGAGAAGTCCTCCAATTAATATCAATTGAGCTCCGTCCCTCCACTATAACTTGCAGCATGCATGTGTGAATATATGTGTGTGAGGAGTAAAAGGAGGTGTGTTGAGAGGCCCACATAAAGGTGGCGGTCACATGGGAACCTTCCCTAGGCCCTGCGGTGGAGGAGGGGGTATTGAGGGGCACTGGGGTGGGGTTAATCCCCATTCACCCCGTCCTTCACTTAGCCAGGCTGGGCACAATAAGCCCTGCCCGCCTCCCCCTGCATCTCCACTGTGACCTCCGACCCCACGTTTACGGCTGCTGTCCCTGGTGCCTTTATGCCTCCATCCTGTTATTATCTGCAATATTTACTCCTTTTGATTTCCCTGCTGGCCGTTGCCGTTGCAGACATAGCTCTCCTGACTGATTGGAGAACTCAAGTGCTCTCCTTCCTCCTCCAAGCCACCCTCCAAACCTTAAAACTGACTGCAAACAATACCTGAAGTGGGAATAAGTCCGCTTATTTGTGACTTTTTGATTCGGGAAATGAGGAGCAGCATCCCATCAGAGCAGAACAAACTACATGGATGAAGTCAAAGTGGTGCTGTGCATGGTAAACTATCAAATAAACACAAAAATAGGAAACGGTAAAGATGATAAATGAAGTGCAGTGTGATCAAAATATTCACTATTAGGAAATATTGCCCTAAAGTAAATGACTTCTGCAAAAAAAAAGCTATATTAAGAAAGAAAAAAGAATAAAGAGGCAACATATTACGCCTAAACCCAATAAATTACAGCTGAATACCTCAGAATGTTATTAATACTGCAATTGAAAAAAAAATACTGTTATCGTGTACTCTAAAGAAAATATACTACCTGATAAAACCATGTTTATCAGACTCACAAAGTTTATTGCTTGACATCTCCAATTTATTCCTAGAGGGACATTGGTGCTAACTGCTCAACCTTAAAGGAAAGCCAGACAGGAAAAGCACAAGAGTTATTACAGATGTCGATTCAAGAAGGCTCACGTAAATCAAGAGTCTCAGGACGCCGTGGTAACCGTTAAAGACTTCCTCTGAAGAAAATCAAGCTTCTTACCTTGTCAACATGTCTATAAGCACTCTAGAAAATCATGTTTCATCCCAGAAACAGAATCAGACGTCCTCAGTTCAGTACATGACAAACCCGAAGACCCAATCCTGACAACTTAAAGGGACTTCCTGTAACATTATTCGTGTTCGGAATCTGTTCCTGTTCTTTTTTTTCCATATGTGGCTGAATTATTTCAATATTACAACTTATCACTGCATAGAGTATTTTTGCAGTGTTTGAGCAGTTGTTGGTGAGCTGGTGTGCTCGAGCAGCAGTGAGTAGAATGGGGTGAGGGAAGAGAAAGACGAAGACTTCATGGATCTGCACGTTCTAGAGGAAGCAACACTGTAGAGCTCCATAAAACCTATTTTAACATGGGACAGGATTATTTTCATGGGAAAATAATTAAAAAATATATGTCTGATGTTTTGGCAGACACATAACTCTTGTTCTTAGTCTGTTTTTCTAGTTTTCCCTTCCCTGATTGTCTTTTTGGCCACAGAACAAAAAAAACTACAGCATCTTATACAAAGATATAAACAATTTACACACTTTCCCAAATACGTTTCAGCATGTCACAGTAGAAAAAACACAGGTGTAACTCTTAGTCGTCCTGTCATGATTTACTGGGACACTTGAGTAGAACTGAGCCATTGTTAATGTTATTAGTAACACCGGTTCTCCTCCAGCTTTGGCAAGTTAAAGTGTCTGCAGACTAAATCAGCCATTGCTGTAGTTTCTTCAATACAAAAGCAATATACCTTCAAAGTGTTAAGGTTGAAATAATGTAATAAAACTTTTTTTTTAACAGCTAAAGGATAACATTTGTTTGTCAACATACAACTAAATGATTGATACAGTAAGAATCTCAACTTAGTGAGATTTTTGCATTGTGAATTAAGGAGTTTTATCATTCATGTCTTTGACTCACTCTTTACCTGGATTTGAAGATAAGTTGATCACTGCTCTGCTGGTTCCTCTTCATCAGCTGCTTCTTGATTTTGTTGTTGTGCACAGATCTGTGTGGATTGACAATCAGTGTGCAGAAGTAAAGGCAGAGTTCGGAAAGGTGCATCAGGGTACTTTACACCATTTGAAACAGATAAATGTTCACAAATATCTGAAGTAATTTTAAAAGTGAGTAATTCACCTGGTGCAGGCACAAGAGGGCACCAGCTCACTACTGCCTCCTGCTGACTTTGGACTGCAGTGCAACACTTCCTCCTGAACCTCGTGTAAAACATGAATGGAAAGACTACAAAGAGACAGCATAAACAACAGGAAAAGCCAAATATAATTGTATATTCCTGCCATATGCAGAAATTGGTCGCCATGGCTACAGTGCGTCACTCACAGACTGCCCTCTTCCTTATGGTAACCAGGCTGCTTCAGGGAGAAAATTACATTAGATAACCAGTCATCAAATGTGATCTGGATCATGGTAGTTCATCTCTTTGTTCGGATAATAAGAATTCCTCTGAGTGTAATTCTTGGCAGCAGCAATTTTAGAGGGAGTAGTGACTGTACATAAAAATCATATAATGCACATATGTATAGGGAAAACTGCATTTGGAGACAAAGACCAGAGAGGAGAGATGAAAAGCAACACAAGAAGACTTGTTACAGTTCCAACTCTTGATGTACAGAGATATATTTCAAGCTCCTCCCGACCCCTGCAGTTTATCACAGTTAAGCCAAACTATTCTGGCAGAAACAGACTAAAAAGAGACTCAAGATAAACAAAGGTTTGAGACATGAGAGATTAGAAAGCAGGGAGAAAAGAATAAAATATTTGTGTGTATGAGCCAACATAGTATCTCTGTGTACCTTAAATAACCACAGGAGACAATATTTTATTTTGCTCCTCCTCCACACTCTCACTCCGGCTCCTTTTTTTCTTCATGGCTTGTCGGCATGTAGCTTTTATCTCAGTTTGAAAAACACAAATAGACTGAAATTGAATCTAAGTCAAGTAAAACATATTTCAAAGTTGTGGAATAACCAAACCACAGCCCCAGAAACAAAGAGACAAACAGTTTGACCAGGCACAGTTAGAAAAATATTGTGAAATTTGAAGCTATAAGTTCAGCAGACATCAGAGAAAATTAGTAGATCTCAATTAGCCTGAGTGAAAACAGGACCTGTGAATATAATACTCTATTTGCTTACATATCACTCACAGATATATAATGTATGTGGTTTTCACATACAAAGCATAATATAAAGTTTACAAGAGGCATATTTTTGGAACACAAAGTGCTGTTCACCAAATAAAAGATGAAGCCAAAGACATTTAACTGACAGCATACAAACCACAGAAACTTAACTTAGATTCATCAATAAAACAAGAGCTGTATTACTGACAGCAAATAGGTTTGTAATAATTAAGACTTGTTTTGTGCTGGGGTCTACTTGGTAAACAAAAAAACAAAAATATTTTCTATGCTTAAGGAAGCTTCAATTGCCATACTGGTTAAAAAGACATGACTATAAATAATGTTTTTTTTTTGTTTTTTTTTTTACCTCTTATCACTTTGGTGTTGGTGATAAAATTTCTCTGTGCAGGAAAAACCCTGCTATAACTAATGTGAGCATCTTCTTTTGGAGAACGATACCTATCATCCCAATCCACAGTTTAACTTTAAAAAAAAGTATGACTAATCATGCATCTAAAATTCTCACTACAAAGCAAAGATATTTAGAAGTCTGGCACAAAAAAAACCTGGACAAAAAACCCAAAAGTCACAAAAAAGTTAAAAAAATGTTAGACAATTTAATGCAGTCAAAAAACATAGATAAAATACTAAAATCACAGCTTTCTAACTAAAGGTCCTCAAGTTTGTTCGGTTGTCCCTCCCGTCATCTCACATGTGCAGACAAGGCAAACCATCCTTCTCGTTCTCTCGGCTTGTCCATCTAATGTGGACAAAGAAAGATTTGTTTAGATCCAGTTTGGTAAAAAGTGAGTGAATACATTTTATCTACAGTTTACCTGTGTTTTGCCATGGCTGGTTTCTCTTCCAAAGCTGTGAGAAGACACATTAGAACCAGCATATCTGTAGCACAGAAATAAACCATCATGTAGTAATGCACAATACAATATATTAACACAAATGTAAGAGGCAAATGTTTTCACTAAGCACACTGAAATATTAAATGAAGTACATAAAAAACTTGTTCATATTTGAAAAACAATCCATACATCAATGATTTTTCACTCTGTTATTGTGATAAAATTAAGTGACTCCATAGCTTCATTAGCAGATAAGTTGCCTGTACTTGGTGAGAATAGGTTGCATTTTCTACTGCAGTCCAATCCTGGGATTTAGGGGTGAAAATATCCATTTAGTATTGCCTTATGTTGCATAAGATGCCCATTTGAAAAGAAACAAATTCTTTTAAACTGCTTTTAGCATCAGCATGCTAAAAATGAGCAAGAACCTCGCAGTTCCTCCTCATGGAACTCACCGTCTCTCACTAGCGCCATGGGACCAGAGCTCCTGTTCAGGCAACACCTCTCGACTTCCTCCTTCAGCTGTAAATGATATGATGCAATGATTGTAACCGTCATGCGTGTTCATACAGACCGCAACATACTGCTTTTACCCACCGTACCTGCTGTATTTGGGCTGAAAGCAGATGGAGGGATGGGGGAGACTGAGGGAGACACTCTGGCTGAAACATTTTGCTTCTGTTGCTCAATAAGGTCCAGCAGTCGACCCCTGGCTGCTGCGCTCTGTCTGTTCAGCTCCAGGAGGCGCTGCTCCACACTGTTTGCACTCAGGCTGTTAGATGATGTTGCCTGAGCCAGAAAACAGAAACAAATCCTGTGTGAATGTGGATGATCGCCACTAATATTGGAGCAACATGAAGAAGTTACAGGTGTCCTATGAAAATGACAAGAAATGAGAAGTTTCGTTGCTGTTTCGTTTTTGACAGTATGTGGAAATTCTTTTTTTGACATTGTATTTGTATGAAAATGTGAACTACTCTTATCGAGGGTTAACTAACACTAACAAATCGGCTTAATAAAAATAGAAGTGGAAGATACATTTTTTATGCCACAACCTAGTCAGATTTAAATTTTCTAATAATATTACATTGTGACAGACTTGATGCTGGCTTTCAGAACCAGGAATTTAATTTTTAAAAGCTTCAAAGAATCTAATATATGTTGCATCAAACATTTTTACAAAACCTGGTAAAAAAGTAAATATACTCATAATATGATATATTAATGTGCCCTCTTAGCTCATGCAGGGAGGGACTTATGGTGAGGGTTAAGATGATGAGTCAAACGCGGATACAGTTGATCTGAATAGACGTGGGAAGAAAAAAAAAAACTGGCCACTATAAAGAGAGGAAATGCTGGACGTTTTCAGACAATCATTAAACGAAGACCTTTATACATAATATGTTTTTGCATTTAGTTGTACAGACATTTGAAACACGAGAGCTAGAGCTACAATGTCTCACTCCTCTCCTACCTCTACATAGCTAGTAATCGACCAGTGATGTAGGTATTAATGTTGGACCATCAGTTTCAGAAAGTTATATATAATGAGAGACACAGACACCCACTATCTATAAGGTGTGTGAGAGAGTTTTCACAGCTGTCTGACATGCAGCTCAGGGGGCCATAAATTCAATTTGAATCTCACCTGTTGAGTCAGCTGCTCTTTCTCAGGAGTCTGGATTTTCTGGCTCCATCTGCCTGTGCTGCTGCTGGACCCACACCTCCTTCTTTCTCCAACACTCTGAGCTGTGACTCTGCTTGTGCTGCTGGAGCTCGAGCTCCTACGTTCGCTGCTACTGTTCAGCGATCCTCCGACCTTTGACTCGAGGCCCTTCACCTGGCTGAGCTGAGCCCTGATCAGGTCATTCTGTCTGTTCAGCTGAGCGATCTCAGCAAGCATTGCACTTGGAGAGAGGTGTGCGCTGAGAGGGTCGGAGATCTGTGACAGTGACGAGGCGGAGGTGAGTCTGGTGAGTGGTAAACTGTTGAGACTAGAGGCTGAGCCATGAGCCTGGAAGTCCTCACAGGAACGCGGGGTTTCTACAGGATTAAGCTGATGATGCTGTGGCACAGGATGAGTCACTGTGGAAGAGGAGAAAACACAAAATTGGGCCTCATATTGAACTGAAAGAAGAACACATCAAGGGAAATGATAACTGAAAAGAATAAGACTGTAGTTTACCAGAAACGTGTTGCCAGTTGTCAGTCTGTCGAGGTGGGGACAGCAGGACAGCAGAAGGAACAGAAACTTGTGTTTCCTCAGGAAGTCTCTCACAAATTCGCTCAGCAACAGGTGCAGACTGAGAAACTGCACAAGAATCGATAAAAAAGTAAACCAATTATAAACCACATGTGCACAGACAATATTCATGTAGACGGACGCACACAGACTGTTTGAACCTGCAGCTTGGACATCAGAGTCTTGTGGTTGGCTGCTGTGTTCCCCCAGTAGTCCCAGACCTCCCATCACCAACACCACTGTGTCCAACTTCTGCTCCAGCTCTGCTGTCCGCTGCTGCAACCCTGCCTGAGAGGTACAAGCAACACATAAAAATGAAAGCGCTTTAATTTACTGCTTGAAACATGGTTTATTAGCACAGTAAGAACTGGACAATACAGTAAGCTCTGTTCCACCTGCAGGGCAGCAGCCTCTTCTCTCAGAGTCATGATTTCAGCAGTGAGAGCATCAATAAGCCCTCGCTGCTCTTTCAGCTCCTCCTCCAGTCTTCTTCTCTCCTCGGCCTCTTTCTGAGCTTCATCTTCTCTCTAACACAATGTGGGCAGACGACAAATGAATTGATATAGATAGAGCAGATTGAGCAGTGTCATATATCAAAGTAAAACTGAACTAAAAAGCCCTAACCCTTTTTAAACACAGAAAATAAAGAATAAATGACTCTGAGAAAATAAAACCAGTGTGAGTAATGGCTGCTTGAAAGGAGGAAATCATTTAAAAATATAAAACACAACAAAGTGCTTTGAAAAAAGATTGATATTAAAGAATGCATGCCACGTGATAAATCATAAATGAGGCATAACATGCACAAATACTGGTATAAATATCTGAATACAGCTTCAGCATTAAATAGCTAACAAAAGCAGTCCAACAAACTCTTTGAAGGCAGAGTTTTTATGAGAAAAGTCTTGCCTATCTGAAAATAATCTCTATAACGCTGCTTAGATTTACTATGAAACCTGTTTGAGAAGATGCACTAAACGTCCGATTGTGGTGACCAAGGCGACAGAGAATCCCGTGAGGCCTTGTGTTCTCTGCTGTTTCGGACTCTGTGCGGATGCTGGTTCTGTGTCAGGACTCAGAGCATCCAGGTCTGCCTCCACCTGACCCAGCATGGACTGCAGCAGCCCCAGACTGGACTGGTCCCCACTGAGAGAGGCGACAGAGGAGCCATCCAGCTGTGAACTGTGAGAAACACACTTTCTGGTTCTGCTGGTGTGACTTCTGATCCGTCCTATGAAACACAAAACATATTTTATAGTACGGTGCCATTTTCACATTGAGTATTTCATTTTCAAGAATATTTGTACTACCTGACTGGCTGAGAGGCTGTTCAGGATTCAGGACTTGAGAAACCAGGACTGAATGATCCTCGTTGCCTTCCTCAGACTGACTCTGTTTGGACCGAACACGCTGAACAGCCACTGTGGCATTGAGAGCTGCAACAAGATTAGATGAGTGTAAATGTAGAACTCTGACACCTGATATACAGCACAACATTTAGATTATTGAAGTCTTTATAATGGAACCAAGCCCCTTTCATTAGGTTATCTCTTCATCCTACCTGCTTGGTCTGGTGCTCTGCCTGATGTGCAGGGGGTCATTGGAACATTATCCTCATCTCCATGGTGATAGTTGGGATGATGGACTTTCTGTTCCTCCATCACTCTACCCCCAGTCTGTTTTTTCATTTTTCTTACATTGGTCCTGCAGAGAAAAACATTATGAGTGATACAAAATGACAGCAGCATCTGTGCACCAGTCTGCAGGTACTGTTCATCTCACAGGGATTAGTACCTTCGGATTACATTATATTCTGAACTGCCAGACGGATGGGAATTTATGTGTTTATGGTCTTCTTCTGAAGCTTCTAATTCATTAAGTGCCTGAAATGAAAAAAATCATAAATGACACGTGTTAATGTTGGCCAAAAAATCATACAGCACATGAATAAACGCTGGTACTAACAGTAAATGACAGTCTCATTAACACACACACCTCTTGATCCATCATAGACTGGCTGAGGAGGGACAGATGAGTTGGAGGATCTGGTCTCTGGAGAACAGGCAGTTCAGAGTCAGAGTCACAGTTTGGAGCCATGGTCACACTGGGATGTCCTGTGGAAATACATGTGTAACTTAAGATACACTGCTGTTCAAAAGTTTGGGGTCACTTAGAAATGTCCTTGTTTTTGAAAGAAAAGCAGTTTTTTAATGAAGAAAACATTAAATTAATCAGAAATACAGTCTAGACATTGTTAATGTGGTAAATGACTATTCTAGCTGGAAACAGCTGATTTTTAATGGAATATCTACATAGGGGTACAGAGGAACATTTCCAGCAACCATCACTCCTGTGTTCTAATGCTACATTGTGTTAGCTAATGGTGTTGAAAGGCTAATTGATGATTAGAAAACCCTTGTGCAATTATGTTAGCACATGGATAAAAGTGTGAGTTTTCATGGAAAACATGAAATTGTCTGGGTGACCCCAAACTTTTGAACAGTAGTGTAACTACAACCACAGACGAGCATTCATGGCTCTGCAAATGGAAATATCAGGATGGACACTTAATCTTCCAGCGCATCTTTTTCAAAAAGTTGTGTGAATGACATTTTACAAATAAGGGACTACAGTGCATTCTATTTAATCACTCCAAGTATAATAAATCAAGCTGTTTAATACCAGTGTGTCTGCGTGGAGCATCTCCAAACAGGTCCTTGACTACAGCCATGGCTCTGTCAGATCTGGCCAGCACATCCTGCAGCAGAAGCTGATCAGAGAAAACCTGCAGCAATACAGCGACACACAAGAGCACTGAGCTTAATTAAGCACAGTCATATTCAACAACATCAAACCAGCACAGAAGACACAAATAGTACAGATGAATCATCACACACCTCCCTGATGATGCTGAGGCTGGCCTGGTCCAGAGGTCCAGGGCTACCTGCATGTCTGAAACGGCGTTTCAGGGCCTTTTCTTTGAGCTCCCACTGAGCTGCAGCCTTGTTGTGAGATTTGTGAATCTCATGCCGATGACTCTGAAGCAGAAGAGAACAATAAGGCAATCCTATGTGGGCTACAATTAACATCTGTTTTCATGGTATATATATATATATATATATATATATATATATATATATATATATATATATATATATATATATATATATATATATATATATATATATATATATATAAGGGCTGAATTATTTCTGATTAAATACTATTGATATTGTAATAAGCCTCAGTATTATAACTAAACTGCAAGACCTGCAGATTTGTAATATAGGTACAATGTGTCACAGGATATGATGGTGCAGATCTGCCTCAGCCTTGACTCTCAGTTACACAAACTAAGAGTAAGTATACAGACCAAGTACTAAGAGTGTAAATACAACAAGCACATGACCAAACAGCTTACCAGCTCTGCAGGTGTAGGCTTGTGCACAGACAGGTCATTGACAGTGCTCTGAAACCAAATAATCGGTGGTTAGATTTTAACGAAAGGTGTTTTACCAAAAACTCCTAAATGTACAGTTAAAGTACCGGATCTATAGGCAGTATTGGTGGATATTCAAGGCTAGCCTATAGCCCTAAGTGACATACCAGCATCCAGCAAGCTATCAGTATCGTGAATAAAAGCTGCATTGTAAGGTGACCTTTTAAAGTCACTGGTCAAAGTAATATCTTTCTACTGATCATGCTATATGAGCAATGCTGTTTAAAGCCACACCCGACTAGATTTTGGATAAACTCAGTGGTTGACAATTTGTCACCAGGTCAACAGCTCAAAAAGTGTTTAAATTTAACTTTTGTTTAGAGTAAGAAAGAAGTGAGAACCCCTACACAGGATGAGAGCGACTGACCGCTCCTCACATAAGTAATACTCTCCAGATATGTAATACTCTTTTCTATATAAATAAGGGAAAGATAAGCTGACTATCCTCCATTTTTTTGGAGCTTAACAACTACTTTATCAAGCATTCCACTTGAGTAGAGACAAGAAGTGCAAGTACAAAAGAAACATGCTTGTTGTTTACATGGTGTGGAAGCTGTCAGTACTCACCACCCACTCTCTTCTGGGAACTGCTGCTGCTTTCTTTGGACGAACAGGCCTTTTTCCTTTGCTGTACTGCTGTGGACGCCCAACTCTCACAAACGACATCTGCCCACGGACAATATGAAAGCATTACTCCTATGAATTCATACAAATACAGCGTGTCGTCTTCAAACAAACTATTTAGCAGACGTGTCCAGTCAGCGTGTAACAAACGAAGCTAGCTCTCAGTCACGTTTCAAGTTTTGAGCACCGTTAGCTCACAATGCTACATTAAAATTCAAACTGCACTTACATTTAAAGACTCAGAGCCACGGTGAGTAACAAGAAGAGTCCCTTAAACAGGTTTTAAAGCTGATACTTTCAACTTCACGACGTTCAACAGCATCAAAACCTTCAAGTCAGTTTGTTGTGTGACAGTTTTTCAACAGTTGCGCGCCACTTCCTGCGCTGTTGCTACGGATACCGCTTCACAGTGGAGCATGTTGGGAAATGAAGTTCTGCTAATAAAACAGGCTCAGTGATGGAAAAGGAGGCCTTTCTTTGAAACAGCTGTAAAAAATAATTGAGCTGTGCTTTTTTTATAAACACATTTACTGACTTTTTTTTTTCAAAATATCTAATTTGATTTATACAGAACACTAAATATTAAAGTTGTGTACGATATGATACACAAAATATATTAAAAAGTGTTTTATACACCATATTATTTAGATTTTTGTGCATATTCTCAACTTAAATAATTCTAATAAATACTGTAAATGAAACAACAGAAATACTACAGCTACTAGAGGTCATATTTGTGTTTAAATAATGACGTTAATAATAATGCCAACCGACAGAATGCGTCCTATCTGCATATTCTATTTACATTTGGTGCTAATAATCATCATGATGTTGGATTCACGCATGCTGCTGTTCCCTCTAGTATTCACCAAGCCCAAATAAGTTTTTTCTCCCCCTGCCAGATGTGCAAACATCTGGCAACACCACTAGATGGCAATGTCACCACTTAAATCTGTGTTAGTGTGTGCAGTACAGAGGTCTCTGCAGGCAAAGTGCCAAACTGCCAAAAGTCTGAGCTGCTCCTCACCAGGACAAAACTGACAGGGAGGTTCATTCAGCACAAAGCTCAAACTGTAACTGAACTCTGGGGTAACCGCTCCAAGCAAATCTCTGATGTGGAATGATGTCAGAGGCTGCGTCAAGAGGGCACCATTTCACTGCAAACAAGGTGTGTCATCTTAAAAGTAAAAGCAACTCAGCAGAGGTGGCATGGAAGTTACCACGAATTAATTTAACCAGAAAAGTCTGCAGAAGTCTCTCTGCATGCCTTCAAGATCTGAAGAACATCTGATGGAGATGTAAATTTCCTTGGCTAAAAATTGAAAGTTTAAGTCCAGTCTGGGGGACTAGATGGCCTGAAAGGAAACATATTTATATGGTAACACTGAAATATCTTTTTATTTCACTTTTTACGTCTTCACGAAAAAAGGGTTTCAACAAAATCGCAGCATTTTATTTCACGTTGCATGTTTTATTCTAAAGGCTTGAACAGGACTCTCGTCTTTCCAGCAGTTTATCACCGGATTACAGTGAGGTGTATTTGCATCTGACTTTCTACACGCCCCTCTCCCTCTGACACAAAGTAGGATAGATCCTGCGCGCTGCACTTCAATCTGGCCGGACTGACACACACTTGGCTGACTGACTTCTGACACTCAACAATGCAGACCACGCCACAAAAGTTGGAAACGTTATCTTTACGCACGGGCCCTGCGGTGAGAGGACTCAGGAGTGACAGCAGCTGTGCGCCCATGGATCAGACTACAAGTGTTGGTTTCCCTGCATCCCTGCGGAAAGTCATTTGAAGAGCTAGGAGGAGACAGACTCGCTGCGGTGCCAAAGGAAATCCATTAGTCGCTCCGTGCTGGATTTACCAGAGCTCTGAAGGTTTACAACTGGAGTATCAGTTAGGCTGAGGTCTATATTTTCTGTGACAATTTTACTTTCAGTAGCATCTACTCGGCGTTTTACACAAATCCTGGATAATCGCCTGCGCCACGGAGCCAACCTTTGGAGACGCTGGATCTGAATTACGCACGGGATTCCTCTAACAAATGACAGGCTCTAAGTGGTTTGTGGCTCCCTCACTTCATCCCCTCAGCTCCCTTTATCGCACAGACCCAGCGTATCGTCCCCTTGTCCAGGTTCGACGCGGAGACTAAACCCTCTCTGTGTTTGCCAGTGCGCCAGCGTGCGGCTGCGGGCCACCTGGCCGAGAATGTGGGGAGGAGGTTTCCCGATATCTGTCACCACGATTGTGACTCTGCTCCTGGTTATAATCGACGTGAAAGCCAGCGGGGAATACTGCCACGGCTGGCACGACGCGCAGGGAGTTTGGAAAGAAGGGTTCCAGTGCCCGGAGAAGATCGACGCAGAGGACGCGATCATCTGCTGTGGAAAATGCGAGCTGCGCTACTGCTGCTCCAGCACGGACGCACGACTGGATCAGGGCAGCTGCGATAACGACCGGCAGGCACAGGAGCCCGGGGCAGAGAGCAAAGAGAACAAGGACTCCGGTGCAGGTATATAAGCCCATAAAGTCCAAAACTGACACAGTTATTGTGGATAATAATATTAATCATAGCCACCTTTTACTGCAAGTATAGCAGGTAAAACAAATAAAGTCCAAATGAAAAGCAGAAGAGGCAATGGGGAGTGAAAAAAGACAAAGAACTGTATAAAGATAAGATTCAAGAAATGATTTAATCATGAGGGGAGTTTTAAAGAACAGGAACTGTCTCAACAAAGAGCCTTTAATCTCCATTGAAATGCTGTAGATTTAAGAGTGATTAATGCCAGAGAGAGACTGAAATGTGTAAAAGACAATGCACAGCTACTGACCTGTTACTTTAGTGGAGTGAGTGCACTCTCATTTAAATCTTTTTTGAATGTTTTCTTAATCTAAAAACATCGAATAAGCCATCTTTATACATTTAATAGTGCCCAGAGCGCATGCACAGGATGTCTTAAATCTGATATTGTAAATGCGGACCTATTACAAGCTTTGGTTTCCTCTCATAAACCTCGGCAGACTCACAGTGTCTCCCTGTCAGGGGATTCATCTGCTGCCTGTTCCCGGCTGGCAACGACAGCTGCAGGAGACAGCAGACTCCTCCAAAAAACCAGTTAACTGCGCGCACAAATGGCAAACTGTGCCGTGCTGCTGCACTTTATAAATAGCTGTGTTTGTTCTGTAACAGTGCAAGAGGGGCCGGGCTCAGATCACGCTGTCCCCACGGGGATCAAGTTTGGACTTGACCGGATCTTGGACAGTGGCTCGCCAAGGGTGCTGACAGCTCTGTTCATAAAAAAAAAAATCACAAATCGCGTTATGTATCATTTTCTAAAAGGCTTGTGGAGTCCCATTCCAATTGTCAAGTTGCTGCTGTAATTCCCCCACTGCAGCTTCTCCAGTGTCTGTGGGCCTGAAGGAATTCACACTCAACCAAGACGCTCACATACATACATTTATTAAACCAGAGGCAAAAAAATAACCCACATTTTCCAACCTATATAGTGGATTAAGTGACAGTGCAGACTTCTTACTACTCCTGGACCTCATTCATCATTGCTTACAATACCATGAATTAATCTATATCCTCTTAAAACTGCATCATATCTTGAATAAAAGTCAGCAAGTAGATAATGGTCCAAATATTGGACATGGGAGAAAAATGCAGCACAGACTTTTTTCATGTTTCCCTGGAGGATATTATGCCCCCTTTGGTCCTCCAGCGATAATCTGTCATTTGCTAATACTATCATGCCTTATCACTGCAGGAAGAGGTATATACATTTCATCCAGTGGCCTCCAGCCAAAATAATTTAAAGAAAAGCAGCTTTTTTCTCACTAAGAAAAGAGGAAGTGTTTTTTCAGGCATAGCCCAGTTCACTTTGTGCATTTTCTACATTTCTCAACCAGCCTATTCATCATCTCAGAAAGATACACACTACAATGTCAGGGAAAAACAGGCAGGAAATTATTAATGTGCTCAACATGAAGGAACATATGGTATTAAGGAACAGGAGAATGCCCGTGGGATAGCCTGAGGAGACAGGGGGAGTCCAGCCAGCCAGCCAGCCACAAAGACTCTGCCCAAAACAAGGGCTTAAGAGAGGGGGCTGCTGCTGCCGTAGCATGGCCGCCTCAGCTCAACTGCAGCAACAGGTGTGGACAAGTGACAGGGAACAATGGGAGGGCTGCAACTGCCATGTGCACAGACTGAGACTTCTGTGCTTAAGATTCACTCACAGCAAGAGAAGTAAAGTCCTTCTGTTGAAATATGGTGAGCTTTCATGGGCTGACGTCGAGAGAAAAGTTTTCCAGATTGGACTCAGTATCATTATACTCAGTGGTGATATTCAGTGGAATACTGTACTTATAGTTTTTCAAATAATTATATTTAAATTGTGTCTGTACTGCATAACAACTCTGAGAGAAATATCATATTCACACATGCCTAAAAACTACAGCACAATGGTAATTATTAAACCAGGGATTCACAACATTTTTTACTTGTGACCCCTTTCAGAAAAACCCACAGTGAGTCTGCTTTGTCACTCTTCACATGTTTCTGAGCTGCTGGCATTGCCTCTGAAAAGACATTTCCTCCCTAAACCTCCCAAATGGGTTAACTTAGATTCAAAATCAAGCAGTAAAATCCTACAATATTCCACAAAAAAAACCCAAAGAAAATATTTGTGTGGCACAAAGTGAGCTTGTAGACTTGCTGGTGAGGTGTCTCTGTGGGTGGAAATTAACTTTAGTGGACCCTTAAATGTTCATACAGCACCATCACCAGGTCAACAGTCTTTGGTTTGGGATCAAACACATGCAAATCAGCTGTATTTTGTGTGTATTTAGCATCCTAACATGCTGGTTAACATGGTAAACTTTGTACCTGCTCAACATCAGCATGTGGTCATGTAAGCATGCTGACATTAGCATTCAGCTCAAAGCACAACTGTGCCTGAGGACAGTTTGACAGAGCTGCAAGCATGGAAACACACTCTTAGTGTTGTTTCTTCTTTTCTACTCCATTAATCATCTCTTGACCCTCCAGATTTATCTTGTGACCCTTTGGAGGGGCAGTGACCCTTGGGATGGGAACCCAACTGCAGTTAAAAGTAGCTCCACTTTGATGCATTAGTAATGATCTAACAGTGAAATATACTACAGTAGGGCATTTTTAAATGGTTGTGTTGTTATTTCTATTTAAGCAAAGTACTTCTTCCACCACTTTGCATGCTCAACTTCAAGCAGGACCTTTTTTTTTCTTGCATCAGTGATTTACTGAACGGCATCTTGGAACGCAGCTCTGCAGTGAAAGTAGGGATGAAGTAACACAAGAAGAAAGTTTTCACTATTACTAATCCTCGTCACCCATGCAGAAAAGAAGGGAGTGGAGGCAGAAATGTTGAGGTCGGGGCTATGTAAGTGCAAGAAAAGAGGCCTGTGAAAGTCTCCCTGAGACATTTGTGCTCTTATGTGTGCTTCCATACAAAGTCCCTGCTGAAACCTGTTCACTGGGAGGCGTGTAGCTATGAGGTGCATTCGCCTCTGAAGTTGACACCACTTCTTGTTGATTGGAAATGGGTCAGGGTCCTGGTTTGTTTCATGTCACCGTGCCTCGGCCTCTTCTGCCGCTGGCCTGCACCTTTTGTTACCAGGCTCTGCCAATGAATGACCTCCAGCTCTTAACAAGTTTCAGGCAGTAATCCTTTTAATGCCCTGCTACTTTTGATGAGCATTTTCTCAGAGTCGTGTGGATGTATTTCAAAGAGCCCAGAGACAAAAGGAAACTGGAGCCAGTTGCCACTTCTCTCTCTCTGGCATACAGTTACACCTCGTAACACACGGGCACATTCAAAGTGGAAAATAACTACACCCTGTGGGAACAATAAAACACAACTAATCACTTATAATGTAACATGGACGTTATTGTGTTCTTAAGGTGTTTGTGCCAGCCAGCATGGGAATGAATGATTGAGGAAAACACCTCATCAGTGACCTCATCTTGAATGTCACCCTGTTTCAGCCAAATACATTCAATCTGTGCTTTTGCTATTAGGTGAAAAAAGTACAGTTAGAAAAACTGTAGGGGAAAGTTATCATGTTTCGAAGTTGTCGCTGGAGCGTCTCCTGCTCACTTAACAAATTTATGGACTGAAACTGAGATCTTCATGTATAAAAATGTCAAGACTTGTACCTGTTCAGTAATGCTTCTGCTGCTTTACACAGCAAACAATGCTCTGATTGGTGGAATCAGGAGAGTTACACACTTTGGGAGTATGATTTGTTGCTTTAAACAAAAAGAAATAAAAGGTCAGTGAGAAAGGACTGGCTCACTCCACTGATTTAAAGGTCTGAATAACCTCCTATTCAGCTACATTAAATCAGTCCACTTTAATACCTTTCTTTAAGCTGATGCCAAGTACTGTAGTTCAACTTGAGTAAGTTATTTTCAAAGGCTTAGTCATAAATAGCCGAAGGAAAAAAAAAAGGGTCACAAATATCTGTGGTCAGTCGGGCTTAAGAATGTCACCCATGCAAACACACCGAGGCCTGCAGGGTGGAGGAGGGTGGGGACACAGCAGGGAGCGGAGGATTAAAACAGACCAAAACAAAGTTAATACCTGCTAATGAGAGCCTGGGACTCCCTGGGGACCCAAACCCAGTGTACCTTCAATTCTCCTGCTCTATTCCAAGCACTCCTCTTGCTCAGTCTTTTGTTTCACTGTCTCAATCAATCTGCACTCACATGCAGGAGCTCCTGTGCACAGGAGCAACACATGTGAGCATGAAGTTTCATGTTCTACTCAGTATTCTGCTGCTAATCCAGATCTTTCACCAGTTTTTGTTTAATGTGAATCTGTCATCTTCTTCTTCCATCTCTGTAGTGCCCATCTACGTGCCTTTCCTGATCGTGGGCTCAGTGTTCGTAGCTTTCATCCTGGTGGGTTCTGTGGTTGCCGTGTGTTGCTGCCGCTGCCTCCGGCCCAAGCAGGAACTGTCGTCATCAGGTGCCACAGGAGGCGGGACCAGCAGCGGGCGCCTCTTGGAGACCATCCCCATGATGGCGAGCACCTCCAGGGGTTCCTCATCCCGGCAGTCCAGCACAGCCACCTCGTCCAGCTCCTCTGCTCCACCCGCCGCCCCCCGTCCTGCACCGCCTCCCCTCATGCGGGCTCAGGCCTCCTGCTGTCTGCCGCCCGACGCCAGCGTCTTCGTCAACATGCCCACCAACTTCTCCGTTCTCAACTGCCAGCAGGCCACCCAGATCATGCCTCACCAGGGACAGTTCCTGCACCCGCAGTACATCGGCTACGCCCACCCTGTGTCCCCTACCCCTACCTTCTTGGACCCCACTCAGGGAGGATACAGACCCCTCCAGTCCCCCTGCCCTCCTCCCAACGCAGGGTCCAGTGTCACCAGTGACCAGAAATACCCTCCAGTGACAGTGTGATGAGGGGCCAACCTGCAGACCACTCTACCACTTTGTTGCAAAGACTGACTTGTGAAGTTTAACCTGTGAGAGCTGAGGCAGAGACCTTTACGCCAGAGTGGGAAAACAAAAGGCAGGGAATCAGACTCACATGAAGGACTCATAAAGCTGTTGCTGGTAGCAGGGCCTGCTCTGCTATAGTGTGTGGTGTGTGTCTGTTTAGTGTTTCATATGATCTCTTGGCAAGTCGGAACGAGCAAAGCTCAGCCTGCGATGGGGTAAATGGATGTGTAAACACTTCTCTGTCTTGATGCAAAGACAAAACTGCATCGTGGAGGGTTATATAGCCCAGATGGGTAATAACACACAGTTCACTGCAGCCTGCAGCTCAAATAAAGGCTGCATGTATTTGTGTTTGCATGGATGTGTGTGTGATCGAGAAAAAAAGATTTGTTGGCTTATATGTGTGGGAATGAGTGATGACTGGATGATTTATAGCAGGGGACTGTATGACAAATGGATATTCAAGCAAAAAAAAAAAAATGACCACATGCTGTGTTTATGCCATGTGCACATCTGTGCTTGTGAATGATTGTGAGTGGTTTCTACAATACAGTATATTTTTGTTTGTGTTAAAAGTATGAAGAAAGAAAGCATGTGGATAGATGTTTGTACTGTATGTGTGTGTGAGGTTGGGACAGTGTGAAGTGTGGAGGGATGTGGTCGTATGAGTAACTGTGAGTGAACTTTGTGTAATGGGAAATGCAGGTGGCGTGATGTGAAAGGCAGTCGCAATCTCCCCGTAGGCCATTTAAACTCTAATGAAGTGAACACAGGACACGGACTGTGACGCTCCACCCTACTATACAACCCCCCTCCTGCCACCCAGAAAGAAAAAAACACAAAAACCCCCAACTGCCCTGAGCGGAAACACACTCACAGACCCCAAAAATGACAATATTCACCCGCGGCTGGCAGTTAATGTTCCTTGGAAGTGTGAGTGTGTGACAGAGCAGTGAGAGGCAGTTCTCTGAAGATTACAGAGTTAATTATACAGCAAAAACTCTGCCAGCTGCCCCCTTCACTTCTCTCCTGTGAGAGGTGTGTGTGTGTGTGTATTTAACACTACCACAGTTCAGTGCATTAGTACAGGCAGCTCCAGGGCACCTCTGACTCATTATTTTCCACTCAAGAAAGACACAGAAGTGGCAGTTATTGAATGTTAATCTAAAAAAAAAAAAAAAAAAAAGAAAGTGAAAGTTGTTGAATTTTAAGCCATCATGTGTGTTGTTGCACTGCTGGGTCACCGGTAACTGAGAAACATGCAACTTGAGGAATGTGCTGCTCCACTGAGCGTGCAGCCTGAGATGTCCTGAAACCTGTATGTCTGTGCACCTCTTCTGTTCTCCACGCACAATGTCTGTACGTTACAGCGGGCAGCTTGTGTGAGACAAAACAAAACCATCTGTAAAACAGTGGATTCACTTAAGCTGAATGTGTTTGCTCCATCTGAAACAAAGAGATTTGATGCAGAATCGTTTTTCATATGAATTTGAAAAAAAAAATAAACATTTTAAAACAGAAAGTGGTGTGTCGAGAGCTTATTTGTCACTGATTTCTGTCAGTTTGCACTGACAGAAAATAGCAATGTTTTTTCCACTTTAAAAACCATGAGGGTATGAGTGGTACTTAAACACACATTAGGAGACGAGGCTTAGTTAACAAAAAGCAAATCTGTGTGGCGAATGGGTTGTCTTAATCCCCTAAAAACACACACACACAAAGACACATACTTAAGCTATTAGAGGCATTACACACATTCACAGACAGGTCTACCTCCCACTGAGGGCAGACCGAATACCTGTCACATCAGCCGACACACAGAGAGGAGAAATAATAAACCACAACAATGGACAGTTTGAAACTCTGACGATGCGGAGGTGTAGACTTTTGGCAGGCTCCTCCAGAAACTCAGCTACAGTAATGTGGAAAGCGGAGCGAGCCATTGGAGAGTCACTGGGGAGGAGTTGAAAAGCATAAATGGCTCTCTGGCTCCTGCTCGGCCGGCGGCCCGATGGATTCTCCATACTGGAAGCAGCAGCTGTGGTTGGTTTGGGCTGGGCCACATCCAGGAAGGTGGGTGGGAAAGGGATCTCCAGTTGGGGACGGGGGTGAACTGATCTACTAATGGTCCGTCTACACCGACTCTCCTGAGCTTTAAAAGGGAGCGTGGGAGAACTTTGATCCTGGTAATATATGAAATCATATGCATCTCGTGTACAAATCATCCTTTTCCATATATTTTTTCTATTCTATTTTCAGCGTGAAATGTAAACCAAGTCGCTCCAGCTCGCCCGGAGCAACAGTTGGACTCAAAACACCCAACTTTAATGCAGGAATACAACGCTTACAGTCAAAACACAAAGACATTTGGTCAGGCCATGGATTGATTAGATTTAATGATTAGGACTCAGATGGAACCCCCCCCCTCCTCACAACCTTTCAGTCTTACATTCCTGACCCAGAGAGTCCTCAACGCAGAGCACACAGACAATGGACTCCACACTCAGACAAATTCCCGAGCCAGAAAAAACACATGATCCACCCGAGTTTTTCAATCAAATCCTTTCTGTTTGGATGCCTATTAGGACTAGTTCAAGTAAAATATTCCCTCTAAGACTTATCTCCACATATGAGTACAAAAACAGGCATTAAATGAAAAGAGAAAAAAATATAAACACATACACATTAATGTCCACTTTAATAATAATAAAAAAAAAGGAAAGAAACAGTCCAGTAAAGAATGGAAGTCCAACAGAACCGAAGGAAGCGCTGATGCCTGGCATGCTGCTTCTACATCAGCCGGTGATGCTAGACAGGTGGCATCGGGGATCACAGGAGCGGTCAGAATAAAAAAAAAAAAAAAAAAAAAAAAACAGGAAAAATAAAGTGGATTTTTTTTTTAAATGGAGGAGAGACATGGAGGCTGCAGAGCGGCTATGAGATGGAGGAGATAAGGAGGGCAGATAAGCAAGAGGAGGTCCCAGCGGGGCAGGAGGGGTTGCAGCAGGGTGGTGGTCCAGTTTGGGGTTCTGCCTCAGTGGCATCTCTGTGGTGTTTGGCAGTGAGGCTTGGTGCTGCGATGGAATGAGGGTGGGGGGGGGTTACGGCCTGTAGCTGGGGGTGCAGGGCTCCGGCAGGTCTACGCTTCCCTCCATCCCTTTAAAAGGAATTCATCTGTACGTGTGTGAGTGTGTGCGTTTATTATGACGTCTCTTTCCGCGTCGGCATGTGATGACAGACCAGCCGCCTCGTAAGCGGGAGATGGGGGGGGGGAAGCGAAACGCACATGGACCGACACACACATGCACACAAACACGGGAGCGCCAATGCGTGCAGACACACATGCACAGGCAGATACAGACGCACTGGAACGCACACGCGCACACACACACACATGTTGACACACAGCGGCATGAAGCAAACCCAGTCTGGGGGGTATACAGATATGAGGAGCAGTCTCTGAGTTTGACTTGTTATGTCTGTGCGCGGATGTGATTGCTCATGCCTGTGCAGCTTTTTGTGAGTTTCAACAATGTTTATTCAGTATATGTGGCCTGGTCCCTTTTCCCAAGTCGGTCCTCCATGCGCCAGCGACGGCCACCACGCCTGACCGTGACCCCCCGCCCCCAGCGAGGGGTCAGGTCATTGTTCCAGTAAGGCCACAGCAGGGGTCGGTCACCCGGCGTGAGGGTGTCACTTTAAGTCTGTCTCCGCTGTCACCTGGACAACCGTTGCTACGGTGAGCCAACGCCTTGATCAGGGGTGGGGCTAGAGGCTGGGGCGCTGGCGGGTGGTGTCGTAGGAGCGAACCACCTGGGACTGGGACACCACGCCGTGCTCCTCCTGAGAGAAGGCATAGCCATCTGCAGAGAGACAACAGAGGAGAAGTTCAACGGCTGTACTGAGTGTGACAAAGCACACTAAATAACAATATAAACGCAAAAGTGGTGTGATGTTTTCACGTCAGTATCACTGGCCATTCAGATAGCCATTGATGAACTGCAGACATGCTCATTGTCCCTGGTGTATCATAGGCCACTCTCCCTACAGTCACTAAATACAATGTCTGTCATCTGCTCTGTACAGCTGAAAACAAGATTCATCAGTAAAATAATCGTCCTCCATCTTGCTAATGTAAAGTGAACATGAATAGTTGCCCGCTGAAGCCTTTTAAGTTACTGTTCTGCTGTTAGATTAACACCTTGGTGTGGGAAATGACATCACAAACCAGCTTCCCTCAGGTGATTCCTAACAGTTTGAGCAGATAATTTTTGGTTGAGCAGATCAACAACTTCATTAGGGATTTTACACATTTACAAGTCAGGTGTGATGATCCCTGGTTCAGATAGTGAGACGTGGTCTGCAGTCATGTGGCAGATTGTCTGTCATACCATGCTGTCTGAAACGATTTCTTAGTTGTGGACATTCAAGTGCCTGATACGGCCCTGATGGACACGCCGTTCTCGTGTTCTTATCATCATCTGTGGTATTGTGTCATTTAAGTAAAGCTGCAGTTTAGGACGTCCTTTAATAATATCCTTCAAACACCTGACAAACATGTGGATTAACTCAGTGGTTGAGAATTTGTCACCAGTTGAACAGCACATAAACATTTTGTGCACTCTTGGCAGAATCCAACCCTTTTCTAAATATAGAAAAGAGATTACCCTTTTCTCTTAGTCAGAACAGAATATTTGCATGCTGCATTTATAATTTGTTCAGTGGATGTTAAAATAGAAGTAACTTTTAGATGGAGATCAACAAAACACTCAAACAAACTAAAAAATGTACCGAGGTTTCAATATGAGGCCAAATATTGTCAAAATATTGGGCATTATCCTTTAATTATTTGTCTCTGGGCTTCATGATGTGAAACTGGGAAAAGCTTAAACACCTTTAAAGCATTTTTTGTGCCATATAATTTTTTAACTAACAGGAACAAATCAGTTTTTAAGTTATCTGTATAACAAAGCTAAACACTGGCATGTTTATTTCTTCCATATTAAAACTGTTTTGGCTGGGGTATTGAGCTTGGTGTGGTTTTTCACAACTCTTCATTTCATATAATTAGAGTGAATAGAGAAAGAAGTACAGGAAAACACTGACATTATTGTTTTTTCACTTAAGTGATAGATAATGGTTACCAACAATGTTACAACCAACATTATGATCAGAAGGATGTACACATATTTTCCCAAACCCAAATCTCCACCTTAAAGCCCAGACACTAAACCCACTAACATCACTTCTGTATTGTTAGAGTACGTGAGTTCAAGAGGACTGAACCCACTGAGGAGGAATAGGAAACACTATTGTGACAGCAGACTTTGTTTGGAAGCAACGCATCTGCATTAAAAAAAAAAAAAAAAAAAGAATTTGGACTCATATTTCATTTTGATTAGCTGCTCGGTTGATCACTCCGTTTACGGCATTACAGTGTTTATGCATTGTAGAAAACTACCGAAAGCCAGGAAAACAATGAACATATGTAAACCCTACGCAGTCGTTTGACTGAACATACAAACAACTCTACAAACAAGCATTAAACAACCACAACAGAGAGCAGCCAGATGCTGTTACTTACAGATAAACAACTTCCTGGCGGCTTTGTTCCCTACAACATCTATACTGGGTTTGTGTACATATTTTGATGACAACCACGTTTATATATCATCAATGTCACTGTGAGTTGTGGACAAATCTCTTGGGAAAGTCTGCAGATAGGCAAACTTAAAGAAAGGGCACATAATAGCATCAAAAAGTCTGCATCAGATCCATTATGCACTAAGAGGGAACTTGCCTCAACGTTTGAGTCTGAGTGGAGACTGGGATTGGACCACTTGAACAAAGTATGAGGAATTAGCTTTAAAGACTATGTGGAAGCAAGACGTGGATGCAGACACAGTATTTGTTTCTGCAAAGGACACTCACGTGACACCGTCTGCTGCACCGAGTTTGAGCGTCCGACGCTCGAAGGTGTTTTCCTAAAGACTCTTGTCAGCAGATGGGCTCGTTCGTTTAGACTGCAAAGGAAAGCAAGAAAGAACAGTTACTCCACAGCTTCAGCACACAGTCGCTTGATAAAAGGTCAAAAAAGAGAATCTCTGCTAGACACACGACACCACTGCTAGCTACTGTGAAGTATTTTTATATTAAAGAAAGGCTCTCTCAGTGGCCTTTGCCTCTAAGATTTCAGCTACGACTGGTGGCGGCTTGGCATCTTTTTGCGTGCGTGAATTTTTTAATGTGTAAATGCATTCGTGTCCTTGAGCACAACACTGCAGTGTAGCAGGAAAACGGTACAGCTCTCCTTCAGGGGTCAGCACAGAAACACGCTGATCAATAAGTCAACAAAATCCAAGCGGACTTAAAACCAGAAAGTTGGCAGGAGGTGGCTTTGATACTGAGTGCTTCTGACATTCAATTTAACCCAACAGTGAGCCATAAACTGCCTGCAGGGTAACAGGACATCCACAGTAAACTATTCCTCACCCCCGGCCACTCCCCGCTCCTCTCTCCTCTCCTCTTGACTCCCCTCTTTCCAAAAAGAAGACTGGATCTTCTGTTCTGAGACCACACGCCGTCACGGCTCCTCTCCTCCCGTGACCAAAAATAACTAAGCCCTTTCCAGATATTGCACACAAATGCACGCATGCACTCACACTTGTTGCATTCATGTGTTTCTCTGCCGCCTCATCACCATCATTGCAGCCCTCGACAAACAGACGCTGGATGGAACTACACGGGCGGCTATGCCAGAAAGTCAACTTTTGCCTATTTTATTTGAAAGCATACTTTTTGTACGATTATCTGCCATCGGAGACTTATTCCAAACATGAGGGCTTTCCCTGGTGCTCACTCTGGGCAGCGCTGATGATAATCAGTGGGGTAGTTATGGTTCAGAGCCAGCCTTCCCAAGGCTAAAATTTGGAACAAGCAGTCAGGAAATTCTTATAACTGTATATGACTGTTGGGAACCTTCACTGGAGTGATTGTGGGAAAAAAAAAAAAGAAAAGAAAAGAAAAAAGAGGAGCTCCGGAGTTTGCTCAAGGAGTCTTTGGCCCAAACGTAGGGTCTGTTAGATAGATGACCGCGCTGAGTGAATGATAAAAGACTTAAATGGTGGGTGGACAAATAAATGAAAGGATCATGCCTCAGTGCGACGTCCCTTCTGCTACCATGAAGTTTCTCTGTGGATACCTGCTGATTCAAAAAGGGCCCAAGGATGTGCTCCGTTTGAACTCTTCCCTCGAGACGCTCCTGCGCTCTACGTTTCCACCCATTCCCATGCCTACCCCCGAGACCTGCACAGGAACTACAAACACAGATGTGCTCTTTTCCATTTTGCTCCATTGCTTCTCTGACCACCCTTACTTTACTTTTCTGATTCTAAGCATAAAGGACTCCAGGATCTGGTCCTGCTTCCCTGGTTTGGGAAAGCAGGGTCAGTCCAGGACGGGTCAGAGGGAGGAGTGGTTACTCGCATATCCCTCCCCAACCTGAAAACACACCTCACAATTCTTCAGCTCCTTTCGAGAACCAACACAGCTCTAAGGAATCAGCTTGTGACTCACTCTCATCTTTGTTTTTCTATTTTTTAAAAGAACTCATAACATCGGAGGATTATACAAATCATTGTAACACTAGTAGTCACACCCTTCACTTACATAATATGTTTATTTGTAAATGATGCTTTAACATGTAAGCACTATTTAAGGTTGAAGGTTAAGCTAATTTTAACAATTTAATATGCTGTTGGATAGTTGATTTATTTATATATTGTATTTGTTGATGAAGTTCATGTGTTTAAAATATGAACCTGCAAAGTAATTTGTAACATCTAAACCAGCAACATGTCTTTGACCGCATCCTAGATCACTCAAAGATGTTTTACCCTTAATTACTCATTTCCATTTTAGATCTGATGCATGTATTTATATAAAACAGAACCTAAATTATCTTCCAGCGGGTTTACAGGAATGTTGTTTTATCAAAATTGCACCATTTATCAGAGCCAGAAACTGTAAAAACAGGAAGAGTTGTTGGATCATCAACTTTCTAATGGTCCTTGAACTATTAATCTCTGACATGCGGTTGAAAAACGTACCTAAATCTATGCTTAAAGTCAGGATATTTAATCAAAATCACTTTATTCTATGTCTCTCATCTTTTAAAAAAATTGCCAAAAATAAACTGTGTTGTCAAACCAGATTCTGTACAAAACATAAAACCTGCGCTCCTCAGTGCAACCATGAAGCCATCAGGGACTGAACTGCACCGAAAACAGTCACGGGACTAAAATTCAGGAACCTTTCAGATGCACTAGGTTGAACTGTAGGCTGTGTTTACACAGAACAGAGAGGAGAAAACTATAGAAACAAATATAATGTAAGTAATAAATATCTGATGCATGTAAAATCATGATTTTTTTCCCCCCAATCCTGGTAACATCCTTGTGTACCACTTTCTTTTTTTTAGGACTCATGACATTGTAACTTTTTTGCACTGCACAAAGTTTTTTTTTGGGATTTCCCTGTGCTTATATTCACTATAATTGTGCGGTTTCCATTGAGGTGCAGGACTTTATATTGTAGTGAAAAATGAGCCTACTGTGAGGAAAAATGTGACAGCAGCAGAAAACACTCAGAAACTGGCTGGAGTTCAGAGTATTAACAAGAGGAATGGTTTGTTTGAAGAGTTTCAGTCAGGATTTAGAGCATTGATACAACAGACAAAGGACTTCGTCTCTATACTTGTCCTGCCAGATCAGTTAAAGGTAGTGGTGTATAAATATTGTGAAATGTTTTGCAGCAGAAAAATAAAGTAGCATAAACTGTAAAATACTCGCATTTTAATTTAACAAGTGAAGTACTTGTGCTAAATTACTTTCCACCAGTGCAGCAAATGATCAAACCTCTATGATCCTAAATACAGTGTAGACGGTATGATTTTGTTCTAAGCTCTAGTAACACCACACACACAGCTAAGTCACAGGAGCTACACATAGACAGTGAACACACCAGATCTGTACAGCAGTTCAAATTCATCCACCTATGAAATCAGGAAGAATGATAAAAATGTAAGGACATGAAGGAGGAAAAAAATGCAAAAACAACATTTAAGATGGGATTAGGAGGTAAACAGAAAGAAATGTGAAGTCAGTTCATAAAAAACAAGCAAGAGTCACTCCAAAGCAGCGTGCAATGGGGCACACAGGTCATCTGAGGTCACAGTTCACACAGTGGGACAGTGCAAACTGAGAAACTACCTCTGTGAGCAACTTCTGGCTCTACGGGACCTCAGCCTTGGGGGAATGAGTTTGTCTTAACACAAAAAGCGATATAATGCAATAATATTAAAACTGCAGGAATACTGCTGTAACATTCAGTGAAGATACTTTAATCATCTGCACATATTTTATCTATTGGGAGAAGTTTGGTGCACAGAAAATGAAAGAAATGCAACAGAAGAAAAAATCAACAGAATATGCTGATTGGTTGCAATAATAAAAATATATAAGAACGCTGGTGAGATCCCATGATGCTTTGCAGCGCTCATATACCTGCGGCCGCTGGCGTCTCTAAGCACTGCAGCCCCGGGATCGACGGCTCGCGCCTCCAACTCCTGCACCTCCTCCAGCAGAGACTTCCTCACAGTGCGACGAGTGCTGCAGAGCAGAAACAAGTTCATCAGAGCCATGAAGGAAAGTCTGAGTGTGTTACTCTGCAGACATATGTAATTCATAACATGAAGTGTGCGTAAGTGTTGACACAGACTCAATATGGGTTATGTAAACGCTTCTGTTAAGTCAAATAGTCTCTGTATGGATTTCCCATGTATTTATATTAAGTGCGTTCTACTTACGCTGTCCAAGCAAAGTCTTTGAGTAAACACGCAGTAGGCACCAGGACCAGGCCCAGCCAGAAGTGCCAGCACTGCATCACCCTGCCAGCCTGCAATGACAACACACAGGCCCCATTTATTTTCGCTCGTATATTAATTCAAATGGAGGATTAAGTCATTTTTCTCAGCAACGGGGACACAGAACCACATGTGGCAAAGGCTGAGATAAATGTAAGTCGAAGCACATTGAAAAGCCACACAGAGCATAAAGAGAGACACTGAGCCAAAGTTGAACGCTCCTAATGTTAGTCAAACATATTTAAGAGCTTTCTCACAGCTCGCGCCTGCACCACAAACTGCTTTTAGCACGGTGTTCCCATAGCTGTCATGCAAACCCTCTATGATGCTGAATGATAAAAATGCTGGAGAGCAACCGCAGATCCCCCCTACCTGTCTGTGCAGTCCAGCTGCAGCCACGCTCGTTGATCTCTGACCCCTTTCTCGCTCTGTCTCCAGGGATTAATCATGCATCTAACCACTGTCTCAATTTGTCAGTCTGTCTGTCTCCTTGCTTCTTCCTCCCACACGTCTTTCTCCCACCAATCTCCCTCTTTCACATCTTTCTTTCATCGTAAGTGACTGTATCTTCTGTTGCTTGTCCTCGCCTGTTACTGCAAGTCCTTCAATTTTCTCATTATTACCCAACGTCTCTCTGGTTTGGTTATCTGCAAGAGCTCTGCAGTGTTTCACAAGCCTTTGTCTCGAAGGCATTAGCAGCTAAGCCAGCAGTCGCAAACTTTTTATGCGCCGTGACGTCCTTAACTTGTTCTATTTTATTGCCCATCTAATGTGTTTCCTGTGTCCCGTGTTTGTATCCGCAGATATAGAGACGATCTGGTTCCCACAGGAAGAGGTCACAGGGAAAACGAATCAAGACAACCTCTGCAAAATATCCTCTGGAGCAGCTGGAATCATAACCAACCGGACTCACACATACTTAATGTCTCTGCCTGTGACAAACACCTACACACAGAGACACATTTCTACAGCGTCGGACACCCAGTATATCACATGGTCTTTATGCACTGTGAGGATCGCAGCATGACAAACGATTTTCTCCGTTTTCTCATAGCCATAGAAACAGACTGTTGATCTCGGCCACTTTGCAGACAACACATAGTGCGCATAATTTCACACACGCAGTTGTTCTGAGCAAAAATATACAGCTCTTTTCCATGCCGTGTCCCCCTTGGACAGATGGAAATACAGATACTGGGAGCTGAGGAAATAAGAGAGGTAATAGGGTAGTTAGGGGGGACGATGGAGGGTTTGGGAGGGGTGACTGTCTCTGACCATTCCCCAGTTAGACTGAGCAGCTGCACAGATATTTGACCGCATTCCTGATTTCTGACACAAATTGAATTAATGGGCTGAGGGGAGTTGAGACGGGTCTATTCCCTTCCCCTACCCGCTCAGTGGGGCACCTCGTATCACCCCTGCCTTCATCCCCCAACTCTAAAATGAGTCTCTCAATTAAGGGGGTCCCACGTACACTCTCCTCACCCCCACTGGACTCTCATCACCACCAGCAGCAGCAGCAGCAACAGCAACAGCCCACCCTCTTGAGTCAACACCTCCGCAGTAAGAGGGCAGTAAAAGACCGGGGCTCGGGTGACACGCAGCAGGTGCGGGAAGCCTGGTGAGAGGGGCATAAATCTCCCACCGGGGGGGCTCCAGCAGTGCCGACGTGGAACACCCAAGAGGTGAGTCTCATAGGCGCCATGTATTTGCAAACCAAGAAGAAGAAGGGAGGGGCAGGTGATGTTGCAGAGAGGAGATGTAGGAGGAAGAGGCTATTTTAACCCCCCCATCAAGCCCTGTTATTGAAATGGATGACACATGTTTACAGAGAGCGACTTGCCTGGCCCAGCATGTCGGGGGCGATGGGAATGGTGGGCCAGATGGCGGAGTAGACGGCGAAGAAGAGCATCCAGAGCACCATGCTTCCCCATACCGCCAGGTGGGAAAACTAGAAGAAGAAGTAGAGGGAGTTTGGGATTGGAAGAAGATTAAGAGACAGAAAAGAGAGACAACATGAGGTCAAATAGTTAACATACAGCTCATCCGAATATAGACAACGTTTCCCTCCCTCCTTCCCCTGTCTTGGGCCCGCTCTCTGTGATCTGCTGTAAACGGACACTGTGTGAATTCCAGTGGGACTCTGCTTCATTACTGCCAGGCTGTTGTGTGGACAGCTGAACGGACAAAGGTGTCAGAGCCTTTCTGTCCATCCTGCCAGTCTCCCTCTCTCTCTCTCTCTTCCATCACAAACCAAATAACGTCACGGCTTGAGCTTCTGTTGCCCTAAACTCTACATCCACTTCTGCTAGTGTTATTTCAGGACTACCAGTTGAAACCACATGCTTAGTCACACGCTTAGATTTGTTTATTTATTCTTTGTTCAGATTTTTCCCGTGTTTAAACCATAATTTTGTTTTTGCAGTTTTTTTTTTCTAAGGCAAAGTTCCTGTCTGCATACACTGCAATCACCTAATATTATGAGTTATTGTATGACATCTGTTCTATATGTTACGTCTGGTAACAGCAAGATTTTAATGCATGCTAACGTTACTAGTGTGAGGGGGGTATCAGTGCTTCAATCATGATGTGTGTTGATGGTCTAGAGAAACAGCACAGGCAATTTCTCACTAATTAGAAGAAGTAATTTTGTGCAGTCTGGGTTAAGGCCAATTCAAGATTTCCGTGTGACTGATACGGACTTTGAAAGGAGCCGGTGGACATACATGCGGTTCTATTCATACTACAACACATGGGACTCCTGTGGATGTTAATGAAAGGCTGGTTTTGACTTTTTTACAGGATACAGCAGGTAGAAACAGTGGGTGGACAAAGTATGGGATATCTGGAGAATTTAGAACCTCAGACTGTCGCTCTGTCGTGTTTAAATCAAAGCTCCTCCAGTCTTACAGACACACAGAAAGCATGAATTGGCCATTTAGTGTTATCACTGCCAGTAGGTGCATTGTTCCTTTGGATTCCATCTAGTTTTAGCCAACAAATCTTGTGCTGTGTAGTAAGAATTTTTTATAATATACGACGTTTCGGTAAATCGTGGCATCTGCACGCTTGATTATTTGTAAAAGGGATAACTGTCCATAGAAAATGGGACTGGGCTGAAACTTATACTAATAGATTATACATGGTGTTGCTGTTGAATAGCCACACTGGGTTTATGTAACCTGAACCACAGTGTGCATGAATGAACCACATGGTATACAAGAACCAACAACCGCTGAAAGTTTTGATCCACTTGAGTTATATAAAATTGAAATTCACATTTATATAATTAACCTACAGCTATTACATTAATAATAATAACAAAACAACCACACCTTACATAATTGGGCTTTGACTAACAATTAGCTTTGTTGTAGTAATTAACAGCTTTTTTCTCTTAAAAAAACTGTAGGAAAAATGCCATTCACAATTTATCCAAGCACCCAGTAATGTCTTCAATTCACTTGTTTTGTTGAAACTGTAATCCAAAACTGAAAGACGTCAAATCAGTTGTAAATATCATAAAGAATAGCAGTTATATGAAAAGCAGAAAACTGAGAATATTGGGTAATTGCAGCTGAAAAATGACTGAAATGATCAAGTGATTATTAAATTAGTTGCATATCTTTATCTGTCAGTCACCTAAATGATTAATCCTTGCAGCTCTACTATATAATTTTATCATCTAATGATTTGGATAGAACAGTCTTTGGCTTGTCTCTAAGTAAACTATGCTAAATTAAATCAGATTTGCTACTATGTTCCTGTACTTATTGCTCATCTAACAGATGGTAATGTCACTGTTTTCTGTTGTTTTTCTACTTTACTACGCTTTGTCTGAGCAGCTATGACGCCCTTTCATTCGCTGCAAGTTTAAGCCTTATTTAGCAGTTCTGTGTAAATGCCTTTGACTGACGTTTTCCAATTTGTTTTTTCAAATTTATGTTTGAAATAAATATTGCCCAGGAGCAATGGGTTAAAAAAAAAATGCAACTACATGTGAGCTGGTTGGAAGAAAAAGGTGCAAGCAACTGCAGTTGGAGAAACCTCAAACCTCCACCGCAAGATCAAGGTACACCACATCTTTTCCCATGCCTTTCCTGACTATGAAGCATTTAGAGCAGGTAATATGAAAAACCTCACACTGAAAGTCCTCCTCTCAGAGCAGGCCACCCCCAACCCTCCTCTTTATTTATCAACGGTCGAGTAAAATACAGCACATGTGCTGTGGTGCATTGAGAGTGTGTTAATGTTCCTACCCGGGTCCAAGCGGTGGTCTCCATTCCAGCCTTCAGACACACTGTAACTACCACATACTGCACACACACACACACAGACACACACACACACACAGAGAAGGGGGTAAGCAAATTTAAAGGAAAAAAAACAGAAAAACCAGATTAGTTCACTGGCGACTGTGGAGATAATAAACATTAATGTTGTATCGTAAACTCAGCAATGTCTGTTAAAATACTCTGGACCCCCACATGCCTCCGTTGTAGTCTACATATACACACACACACACACACACACACACACACACACACACACACACACAACACAACAAACAAACACGACTGACATTCTCAAGACACTGTAGGGAGTAAAATGATAGCGAGAGTGTGAGATGGAGAATAAAGATGGATGAATGTGGAGGGGAGACAGTCTGGCTAGACGGGACTAGATTGACTGGAGACTCATAAGGGCTCTGAGTAAGCTGCACAGAGCTGGTGTGTACACAAATTGTGTGCAGATGCCAAAAAAACACACAAATCTGCATGCCAAACAACAGAAAATACACACACAGAAAATACATGCGACATACTTACTGTGTAGACCATATTTCCCACAAACAGGTAGTCATTTCCCTGACCGTTACTGAAGGGAGAATCTGCAGAGAACATTTACACAAGTCAAGACAAAGTGTCGACAACAGAATAATGGACTGTGAAAGAATTACTTGCCAGAGTCACTCACCGTGTTCTAACATTTTGAGCGGAAACCAAAAGAGAATAATTGAATGAATCAGTGCATTGATACAGTGTCCCCAGAACACCTGGAAGGTGGAGCAGACAGAGAGAAAAGAAGGGGAGAAAATAGTGGAAAACAAGTCAGTGCAAACTAATGCCAAAGCACATATATGCCCCCACTCTCCCACACACATAAAAACATACAAAAACAGCAATTCCTCACAGTAACACACAACTTCCACTGTGTTCGTGCCATCAGAAGTGCCCTCCTGTACTGTATGTACACACACACACACACGCACACACGCACACACGCACACACGCACACACACACACACACACACACACACACACACACACACACACACACGCACACACACACACACACACACACACACGCATACAGTAGCTTGAGCTGCTGCTGCTGCTGCTGTACCCTCTAAAATGAAAGACTTCCTTATTCTGGCACTATGAATCTCATTACAGGTCGCCATGGAAACACCCCAGAGTCCATGCCACCCTTGTGTACTCGCTCAAGTCCCAAACAAACAGCTGGAATCGCTCATCGTATTGCAAAGATCCAGAAGTTGAATGCAGAGTATGAAAAAAAAAAAAAACCATGACAGATTTAGCTGTGATTGGAGATCCGTGTGTGTGCATGTACCTTGGTGTTGAAGCCCTCGGCGTTCTGGGTTATTCGGTACAGCTGTGGGAAGCGGAGCATGTTCTGCTGGCTGCACGGCCGGTCGAAAATCCCCAGAGTGAACGGAGGCAGCGCAGTAAATATCTGCAGCATAGGGAAGATGTACATGCAGCCATTAAATCACAGGACGACAGGCAGCGTGGACGCACACATGCTTCAACTAGATGGACAATCACGGTTCACATCGCAACTGTAGAAGGAATGCCATGAAGTTTTAAAAAACGGGGACCCTGAAGGCATCTGCTGTCTGTCAGACGTTAAGTACACATGGCAGACACCAGAACACATAGAAATACACTCTAACACATGCATACAAACATCTCTGGCATGCAGAAAGAGCAGTGATAAGAAGACAAAGCATGTGATTAAGAGACAGAGAGAGAGATAAATGTCCGCTGAGTGAAAGCGGGAGAAGGGGGTGAGACTGAGGGAACGAGTGGAGAGACGGAAGAGAGTGACTGATACTCACCACGTTGTAGAGGCCTATACACCAGCGCTCAAACAGGATCTGGCCAGAGAACCCGTTCACAAAGGCGAACCAGAGCTGGGACACAAAGAGAAGGATGAGAGGGGATGAGAGGGACAATAGTGGAGGTGAAACTGCCTTAGAGGAAGCAGCAGGGTGAGAGGGACACACATTTCTTTACTAAATGATATGGACACATGACAAAATTAGCTTTGCAGAGCATAAGATTGAATATAGTGATTTATGTGGCAACCCTGTATCAAGCCTCTGAAATCCAAAAATATATAAGAATCACAGAAATAACATTAATATTAGAGCCAGAAACTGTAAAAACAGAGACACTGTCAGGTTTTCAACTTTCCAGTGATCCCATCTGTGACTTGGCATTCCGTCGGGGAACTAAACCAAATCTAACCCTAAAATCATTTCATCAGAATCACTTCATTCGACTTGTCTCATTTAATAATTCACCCAAAATAAACAATTTACTCTGAGTAGATTCTGTAAAAAATAATAAAAATTCTGTGCTCCTTTGTGCAACTGTGAAAAATCATGGACTTTTCAGCTGAACTGGGCTGAAATGCAGAGTAGACAGAAGACAAGTACGGAAACAAAATAAAAATTATAGTGGTAAAATGTATACAATATGTAGAGTCACCATATTTTGTATGGAAAGTGTGGAAATAAATTTATAAATGTGAGTAGTAAATAACTGTAATATGTAGTTGTTGCACTTGGAAAAATGTTGTATATATTGATTCCAGGCTTTCTCAATTTTTGTAAAAGGATTAATACAAAAATATATTTCTGAGTTCTCCCTACTTCTAGCTTGTGCTGTTTCCATAGAGGTGTAGGACTTTATATTGCAGTGAAAAATAGCCTAAAGTGAGTAAAAATGTGACGGGAGCAAAGCAAAAAACAACCAGAAACTGCTTGGGGTTCAGAGCATTCATTTTTAAATACAAAACATCCTCACACAATTGTCCCTGCAGGTCTATAAAACATCAGGCACAATATTTCAATCAATTCTTAATGCAGATTTTGGCCAACCCTGAAATCATTTTCTGTCTTTACAGAAGCTAATCTACTGAAACACACTATCTAAATGCAACTCTGGCCCAGAGTAAACCTTCATTAATGCCTTAATGCACACACAGCAGACGCCGGCTGATCTGAGGGCAGATAGAGAACATGTTTGGGGCCTCTGGTGGGAGTTGTGGCATTCCTGGGGGATACAGTGGAGCATACAGCCTTGGGGTGAGGTCACATACACAAAAACACACTCACACACACCCATCCCCCTTATTCTGTCTCCATTAAGTGGACAGAGACAGTCTCCAACCTTTGGCCCAGAGCGCTCTGCTGGAAGCCAATTATGTGAGATAATCATGGAAACACACACATATACACACAGACAGCGGCAGCGTGAGCAGGACGCCGGGCTGCAGACTGCGACTCCCAGGAGGACCTGCACCTGCTGGCATCCTTAATGTGACACAGAGGGGTGAGGTGGTGGAGGTCTGGGGGAGGTGGGAGTGAGCACAGCTGACAAATACCCCTCATAACAGGCAGGCCAGGGCTGCGGTGTGCGCCTTCGTCACACACAAATGAAGCATTTCCATCATTTCTGACTCACATCAATTCACCCTCACCAAAGCTACGACTTTAATCCTCACCCTAACCTTAAAATAAGTCGTCGCGCTTAATAATTCATGTTATTTATGCTACATAGTGTGAGTGAGTAAACAGATTTATGTCCCCACAACACGTGTAACACAAGTACACACACACTGCTGTCGACCTTTGGAGCCAAGGTCTTGTCGTTGCTGATCTAAACGCACTTCTTTACGTGCAGGACTATATGTGTGTGTGTGTGTGTGTGTGTGTGTGTGTGTGTGTGTGTGTGTGTGTGTGCGTGTCCAAAAGAGACAGAAAGCAGACACCAGAAGGGCACCTCGTCCATCACTGTCAGGGACGTCGACAAACAGCTGCAAAATGTCTCTGTTAATGTAACTGTGTGTGTGTGTGTGTGTGTGTGTGTGTGTGTGTGTGTGTGTGTGTGTGTGTGTGTGTGTGTGTGTGTGTGTGAGAAACAGACAGGGTGTGGTGCTGAGGCTCTTACCTCTATTATGTAGAGGACCACATTCTTATAGAAACAGTAGAGGATGCATTTTGTGACCCGGTTGTAGCTCCAAGCCCCGTGGACCAACAGGAGCTTCTCCAGATAGGAGAACTATTAATAAAAAATAAAGAAAAAAAAAGAGAGGACAGAAATATTTCTTTACTTGGAGGAAAAATGAAGGCTAAAAGGAAATATTAGAGACAGAAGTTGGACACAGTGTGTACCAAGAATGTGACTAAGAGAAGAGACAGTTGCGGCTTGCTGATAAAGAGGAGTTGTGCAAGATGCCCAGAGGCAATGAGATAATCAGCACAAACAGTGAAAGTGACAGAATGTGTCAATGGGAGAGACATAGACACAGAAAAGACAACACCCAGAGTAATAAGGACATGGAGAGATGTTTTTGTCATAATAGACTATTAAAAGAATACAAATAATGCATTTTTACTGTCAACATAGTGGGTTAACCACAATGTTTTTATTTAACTCTCTGAACCCCAGAAACCACTGGTGGGTTTCAAAGGAATGTTACCTTAAAAAAAGAGAAAAAAATGCCAAAATTAAACCATTTATCAGAACAAGAAACTGCAGAAACAGAAAAAAAAATGTTGGATTTTCCATTTTCTGATGGTTGATAAATTTATCTGCCATCAAATAGTCTAAAATCGACAAATTTCATCATAATCTATCTCATTTAAGAATTTGCCAAAAATAGTTTGCACAAACTAGATTCTATGCAAAACTAAATATTCTGTGCTCCTCTGTGCAACCATGAAGCCATTAGTCACTCAGCTGTGATCAACAGTCATAAAATGAAAATTCAATTCAACTGTAATGTTTTTCTTTTCCTTTTATGATTTATGGCATTATAACAGCGTCATACAGCACAAACAACAATTTAGAGTTTTCTCTACTTCTAGCCAATGAGAAAGTGCAGAACTTTATAGCCTACACTGAATAAACATGTGACAGGATAAAAAAAGAAAAACACCTAGACACTGCTTGGGGTTCAGAGGGTTACTGATTGGAATAATTTGGGAAAGTCATAATACAGAAAAGGGAACTCTTTGTGCATCTATTTCATGAGATAGTTGTGTAGTAGAGAGATGAATACTGTACTTCCAAAAGTTTCAAAAAGACTCCTTTACACTTTCTAATTGGCAAAAGTACACTTATTCACGATATTTCTGTGCTTGGCCTTCATCACACACAAATTTGCAAGTTCGACTGTGTGCAGGAGTCTTCTGAAAGTCATACTAAAATAATAGATAATAATGTCAATAGCATCATGGTTTATAATAATAAATGTTCAAATTTAAACATTAAATACAACCACTACCCTTTTTAATGGTTTATATATGCAACAGGAAAATCAATATACTATCTGCTGCATTTTATTTCATAGTCTAAATGCTTGATAAGCAGTGTGTTTAGATTGAAAATATGATACTTCACTGATCCTTGTCAGTGAATTCTCCCTTCAGTCGTCCCCCTTGAGGAAGGGTTAAAGATCAGGATGAGCTGAACAGTCAGCAGGAAGAAGTTGCCGACCAACCAACCAAACATGGATCCTTTCTATTCATGACTAGCCTGTAACATTTTGGGATGTCTATTGTGCGCCTCCATCTACCTGTGCAATGG
The DNA here is from genome assembly GCF_022539595.1 of Amphiprion ocellaris. Classification (NCBI taxonomy): domain Eukaryota; kingdom Metazoa; phylum Chordata; class Actinopteri; family Pomacentridae; genus Amphiprion; species Amphiprion ocellaris. The sequence continues at coordinate 15,744,370 of NC_072787.1, read as the reverse complement.
AGTAGTCCGAGGAGTTGGTGGCCTGCATGCCCTCGTTGCCGCTGATCCCGACTCCGACGTGAGCCGTCTGAATCATCCCCACGTCGTTGGCGCCGTCACCAATCGCCAGCGTGATGGCCTTCACGTGTTTCTTCACCATGTCCACAATCTCGGACTTCTGCAGCGGAGACACTCTGCAGAAACAAACAGAGACGGTTGGTTGTTATTAAATGCACACATCTGTCTGTACCTGGAGAAAATTAGAGGTAGGGAGATGGAGAGATTAAAGAATATCTCAGGGAAGTAAGAAAGAAAGAAATAAACACACCAGGCATTGAGAATAAAGCCTGGGAAACTACAAGTGGGAAAGAGTTGAAAGGGGAAAAAAAGATAAATGAGCGGCTGGCAGAAACACACACACACACACACACACACACACACACACACACACACACACACACACACACACACACACACACACACACACACACACACACACACACACACACACACACACACACACTCTGCAGCGCTCTGTTTACTGCTCTTCACCTGGTATTAGGAAACAATGATTCACTGTTCTGCTAATAAGATTCTGTGCAGCCCACTTGTGATGTGCTCATATGAGTTTGTGCATGTGTTCAGGGACCTTCCAGTGGTACTCCACCCTCTTGACCTGTATCACTAATCCTCTCTCTATAACCGGTCCTGTCTCTTCACTCACAATGGAGGACTGACGGAGGCTCGATTACAGACTCTTCCCCCCCGAAGGCCACTGAGAGAGGATGGTAAGGCGTCGTGCTGCTTTTTCTGAAGCACCACGCATCTGTTTTTTTTTTTTTTTTTTTTTTTTAAATGGTGCCATGTATATCTCTTGACAAATGAGAGAGTCTCCATCCAATGCCACAGATCATATTCCCTCTATTGTACTGGTGTTCTGTTTGGCTTCACTAAAGAGGTCTTGGATGTGGTTTTTCCTCATAATCCTCCGTTTCCTCCCCCACCTGTCATGAAAGAAGCTGTGGAAGCTTTAGAATTGTGTGAGGCAATTGTTTTTAAAAGAACTATTGTGCGTTTTAGCTCACTTGAATGTGAATAAAACAGAAATAACAATTAATATACACATATGAAACTCTGAAGATAAAGGTAGCTGCTCTGGAAATGTTGATTGTATCACTTAAGTGCCTTTTTAGACATGAACTCTTTTCTGCTGATGTGATGGCAAGCGAACATGTCAGCTTCACATCTGAATGACTCTGCTCACTTTAAAGGAAAAGTTTGGTTTGGGTAGGTCGGACCCGGTGACATTTCATTTCAACACGGTGCAACCCTGAACTAGTTGTATTTGGAGAAGCCTTTTTCCACATTTCGGCACCAACATTGATCTACAAACCAGCCAGAGAGCACAAAAGACACAGAGCACTACCAAAATCACACACACAAAAAAATGAAATGTCCATAAAACTTCAGTCCAGATTAATGAGGCTCAGTAAATGTTGTTGCTTCCAACTGTTTGTAGGAGTTTTTCCTCTGAGTTGATTAAAGACTTGAAGGAGTATCCATCAGGCAAGAGAGTGACATGTATTTACTTTTGCATAAATTCATAAATTATCCGCAGCATGGAGACGGGTCCTATTAGGATGTAACAGCAAGTCAGACTGTGTGCTTTTGTTCACATCAGACAGGTGAGATGTCAGACACCGTCACAGTTTATGAGCTGCAGCTAAATCATTTGTTAAACGGCGGCTGTCCTGACGTTGAGTCGGGCTATTTTTATTTTACTGTTAGTACAGTAGTCGTTAGATTGTCAGCACACATGGGAAGAATTTTTAGTTTTGAGGAAATCATAAATAAAATATGCTATTTGTTATTTTGACAGCTTTATAATCTTGTTGTCAGTTTACATGAGTAGTCTTTTGTTCATTAGTATTTGTTGTGTCACGTGAAGTTCTGTCAAAGCTCATGTCTATGATGAATATAATCACTGAATGTCTGAATGTCCCTGTGGTTAACTTACATGTATAAATGATCTATGTCTGAATGACAGAAAGCTGCCACTCTAACAGACTGATGATGCAGTAATGTCATATATCCCATTGGAAAAGGGCTGTAATCGTACCCAGCAGATGGAGTATGTAAGATCTAAGTTTCTCTTTTGTCAAGCCATTACAAGATTTTTATCATCCTTCCTTTAAAAAGAATTTGTACAGTACCACTTTATTTGTATACTTCAAAGAGAGGAACACTGTATCAGGGAATGATCACGCTTGGCTGCTAGTGATTTCAGAAGGAGGCTGCCTGTGTGGGAAAAATCCACACACAGTATTTACATTCTCAAAAAAAAAATCGTACTGGACACAGCCACTAAGACTGACTTTATCTCCACTTCTGTTTTCAAAACATGCTTTGTATGGGGAGACACGTCTATACTATGCGTCATTCACACACACATACAGCAGCTTAAGTGTCATTATTACCTGCAACCTGTACAGTGAAAACAAATATGTCTCCAAAGGTGGAGACACAGGAGAAAACTGACACTGGGACTGGGTCTAAAGCTGCGCAACAAAGCAACTCATATTTCCCACAGTACAGGATTTGCAACTGTAGAAACACATGTACAGTCTGAAAAAAAGCATTTTACAGTATCTTAGATGGGATATTTGTGTTTTATATAAAATGCAATGTTAATTTATAACATTTATACATTAATCTGCATCATTTGAAGGTAATTTAGGAGTTCAAAGAGGATTTTTTCGAAGCCAGCTACTATAACAGTTAGTGGAAAGTAGCCATTGGCTGCATTACAAGAGATTAACCCAAATCCAGACATTAAACATTTATATTACATATCCCTGATTATAGTAATTACATGAGCCTCAGTGATGCATTAGGTGATAGTAATTTGAGTATCAACACTGGACTTAGAGTGCTGTCAACATATTAAACATTTTTTAGAAAGAGGAAGTGCCACTTTCACGACGGCTGAGCAGACGCAGTGAATTTCTGGCATCAATGCTCTGATAACACCATATTAAATCATGTGCAGCTGCATGAGCCATCACACGCAAACGGAAGACAGCATGATGATATGACAGAATCGAATTATGAGCAGATGTACGGCCCTGCAGACACACACACATCCGACTGGAGCCCACAGGTCCTAAACATGGTCTATCTTCTATGAATATGTAAGTAGGATCATTTCCTGGTCAAGCTGAAATCACAGAGCTGGGTGGTCTTCATACATTAGGCATGTGCAAAATCACACACACACACACCTCTCACACACCCTCGACCATGGGTTATTTGCAAGGGGAAAACCTCAGAGAGAGTTTTGGCCTCTGTAGTCACTGCTGAAGGATGGGATCAAGCCCTGCTCTTTGTTTTTCCTGTTTCTGCATCTGAAGTGTGTCTGCCTGTGCGTCTCTCGGCCTCTGACCACAAATCTCTCTTCATCTCTCCCTCTCTGTCTCTCTCTACCTTTCCTCTAAACACTGCTAACAGTGTCTGGGATTGTGTAAAGTGGAGTTGGAAAGATGAAAGGCTCCCAGTGCTCTTCACGGTGGAACTGAGCAGAAAATAAGCAGCCGCTAAGTCCTCTTATAAACAAACGCACAGTGAAGTCAGGAACCCAAGCGTACGAGTGCACTCGACTCCGAGACACACAAACACGCACGCATTCCCACACTTTGAAACATCACACACATACAGTAGGTGAGAAATAACCTTGCAGACAGCATCGCACTTTTAAGTCAAAGCTATGTCTCTTTACACACAGGAACCTTATTTAAAGTGCCGTGGATGTACGTAACCGCTCATTACAGGAATCACGTAGAGCACTGGTTCCCAGCATAAGGGTCGGGACCTCCCAAGGGGTCACAGGATACATCTAAGGCGTCATGAGTTGATTACAGGGAAGGAAACAATACTAAATTAACTGTGCCACATTTTTTTGCTCTAATCTTTGCGTTTTTATATCCTGTTTTGCTTCAGCTCATCAGGAATGTAACAGTTATTAAAATTAAAGAGTCTGAGCAGCTCAACTGTTGGTTTAAGCATTCCTTGGAATTACATTTTTGTTTTGTATTTAAGGGTCACATGCAAGGGTGTCTATTTGTTTAAGAACCAGAGTGCACCTTTGATGCATGAGCACAGTTGAGTTGTGGCTCATTTGTGGTGCTACAGTGGTAACTTTACATACATTAGTCAACTCTAACTGACCACGCGATCAGACGGCAGTCTGACTGCACGAATAGTTCATAAAGTCATCATGTGCAGCTCATTTATTTACAAAAAGAACAAGTTAAAACTTCAACTAATGGATCATGTCCATATTGTCTCATAATGTTGTTCTCAGTCAAATGAAAATTATATGGTACACTGCAAGCCAACAGCCTTATTAGGTTATTTTTGTAAATAAACCCTACTTCCGACCCAAACATGGACTCTAGAATTAATGGAGATAAATGAGCTGTACAGACTCAAATAAGAGCTTCAAAGAAGTATATTTTTTGCATTATTATTCTTGCCTTTTTATCTGTTCCAAAAAAATGAAAGGATAATTTCCTGCTTTTTCATCTTTACTAGTTAACATACAGCCTAGCAGAAAAAAAAAAAAAATTGACTGTCACTCAAAGGAAACTGGCAACTCACAGCAACTTTAAAGTTGGAATGTTTTCATGAATCAATGAACACCTTAAATGTCAATATGACAACTCTGTTTGTTGTTGTTGGCTCTCTTGCTTGACCTGTGCTTTAGTGATGATTAAACTTTCAAGAGCTTAAAAATGTATATTAATTTAAACTGAGTTATGCAAATTGTGAATATTCTGTTTCCTCCCTTAAAGAAAAAAAATGGTGAAATGTAGTTGCTGTGCGCTCTGGAAGCACTACACTTATTAGTTACACACCCAAAGAGGTTTAGAGCGACAGAACAACATCATGAAACACATCAACTAAAATCAGTGCTTTTTACCTAATTCTAAAATATTTTTGCTCTTTTTGATTTTAAAAAAGAGCTAACTGTGGCCAGTAGCTGTACAAGAAGTAACTGCTCATTTAAAAGATGATCTAAAACAGGGAAAAAGACAGTGATGGGCTTAACAGGCCAATCTTGGTATGCACGGAACAAACTAATGAGGGCTAATTTGGTCTGCAACAATTAATTTTCATCACCAAGCTCCAGCCAAAGTAAGAAGAAATGGAGGAATTCGGAGAGAAAAAGATGAACAGAGGATATAAAGAGTGAAGGGTACAGGAAAGGAAGCTGGAGGCTGTTTGCAAGGCCTGTGAGACCTGAGTCCGGATATGGCTCGGATATGCAAGGGAGAGTCGATTACCTCCCTCCTGGCTACACACACACACACACACACACACACACACACACACACACACACACACACACAGACGGACAAAAGACGAGTGGAAACTCTTTTGTTTAACATCACAGCTGGTACCGAGTGGAACATGACCAAAGAAGGGAACATGCAGTAAACATTATATGAACGGAGTGCACTTTGTATCAATGGAAATGTCTAATGGCAACGTGCATGTGTGTGTCGGTGCCCGGTCCTGTGATCCCATCAGTGAGTCATGACATTTCCACGCAGCGTGGTGTATTACATTACTCCTGACAGACTTTCATCATCCTCATTCATTTGCTGACCGTGGGCAACCAGCAACCTTTACGAACTGACGCAAACACAGGTATGCAGGCCTGCGGATGGACACGCACACGCTTTCTGTCTTTATCACGCACACAATAAAGTTATGATCAATCTGTGTGTGCATGTGTTTACATTTTCTGTTCACAGGCGCACAACTTGGATGTTTCGTTTCTTTAAACTTAACGGACCTTTACAGTTCTTTTACTTGAGCAAGACAGAAGCATGCAGGTATGTTTTCATCAAAGGTATAGAGTGCAACATTCAATCCCAGTTACGTAAAGGTGCACGACAAAAGAAACAGCTAACAACCAAGGGTGTGACGTTGCAGGATGAAATACTGCATTTAAAACTCTTCAGTTAGTGTGAAATTGTCACTATGCGGATATACTCTGCCTTTTTATTCGTGCAGTGGGACTTTCCCACAAGAGACCAATGATCCTACGTATCTGTTAAAGTGTTTCTTATACAGTGTGCTTGTTGTCTTGACAGATTAAAATTCCAGACTTTGTCTAGACTCCTGTCAGCCTGATTTGTTACAGTTTTTTAGTCACAAGATGTAAACTTGGTCCACATTGTCGTTTCCTATGAGTTCAGGGTGCGTTTTCGTGAGATTTTCACCTTCATGGTACTTTTGTGGGATTTAGTAAATTTCACCAGATATTTTCCAACAGAATGACATTTCATCAGACATAAAGGCATCTTATTTTCATTTTCAATTATTCCATGAGCTACATCATGGACAAAATGTAATTAATATACAGTGATGGAACCACAAAGGACGGCTTAAACACTAACCAAGTTAAAACACTAAAATGCTTAATGAATTCAGCATCTTTCCAAACTATTTCAGGTATTCTGGACCAGACAATTTAGTCTGACTATGTATGTGTCAGTGTGTAGGATGAATGAGTTTTCTGTACCGGCAGCAGATGACAGCTTTGCAGGATAACGCCAAGTCAAGGAAGGCCTGGCGGAGCTCGAAGGACAGGGCGTATTTCAGCGTCTGGCCATCGATGATCAGCGCCAGTTCGTTTTCTTTCCTCAGAGAGTCTCCGAGGGATGAGCAGTGAGCTGTGAGCGTGGCACGAGTAGCCTGCAAGAAGACACAGAAGGGAGCATTTAGGTTTATATTGAATTTCTTCCCATCAAGAAAGAATGACTGTAGTTCCCCCTTCCCCAAACAACAGAAGTTTTTACACACAGGCCTCCATCTTGAACATCTTTTCTGCAGATATCTTAAATTAGCAACACACAGGGCTTAAGCATATATCAAGAAATGCTGTTAGCTTACTGTAAAAATCTAACCTCTAACCCCACCACGAGTGCCAACAGTCTTAAATCTGCTTCCCAACTAATCATAACTCCAAATTCGACACAGAAAATGACTCTACATCTGAGCAGATTTTTCAGGTTTTCTGCTTTTTGTGGCCTCATGAAGCGGTGAAAATACAAATCACATACATCAAAACACACAGAGCAATTTGTTGAAAGGTCAAAACCACTGCAAGTAAATGGAAGACACATGCTCCTAGTTGCACAGTTTGCTTTCATCTGGGGGAAACAATCTGCTTCTGTGTACACTAAACAATTAAGAATGCCAATATAAAGTTCACAGTCGCTCGACATCACCACAACATGCTGACGCTATGAGGACCTGAAGGCATACTCAACCATGCATTTTCTTTGGAAAGCAGCAACACGTTGTGGAGACAAAACCAGAAGATAGATAAAAGATAGATAAAAGACTAATGACGTAGCAGAGTAAAATACATCATTCATATGTAACTGCACAGTCTAAGTGTGTCTGTGTTTGTTTAAATGCCAGCTCGCCTGCAGGGCAGTAGTTTGGGGCAGTTTTGATGGAGCTCTTGATAATAGAGGAACAGGGATTAATAGAGAAAATAAACAACCCACAGAGATGTAATGAATTCCATGTGGAGAACCAGACACGCTACAAGCTCACCCCCACAACCAGACATGAACACATGAACACACACACACATACACACCTGAACTCCTTTTTTGCACTGACTGAAATGATGACTTCCATGAGATCTCAATGTTACCCGTATGTATGTTCATAGAAATGCATTATCAATGAACAACGTCCAAACAGTGACAACTATGTTTGAGATTAATAGAGATAGTCCTCGCTCTGACTTCTAGGAATTCTTTATCTAAAGGAGATCACCAGGTGGATTCATGTTAAAGCCAAAACCATTCAAACACTAAACACCTGGAACAGGAATGCTTTATCCATCAATACTGTAACAAACAGCTCACTAACTCTATCTGGGGACAGTTTTCTTGGTTGTACATGTGGAATTCAGCTTATTTTCATAATAAATGAGGATTGACGTGAAATGAAATGACCCATAACATGACTTGTTTGTGGAAAGACGGGCAACACAACCAAACACGCAGCAAGCAGCTACGCAAGACACAGCTCTAGACGCAAAAATGCACAAAAATTTGGCGCCATGAAGAATCCTCTCAGTCTCTCACAGTGGGTTATTGGCGGCCGTCTGACCTGAGAGAATCCAGTGACCCACAGAGAGGCCACCGCTCTGTCCAGCCACCAGCATGTGCACAGCAAGCACGCACACACATACATGTATGTAACACAATCACACGAACAATGCAGTCTCTCTTCTTCTTGCCAAATAGCGATGCACACATGCGTACCCTCCGCACACAAGTGTCCCTCCTCTTCCCAAATATTCCCTGCTCTTGTTTTCTCAGCCTGAGGCTGTGTGTTTTTCTTTGTATGCCGGAATTCCTGTTTGCATTCACCTTTTTCCCCAAACAGAGGAAAGGAAAACAAAAACATAATGAAAGGATTAAAGGAGATTACAGGTTGTCAGAGTCCCGAAACTCAAAGGGACTATGTGTGTGTGTGTGTGTGTGAGTAGTGCATGTGTTTTTATAGAGGAGTACAACACGTGTATACATGTATGAGTGTATGTGTTGGCACGTAAACGCACAGGGGGTTGTGTGGATGTACATGTAGAGCCTGTGTGAAAGATGGGGATCTGTTTGTCATCACTTCATCACAGAGTGGACAAGAAGCCTCTGCAGCATAATGCAAAGTAAACTAGTAAAAAGCGCAATTATTAAGGACCTGTAGAAATGTCTGTGTTGGGTTCGATACTGTAAACTTGCCAGGTAACAGTCGCTAATTTCACATTTAAACTGGGGCTCTATGATATATTGTTTCAGCATCAACAATGCAATGCGTTCTTGTCCAATAGTCACATCGCCTTGTGAAGTAATGCAGATCAACTCACAGATATAATGCTGTACTTTCTCCCTGCTTAATACAACAAGAAAACCTGCACAGTCTACAAGATAAGTCTATCTAGTAGATCATATACTTTAAAAGTTCTTCAGTACACTGACTTTTTATAAATTTTATATAAAAAGATGCAGAGTTTGTTTACATGCACAATGAATGAGAATCAGAGAAACACTGCAGAGGAAGAATAAGCTGCAGTTTTTGGAAAACATTTCAGCTACAGAAAGGATGGCATTGGGCAAAAACAGGTACTCTGTCAGCAGCATCTTCTAATTCAATTCAAAATCAAAACTAATTTGGTTGACAATTTAAATTGGAAACTCAAAGCTCTGTATGACGAGTGCAAAGCCAGATCTGAATGCCATTCGAAGCAAACAACATTTTAGGATATATTTGACAGTGTAAAAACTGTATAAGAGAGGTTCAAAATGGCTTTTGTACCCAGCTTTTTAACAATTATATTTTATTTTTCTAATGCAGATGCAATCCACTTCAAAATGAATTGCTTCTAAATAGAGTTGTTCAAGTTATCTGGTGAAAATTCATGTATTTCTATAATGCAATACACTTGGTAAAAAAAATAAATGTCATAATGTCATTTGTTCCCCAATACTATGCAACCCTAATTCAAATTCAGTTTACTAAGAAGAATATCGTAATATCTCAGTGAGCACCTGTGTCTGATATTCACCATAGCATGAATCAGTGTAAATATCAGGTCATAAAGGCACATTCACACAGCAGGGAGCTGGTGCGCCACAGCAGGGCCAGTCTGAGCTTTAGCAGTGCTTAAGCCAACCTGAGATAATAACCAGGCTAAGCTTGAGAAGATTGAAAAGGCAACTGAGCTACAAACACTATTTAGGTCTTGAAGCTAAAAGGCGGTCACCTGCAGAGCAGCAAGTCCAGACCAAACTGTATCTTACTGACAAAAAGAACGTTGCATAAGCATGAATAAAATGGCTCACAAGGGTCCACTACGATCTGTTAACACTTTCCCAAAGAGAGAAAAAAACATGAGACAAGAAAGAAAAAATGCATTATTATGCAGTTTCCCTCTTTCTCACGCTAAATTACCTCCTATTTTTGGAGGCCGTAGAGGAAAAAGGCTTAATTCTTTGATTGCACCACTTACAATATGACAGATCTCATTAGCAAGTATTTCAGGTTCCAAACTAAATGTTTATTTTTCATACGCATCTGGTCTTGAAGAAAGCAGAACTTTCCAACACACATATGCACACACTTTGTAGACCGTGTTCACAGGCCCGTCAGCATGGAACTTTATCAGGTTTATATTTGGCCCACAGAATGGGCAGGGCATGGAGGCGGTTTGAGATATCGCAGGTCACCTTCTCTCATTGCATACTTTACCATAAAATGCATACGCGCAAACAAATGCACACATCTATAAATGAACACTGAGGACGGGGGAAGCCAAAAGCTGATCCATTCCAGGCCACCCACTCCAGAAACAGCCCAATCACTTCATGATAAATGAACATAGGCACAGTATAAAATATACAACGAAGCATTAAGCAAGATAAATACGCCAGGGTACAAAGAAAAGGGGACAGGCGGAAGGCGAGGAGTGTGAACCAGACTTGGGGAAAGGCTGAAAGACAGAGAGGAAACTGCTGAGTGAAAAGAAGGCGGAGAAAGACATGCTCATGTTTGCAGCGCAGATTCTGTCACCAGTGAGATTTAATATACCGTTTAATTATCCGACTGTGCATCTGTGCAAACACCCACATCCTGTGCTGCCTGAGCCTGAAATACACACCCGTGTGGACTTCAACAGTGAGAGGCCTGGTGCTCAGCAAACTATTGGAAAATAAGAAAATGCCAGGACAACAAAACATGCAAGTCGAGGCACCACAAAATGTGTGTGTGTGTGCGTGTGTGTGCAAATGATTAATGAGCAGAAGAAAGACGATGTTTGTCTAAGAGTTGTACTGCGGGCAGCGTGACGACGATGAAGGGAGAGATTGTGAGAAAGTTGGATGAAATGTATATTCAGAACTATCAAGCTGATCAGGGTGACCATGTGCCACTGCATCTTGGGTAAACAGGAGAGCATGACCGATTTAGGCCTATCACAGATATATCGGTAGTGGCATATATAACTGCTTATTTTTAAAGAACTTATTGTGGAAAACAAGCCTTGGGATAAGTTAAAAGTGGTGTCAGCACATAGTTTGCAGAACAGAGCACTCCAACTTTATTGTTTTTAATACTCTGAGCCAGGGCTGCACAGTGGCGTAGTGGTTAGCACTTTCGCCTTGCAGCAAGAAGGTCCCTGGTTCACGTCCCGGCTTTCCTGGGATCTTTCTGCATGGAGTTTGCATGTTCTCCCTGTGCATGCGTGGGTTTTCTCCGGGTACTCCGGCTTCCTCCCACAGTCCAAAAATATGCTGAGGTTAATTGATTATTCTAAATTGCCCGTAGGTGTGAATGTGTGAGTGCTTGTTTGTCTATATATGTAGCCCTGCGACAGACTGGCGACCTGTCTAGGGTGTCCCCTGCCTTCGCCCGAGTCAGCTGGGATAGGCTCCAGCCCGCCCCCCCCCGCGACCCTAGTGAGGATTAAGCGGTGTATAGATAATGGATGGATGGATACTCTGAGCCACACATGCAGCAGAGTAAACAGACGGCGGCATGTCAAATGGTGATCTTTACTGCTAACTAGATCATGAAATATGTTGTTGAAAAGCTATTGAGCAATGTGTCCATCTCTATCTCTCTAAGTAATGTGTATCACATTAGTTTTCTATATCGAAGCCCAGTCTCCCTATACATTATACATTAATAGGAGTCAAACTAATGCCAACGTGACATGATTAAATGTTCAGGAAACTAAACGCCAATAGCTTAAATTTAATAGCCTGCTTTCCCGCTAGATAAAGTTTCCACAGCTGCACCATTTGTGTCTTGACTTAGCAGTTACTAATTGTGACTATTACACATTAAGAGCAATATTTTGCTAAATTTTGCTAAAGTTGTTGCATAAATGTCACAGCTAGCTTGACAGAGTAGAGTAGTAGAGTAGAATTTAGTGAAGAGGACATTTTCCAATGAACTTCAATTGTGTTATTTTCTTTATACTACCTAAGATTAAATATAAATTCACCATTAGTGAATATTAAGCTAGTTAGAACAGAATATAGAATTAAACATGCAATTCAGGCCAGTTTGGCTCCAGTTCACGACACAAGCCGTCCCCACAAACCAGGAAGTTAGCCAGTTTCATAGCGGCTAAGGCTATGCTAAAAGCTAGCGGCTAAATTAGGAAGCAGCCACAGATTACCCTAAAACAGATTTTGACAAACAATAACTAATAATGCTTTTAAATATGGGCCTTAATGAGTAATAAAAGTGATAGAACAGAGAAAGATTAGAAACAGAAATGAAAAGCAGATAGACAAACTGATTAACCTCAATAAACTGAACGACTAGCAAACAGAGAACGTCGTAGTGTCAAGTGATGCTCTGACTTCATCTCTCCTGTTAGCATACATAATTAACTTTAGTAATTCTTAGCAATGAAGAAGTCTAGTGTTAATGATGAATTCCATACCATTAAACACTGTTAAAATATCTAGTTTAATGTATATTGGTTCTAGAAATCAGTTATCAGACTTCAGCAAACAATAATCAGCATCGGTATCGGTCCCTAATATTGGCCCATAAAATCCAGTCTCAGTCGGCCTCCTGTAAACAGGATGATGTGTGTGTGTCAGATTCAGATTCTGAGATGGAAATGAGAAGATAAAAAGGGGAATTTACATCTTCATGCTTAGTACTGACTAAACAGAGGCAGAGATTTGTGTCAGTCTGTGTGTGGCATGTGATCCGAAGGTGACAGATGGCGCTTGTCACAGCTTCAGCGGTCGCAAACCGTTTACCCAGGAGGCATTGCTCACCGGGTTTGTTTTGATGAGGAGGAGCACCAAAAGGAGATCACATTACCTCTCACTCATCGCCCTCACATGGCTCAGCCAGATCTTCCCCCCTCTTCCACTCTGCCTTTCTCTTTCCAGATTGTCTGTCTCATACATGAAGTACAATAAACACTGCGCCTGCTTTATTCACAAACACACTCCTGTGTTTCCGCAAAGATGAACACATATTTTGTTGCTTGTTCCCGCTCTTCTCGACTCTCAGTCCGATGCGCACACATTTCTCCTCGGGGTGTGTGGTCGCTTCCTGTGCACAGAGATCGCACTGACAGATGTGGAGTTAGTGGGGCAAGGGAGGACGGAGAATGGACTCGAGAGGGGTTGCATCTGCTACCCGAAGTGGAAAAATGTGGGACAAATTTTTAAAAAATGGGAGCAAGAGGTCAACCTCGAGGAAAGCTGTCCATACGCAGCTTCTGTTTTTACTCCCGTGCAGGTTACACTCTCAAACAGGCCCACATGCATAACGAAGCTGACACGGGTTATTTTAGGTGCCAGATAAGTGTTTCGCTGAAGATGGTGTGACTTTCATCTACATCAGTCATAACTGGAGCTCTTTGAAGTCGTCCTGATAGACAAGTGTCTGACACCGCACATGAGAGCGGCTTCTCTTACGAACACGTCCAAATTTAAATCCAGATTTTCGGCCTTTGAGTTATTATTAAGACGTTTATGGGAGCCATAAACAGTGATGATAAAGGATGCCGTCTTGTCTCGTGTTTGCTGTGTTGCATCTACAGCCACTTGAAAGTGTTCCGCAAACACTCGGAGCACTAAAGCATCCTGTAGATCATGTACTCATCACAAGAAAAGGTCTGCTCATGACCCTTCGTTTATGTTTAAGCAGCTGGGCCTCACAGCTTTCTTGCATCAGTACATGTGTGACGCGCAGCCAACAAGAATGTGTTAGTACAACCACTTTAGAAAAGCCCTTTGAATTATAGCATTTATTTTTTAAAATCAGGAAAACATCTTTTCACTCCAGATTGAGATTGTCTTTTGCCTTCTGAACAGGAAAGTCAGAATCAGGCCCCCTGGAGCTGCTGACCGTTCAAATGCTTGTTGAAGGATGCATCAGCAGGGTGGATGGTCCCCGTTTTAGTGATCTGAGGCCAAGATTTCCAGCTAAAAGATGCATTTCCAGCCAAGTTGTTGTAAACCGCTGCTTTGTCTGAATAAGGAAACCCTGAAACTGAATTGCATGAATTAATTTTAAGGATAGTTCCAGTCATCATGAGCGATTTCCTTTCAAAAACAACTTGTGGATTTGTACGCTATAATCACAGAACTAGATTGTACAAGTGGTCTCATCACTTTCCTTTATCTCTCGTTAATACAAAGATTTGTCTGAAAAAATGTGCAATTTCTAAACAAAGTTTGCTCGATCGACTCCACAACAGCAACCCACCGCTCTCTTTTTTGTTTATACTGCAAGCTTCATCTTTAGACAGCACCTCTCAGCAATGGCTCATGGTTACCCTCTCCTGCCTCATTTCAAGTCACTCAGCTGTACAAGAGGTTTATTTTTTCTGTCTGAAAATAGTTCCAATGTAAAGGATTAGAAAGTTTTCTTTTCTGGCATGTAAGTGCAAAAAATACTCACATCTTACAATAACAAAAACATCTGTCTTATGTGTCATTTATGTTGAAATCTCTGCAGAGCTATTTTCCAAGGAAGATGGGATTAACATTCACTTTGCCTGCAATTAGAGTGCAAAGACAAGAATTTCAAATATGTATAAATGGCAGGATGTTATCATAATCGAAGCGAATGTTTCATCCCCTGAGCCAGACAATAATCAATCTGTATTCGATCAAACACAACAAAAAGGCCGCTAATAAACCATATTAAGATTGACCCGTTTACAGTGTTAACTCTACAGGCTCTCACCCCTTTATGTTGATTGAAAAAGCAATGCTCGGTCTAATGCGCCCTTATTGCCTTAACATTAAATGTTCAACCAATTCAACCTAATGTTCTCAGCGTCTAAGTGGCCTTGCATGCTGTCTAGCTTTTGACCAGCAGTTCCCAAAGTCTGGGAGCCTCCAGGTCTCACTATCTGAAAGTGTAAAAGAGCACAATTTCCCAACCAGTCCCTTCACTAAAATTAGATATAATACGAGAAGGCTGATCATGCTGTAGACTAATAAAATTATTCTGCAAGCTCCCTCACAAGCTCCATGTGATGCTCAGCGTAAACATAGATGTCTCTCCATCAAGGTTTAACACACACTTTGGGCCTACAAACCCGCACTCGCACACATAGCCATAAACAAATACACACAAGCACACACGCAGTGTTTACGCTTGAAATTTATGAGGCATAATCTCCCCACATCTCACATATAAACAAACTCTGTAAAATGGAACACACTGTGATCGTCTGTGTGTGAGCGCTGTACGTGTTGGAGTCTGGGAAACCGTCTGAACGACACAGAGACGCATAACAGACGCACAAAGACACATGACAGCAATCAAGCCATTTCAGCAAATCCGTCACACATGAAACCTGATGCACAGAACACATAACTGGGGTAAAGAAAATTTAATTTAGAGATAAAGAGCGTCTCTGATCTCAGTCTAAGAAGCAATATAAAGTAACTGAACACTTAAAATGAGTGTCTGGCGTTAAGCTAGAAACAGGTTAGATAAGGAAGGCAAAGTGAGGCCACTGAGAGAAGCGATAGTTCAATGCTTGTCTCGTTTCATCCCTTTCTCTAAAGGGGGACACCAGAGACTTTAATTACCTGCACCTGTGAGCACACAAAGAGCCCCACCCACCAATCTGGCGGCAGACCACACCTTAGTTCCCACGGTAACCTAGTCAGGACCCCAACACACAACCCCCTCCCTCCTGTACACACAATGTACCGTACGCAGATGTGAAGAAGGGCATCAGCAAGAGGAAGAGGAGGGTCTACTCACATCTAGAGAGTCCTCGTTGACGATGATGAGGGACATGCCGTGTGTCACCAGGCGACAGGAGTAACCTGAGAAGCAGAAAGGGGGGATGGGAAAGAGATTAGATTTACTCGAACCCAAAACACAGGTGAAAAACTTGTCACATGCATGAGTGAAATTACAAAATCCTGCCTCACGCATAGCAATCTGAACCTGCCTTGTATCCCCATAGTAATCTTCTATGCACGCTTCAACTGTATCATGTATTAATTAAACACAGCAACAAAAAAAAAACAGCTAACTGACAATTATTTTAAAGCTAATACAGCTGTGGTGGATCAGGATGTTGGCTAATGCAGGATATCATTTCACTCGCGCACAGCTGTGTGAAACATGAAAAAGGGGGATCTGCAGGCTGTAGTCTCAAAGGATTTCCCAGCTTTTAAACTAAGAGCGACAAGTGTCTGCTCAGATTTAGTTTTTCCAAGTCTTGTTTTTCTTGGACATCTGCCACCGGCTTCCTCCTCGACTGCCAAGAAACCGAACATGCTCGTGTCACCGTGGTCCCCCTGTACCACGGCTACATAACGGCTACACAATTCACTTAGAGAATGGAGGCATGTCAGGCATCTCTCAGCCCAGATAATGCCTGCTATTCTCCAAGCTGTGACTTAATTAACTCCACAACTGCTGCAACAACTTCCCATCTTTTGCAGGATGGGCATAGTGTTACTTAAATGCTGCACCTATGTTGATTGCCGTCTCCTGCTTGTCTCCGGTGAGGACCCAGATCTTGATGTCAGCCCTCATCAGAGTGGCGATGGTTTCTGGGACGCCCGCCTGGAGACGGTCCTCTATGGCCGTAGCACCCAGCAGCATTAAGTTCTGTTCATGGAGGAAGAAAGAATTTGACATGCAGTTTCCAAAAAAAAAGGGAGCAAAAACAAAACATGGCACAAAATAGATAATCATATTTAAGCTACAATCTCAGCCGGGCATCACCAGCCTGTATGTGAGGACTCTTTCTCTCCGGAGAGCATCATCCACATCTAATTTGAGGATGATAGCGATGCCAGCAGATTCAGCCCAGTTGGGAAAGCACCTCATTCTGGACCTCTGTACCAACTCTGTTTCTTCGTGCCAAGAAGTAACCCATTACCTCCCCCCCACCACCTCCCCTGATATAATTTGTTCAGCATTTAAATGCATGTGTACCTTCATTAGACACACTTGGACACACACACACACACAAACAGACACACAAGTTAACACTGCTGTGTTGTTGATTCCAGTTTTATGGGGCTTTTGGCAGGCTGGTGCAGGTAATTACCCTTGTGGTCTCCCAGTCGGAGCTCCCCTCCTCCTCTTCCTGCTGCTTCCTCTTTTTTTTTTTTTTTTACCTCCTCACTTATTTTTCTCACCTCGAATCTCTCCTGTAAATTCTTGGTCTTCACACTTATCAGTTCAGCCCTTGACTGAAGTCTCCATTATCCTGTTATTTAACTTTTTCAAGCCTTCTGCAATGCTCTACCTTCACACAAGGACCAGTAAATATCTTTACATTATGATAAAACACGAATAACACACACACTTAAGATAAATCTAACTGTGTAATGCAATTTAAAGATGAGTAGTGAAGTGGGACCATAGTTGCTCTGGAGTCTGGAGTCAATGGAGCCACTCTGCCACCTGCTGGCAACCAAGAAATGTGTGTTTCTGAGTGTGCGACTTCAAGTGAAATGAATCTATCAATACTTTTATTCAATATAATGTTTGCTACAAAAAGGAATTTAAATATAAATAACTTGTCCACCCCAGAAAGTTCACCTATCAGTCAATGAGATTTCAAATTTTCCATTATAATGTCAATTTTTAACATTTTCAAATCTTATTATCAAATAATATTTGATAATAATTGATATTTGATAATATTTGATAATAATTATTATTTGATTTGAAATTTTTAACATTTTCAAATCTTATTTAGTGCTTTCCCATCATAATACAAATAAATACTAACACTACAACACACTAAACCGTGTTCTGACACATATAGCGATACTAACCCAGATTATCACACACAAAAAACAGACAACACTGCCTTGAAGTGCACAAAAAGACTTACCTAATTAGGTTAATTTACTCTTAAAACTGAGATTTTAAGATTTCAGGCTCTTTACTTTCACCAAAACATCAAGACAGATAAAGAGGTGGAGTGTTTACCTTTTCCAGTAGCTCATAAACCTCCTCCAGTTTCTGAGCGCGGTCTTTGAGTACGATGCTGACACGATTGTATTCCTTCAGCCACTCCTGGTAGGCGTCTTCCTCCAGGTCCACATACGCAAAACACAGCGTCCTCAGGCCTGAGTGGAAGGAGGGAGCAGGAGATGATCAAACACTCAGAGAAGAAATAGCTGTCTTCAAGAGGGAGTGAATAGTCCAGTGTTTTTATAGTGGAAAGCTAAAAAGCAGAAAGAAGGGAGAAAACCCAGGAAAAGGTGGTGCTGACTGATGGAATTTAAATCGCAACTAAAGTTTTAAGCCAAACACCAGTAATAACTGAATGTTAGTGAAATCAGAAATTCTAAGAATGTACATCTATTGGCTATCTGACTGGTTGTGTTACTGGACACATTCTGCATAACTTTTTGCTTAAGATTGCAGATGAAAGTCTTTCAGGTGATGACTAAATGAAATCATGAGTCAATGCTGCATAAGTCAACATCAGACTGCAAAATGCCTTTTTGTTCATGTTTCTAAGTTACTCCCAAAGCCATCAAAGCTATAATTTAAAGCTGAGAGAAGCAGTATTGTCTTGGCGTTACTAGGCAAAAAAATTCTCAGTAACCTCTCAATATATTGTAATTCAAGTGATCTTAGAGGAAACTAAAAGCCTGCCCCTCCTCCCAGCTCTGTGAAGAGGATTTCATCCAATCACAGAGCTTTTGACACAGATCCCATCAGGGAGCATAAAGAGCAGCAAAGCCCACTGTGGTAATAGGATGTGGTGACACAATAGGATCAGGAGGACTTTCACTCAGGAGGATGGGGCCTGTGTACTATGAAGAGCCACAAATGAAAGCTGACTTTTAGCTGGACTATTTTGGTGTGTTTGAAGCATGTAAATATGCCTGTGTTATCCAGTAGGATAGTAGTTTCTAATTCTGGTGTTTGTTGTCTAGATTTCCACCTACTGTAGCTTTAAATCTATACCTCTATATTTCTTACACATGAAAAAAAAACATCTTCAAATACGAGCAAACCAAAGCTAGAGAAGAGCTAATGCAGTTACCTAAAGTGGATGGGTACTGAAATAAACACAGAGAAAAACAGATGTCCACCGTACTAGTTCAGCTCCATTTTTCTCCCTTTTTTACCTCCTTACCTTCAGTGGCAAATTGTTCCAGATGAGCAACAGTTAAATCTTTGTACTGAGACGCCTCCGTCAGGCGCTCGAAAATAACATTATCCTGCAAAAAGAAAAGACAAAAAAAGAAATTCAGCATTAAATGAAAAATATGTCACAACGTTGGGAGTGCTGAGTGAAACCGATGATGAGATAAACATACAGCTCCTTTGCAGTACAGCCGTAGCCTCCCACTGGGCGTCCTGACCACCACAGACATGCGTTTGCGGTTACTGTGAAGAAATCAGTGGGTTTAGTTTCACCGCACAACAGTCATCTTTCAAGAGTTATTTACTGGCTGAGAAGAACATTAACGGGGAGGATTACCTGGAAAACTCCAGCACATTCAGGAGTTCATAGCTCATCTCGTTTCCTCTCTGAAAGACACAGAAAAAGAGTAAACTCCAGCCCAACAAGCAGCTATGATTCCAGAGAAATGTGAGCACTTACAGCGTCGATGATGACTGAATGTGGGGTCCGAGCTGTGAAGACGAAGCCGAGACCTTTGGCTCCTTTGACCAAGGCGCCTTCGTCTGGCGAGGAGGCCTGGTAGATGATCTGGTTGTCCTCCCTCTCTGGTACCACCGTGTGGCAAACCGCCATCATTGTCAGGAACTCACAGATCTGAGGTGATGTAAGCTGAACACACACAAACAGACAGCATGGACGTAACGTTTAACAGCAGCCTCTGATAGCGTCAAACAGAGAAACCTCAGAAAAGCCTTTGAGACACCTACATGGTTCTTCTCAATGTTTTGAATGAGAGTTGGGTCGTCAAACTCTGTAGAGTTGTGGCTGTTGGACGGAAGATTGCTGTAGGACACATGAGAGGACGTATTTTAGCTACCGTGCACAAAAATATGTTAGCATTATAATACAATTGCATGCTAAAACAAACAAAGTTTCTCTACATAAAGTCATTTCAGAAAACATGCCAAGCCAAACATGAAGAAAAGTATATTAGAAAGGGAAAGACGGATGAGAAGAGCAGGTGTCACTAACCTGAAGTCCTCCATTGAACGATCACAGTCAAGATCAGGGAAGTGGCTGCAGTTATGGATGAGGGTGAATCGCAGAAGGAGTCAGTTTAAAATCAGTTGATGAATTGATTAGTACATTTTATCAGGCATGCAAGAGTAAAATCAACGGAAGAACAGCCTAATTAAGTTAGTCTGAAACATGAATTAGTTGAACAGTAAGTGCATCTGGGGGCATTCTGAGCTCTTTCACTAGGATGCTAAGAGCCAAGAGGTAACAATTCATTTACGAAAGAGAAAACTAACCCGTATGTAATTCCCGCAATGGTACACTTCTTAAAGTGCATGACATTACAGGTTAGAGTTCCTGTCTTGTCGGAAAAGAGGTATTTCACCTGGAAAAGACAGATATGAACAGGGTTGACAGCAAACACATGAGTAATACAGCTTCCTTTTCTATATCCAGTGATAATAAGGATAATAAGAACTGACCTGGCCCAGTTCCTCGTTAAGATTGGACGTTCGAGCCATAGCTGGTGTGTCCGTCTCTGAGTAGTACATCTCTACATCCTGAGGAAAAAACACAACACAACCAAAGGCATCAGGGCCACTTAGAGTTCATACATATGAAGACGTGCATTACAGAATCTAGACGCTTCGTACCCAGTTGATGAAAAGCGCCTGTGTGAACTTTACCACCTCCAGAGTGACCAGCAGGCTGATGGGGATCAGGTTGTTGTACAGGATGATGAACGTCAGCAGGTTGTACGCAAAGTTCGTGGAGATGTCAGCTGATGTCACACACAAAACTTGCTCATTTAGTAAGCCTCAACCCATATTCTCCTTTACCGTAAGCAGATTCAAGCTGCAGGCCGTAAAGTGCGCTGTATTTTTCTATGTTCTCACCGGCTCGTGACAGGTACCAGCAGGCGTCTTCTGTGTGTACTTTGTTCCAGATGGCGGCGCCCACAGAGCTGACCAGCGCCATGACCAGCAGGATGCCAAACAGGACGAGGATTTGCATGTTGGTGACCCGCTCCACATTAGAACGCTTCAGCGGCGCCTTGGTAGAGTTCTAAGAGGTGAAACAAGTGAGAAATAAACACCAAATAAGCAACAATGCTGTCACTCCGGGGAGAAAAAGCTCAAATGTCAGGGCCTTTAAACTCTTCACTTCTACTAATTTAATTAGTCATACAAACATAGTAACACAAATCTGCTACTAAAAAGATTTTCATCAGTGTGTGTGGATTGCAATGTGTGAGCAATCCACACACAAAAAAGCACTGGGACTGAAGATTATTTCCTCCTCGGTTTGGATGGACTCCCAGTCATGAGTGTGTCACAGAGTGGAGTTAATTAAAGTCTCGAAACTTGTGCCACGAGGGTCAAAAAGAAGAAAGATTTTTCATTATAAAACAATCAGAAATTCCCTGCCAAATGCCTTTTTCCAGGATATTTTTTATGCGTCATACACAGCTTACTGATTTAACAGCACACTGTGGATTTACCTGCATCAGTTTAGAGTCGTGGCCGGTGTAGACGACGATTCCTACAACCCACTGAGTGTTCCTGAGCTGAGCGCCACGCAGCAACACCTGGTCTGGACCCAGAGGAGCTGGACTGAGGGAAAAGGCAGGTGATAAGTACAAAACCTGGTAAATGGAGGTAGACTTCTCAAGTTTATGCTCTGAGTATTTTTTTTCTTTTAAGTCATTTCTCAAGCTTTACTTGCTTGCTTTGTATGTTTATTACATAAAACCTTGTGTAAATTGTAATTTATTTAAAGAATTCAAATGTTTGCACATTAAAAAAAAAGTGTCTGTAATAACGGTAAACTCTGTACCTTTATATGATATATAAATGCTTTTATCCTGCTGTTCTGGCCACATCAGTCTTGCACAAAGTTACAATTTATATAGAACAGATAACAACAATAAGGAGTGCGGCGGATCACAAAACTCACAGTTTGGATTTTATCAGTGCTTTTGAGTCATGGATCAGATCATTATTTGAATTTTTAAAAATGAAAAAAGGGTGGAGGACAAATATTGTGTCTATTGGCTGCTTTTATTGTGTTCCATTCATGTGAACACACAACTGATTTGCAGTTGAAATTCTGCATCAAGATTTATGAGTATTCAGCACTGTTTGTTAGCAAGATTATATGAAAACTACAGAGCCTATTTTCATGCAACTTGATGTAGAGGTGGCCAATTCAATTTTGGTGAATCTTGATCCTCAAAAACTGCATGATAAGGCTTTAACCGTGGTGGAAGAGTGCACTCTCCAAGTGCCCTTTACCAAGCAGCAGCAGCAGCAGCACTGCATTTTAACGTTATGCTGATAAAACTTTCTAATTTATCCATGATTGACGTGTTTGCTGGATCCCTAACTGCTACTGTCAATCAACAACTGATGAGGCAAAAACTATTCATGTGTCTCACATCTGGTTCTCCAGTCGCAGAGTGCCATTGAAGTCGTACAGGTGTCTGTTTGGGCCTTCACACTCCAGACAACCGGACATCGCTATCAAATCCTCCAGAGTCTGAAGACCGGCTGTGAGTGAGAGACCCTGGAAAAACACAAGGAAAGCCAAGGAAGGTTTATTGACGGAGCCCATCTTAGAAAAGCAATGCTCATAAAACTAAATCAGATCAAACATGGACAAAACCAGAGATAGAAGGAGAACAAGAACTACAAGAAACACAATCAAGATGGAAAGTCCTACTGAGTGCAGAATCCATGCACTGAGAAATACGGCAAATGGAGTTTTTGTACCTGTCTGATCTTCAGGTTGGTTTCTCCATCCAGGTTAGAGGTCTCAGTGTAACACATGGCCTGCGGCTCACTGTGGAGACAAAGGCAAATTTAAAAAAAACTACTTTATCAATTTCCAAGGGAAACCAATCAATAGCAACTTAGAAAAAGGAAACATCAACTGAGAAATGGTTTTAAAATAGCTATTTCCAATCATAACAGTTATTATTATTATGAAGCATTTGGTAGTTAAAGCTTCTTAGATATTAACATTTGCTTTTTATACCTCATTTCATACCATTTCAAATTCAGTGCTTTGGGATTTTTTTGGACTGTTGATTAATTTTAACACAAAACTTTGTGTACAAGTAATTTAAAGTGAGAATTCTTCATATTTTAAAAGTAAATGAATTTCATTCTTAAAATCAAGTGTTAGTAGCTACAGTTGAAAATAGTTTAAGACAAATGACACACACACACACACACACACACACACACACACACACACACACACACACACACACACACACACACACACACACACACACACACACACACACAGAGTCTGACCTGGAGGACACAATGACCATGTCAGCTGGAAGATGTTGGCCATTGGTCACCTTCACTATGTCTCCTACTGCCACCTTGTGGGCATGATGCAGCAGCGCAACAGCACGGGGTAGAATACCAGGTGGGGCCGAAGAAAAAGAGGGGCGTTACAGCAGAGGGTAAGGGGGAGTTGTAGGGGTGAGAGAGGACAACAGAGAGAGAAAACAGCGGGAAGGTTAATCAGTGACCAGCAAGGATGCAGCCAACAGAGAGAAACCTGAGATAAGATGACAGTGAGACCTGCAGCGCATCGCTTTAACTGCTCTGATGAAAACTGCAACAGAGTCAGAGCGGAATAAGACACTAAGTTTGTAAGAATGTAGATATGAGAGAGAAGGAGAAGAGAAAAAATGTGCTCACAGTTCAACTCAGTTCAAGGACAGATGGTGCAGTGCTGCAGCCAATTTAAAAAACATATTATAAAGCAGTAGTTTTTTGAAAGACACTTTTCAAAAACAGAGAGAAAATGTTACTTTAAAAATGTCTGAGAAAAAGGACAACGCCTTTGAGCGGCCACAAAACCTCTGCGTTGCCTAATTTCATAGGAAGAAAAGTATTTGGTGACTTCAGTAAACTGATGCAGGAAAACATGTGGAGCTGATGTCATCTGAACAGACATAAGCTGAAGCACAATAGAATACCACTAGTTTTATGGGTGAGGGGACGAGGAGAAAGATCGACTCCAAGAAACACCCCAGTTCTCTGGAAAAATAACTGCAGCAATATCGATTTCTGAACACAGCTCTTCCTTGTAGGGCCTTCTTCAAGGCCAGCTGAACTTCTGCCAAAGCACCACCCAACTGATCCTATTCCATGGAATGAACAATCATGTATGAGCACAAGGGGAACTTTTTGTGTGTTTTATGGGTGTAAAAAAATGCCTTTGATGGCAATTAATGGTAGAAATCATAATGAGTTTTATGAGCGCAGAACTGAAGGCTTATAACAAGGTTAAAGCAGAAAATGAAGCATTCCAGGAGGACTACATGTTCCTACTTGTCATCAACAGAGGCATTAATGAGTTCCGAGGCAGCTGGAACAAATTCCTTCACCTGTCATGACACTGAGCAACAATGGGGATTAATTTCTGCAATACACGCTTGTCACCCACATAACAGTGACTCAAATTTGATGTGATTTGACCTGCTGGAGCAAAGCTGTACACAGCTGGACTCTGTTAATGAGTTCAACCGATTAGATGGCCAGATCTGAAGAAAACAGATGCACATTTAATACTGAAAACAATCCACAAAATTATACATAGCACTCATCTGGCATTCATCTGGCTCGGGTTACTGTGCTTCAGTTGAGATCACAATGGAAGGAAAAGTTGTGCATGAGTGTGTTTTTTACTCACTGAACTGAAAACCAACAGAGAAAATCTAACTTCTCAACATACAAGATATTCCTGTTTGAAATATTGGACAGTCCTAAAACTACACACACTTCATCTCACAAGAAAACATCAATATCTGCTAGACAAGTGTCTCTTTACTGTCAAGGATCCAAAGAACAGACAGACTCTGACCCAACAGACGTGGTAACTACAGTCAGGACACAAAAAAGGCACAAAAAATATTGGAAAACAATCTCAGACAAAATAAGTTCTTATTGCACAACAGGTGAGATGGAGGCAAAATGCTATCACATCTTTATCAAATCTGGCAGCAGTAAGAAAGATTAAATTTGCTCTAACAACAACATAATCCTGACTTCCTAATAGTGTCACTATCACTTTATTGTGTTAATGCTGTCATTTTTGCAGTATTTCACTCCTAACTGTGTAATGTTTTGTTAATAATTATCAGGATGTTATTTGTTTCATTTTCACATTTAATTACTACTTTTTCAGCACCGTTAGAGGAAATGCATCTTTAATCTGTACACTTCTTTCATTTTATGTCACTAATACCAATAAAATACAGTAAACTGAGTAGCAAAACTGACAGAGAGAGAGAGAGAAAGTAAAAGCACAGGTGTAAGTGAGCGAGGGTTGAAGTATGTGATGATAGTGATACCTGCTTCCAGATAATCGTCTGCCAAGCTCCGCTCCGCAGCACTGAGAGACAAGGACAACACGGCCGTCAGTCAGCCTATAGAGCAGCTCTCATACAGTATTCATAGCGACTAAACTTTTGTCTGCGGCAGTTTCGCCTGCACTATAATGAGTGACACACAACAGCCATTCATCCAGCCGTGAAAGGAAAACAAAGCCCTCGCAAATAGACGCAAGCGAACCCATGGAAAACCTCACAGACACTCGATGCACTTTGACAAGCGCACACACATCCATAGACACACACACACACACACACACACACACACACACACACACACACACACACACAAACGATACCTGTTGTCTTCTTCTTGTTGACAGTGTTGTCTGCTTTATGCCTTTTCTGTAATAAGCATAGATGAAGATTTATCAGTTTGTAAAGAGCCCATATCGTGCACGTGTACAGATTCATGACTGTATTTTTTAGGTTTTATTACAACATGTTTTCATGCTTTAATGTCCAAAAACAAGCTGTTTTTTTTTCTCATACTGTACTTGCTGCAGCACCTCTGTCTGAAATGCTCCGTTTTAGTTCCTGTCTCTTTAAGGCTTCGGTCTGCTCTGATTGGTCAGCCGGCTTAACAAGGTAAAGTTGGTTATGTACTGTAACACCACATCTGTGAATAAATAGATGCAGCCATCCTAGAAGCATCTGTAGCGAGGAAATAATGGCGGACTGCAAGGAAGCTGCCCATTCTTTGTTTGGGGGTAAGGCTGTCACTAAAGACAATTAATCTATCAACGATTTTATTAATCAGTTGCTTTATATGAAAGATTATTTTTCCTCTAAAAAAAGGAAAATGACCATTTCATTTCATCTATTTTTTTTTTTTTTGACAAATTGTATGTTGCTGCATAATACAGCAGCACATTACGAAATGGAGACAAAGTTTTCCACACAAAAATGAAAAACTGTTAAACTGGAGACTCCGACATTACAAAAATAACAAAACAATTGGGCTCATTATTTAAATAAGTGGCACCACTCCAAAAGAAACCCAACTTTCTGTAGATTAAAGCAAAGTCTAAGATCGTAACGTAGAGTGCAGGTGACCAATGACCGGAGTCAAAAACAACTGACATCCTAATGCAACAACAATGCAGTGATGCCGAAATAAAACATTCATAATAATGATTTGAAGTAAATAAAAACAACATGATGGTAAAAAAGAATATTGATGACGCCGCATTTTCACCATCAACATAACAACATCAATTATTTTGACTAATTGCAGCAGCGGTTTTAAGACATGCCAAACTCGTTACCGAGGCAGGTGTTCTACAAATGTGTTACACAATGATGTAAATAATTAATGGAAGAAAAGCCTGGCCTGCAAACAAGGCATTTCAGGCTAGTAAGGTGCAGAGTTTGAAGATCTTTTACATGCACTAAAATCTCTCATGCACCCAAAAAGCCTCACATGGACTCTTTAAGATAACAACAGGATGTCTCTCTCAAACTTAAAATCTTTCTCAATGAGTGAAAATCTAACCCCAACCCAACCTAACTTCAGACAATGTTGCAAAGGGCCACTGTGGTACTCACATAGTCCTCTATGATCTCTTTGATCCCGGCCACCGTGAGGATGAAGATGAGGGGGACCAGTGTGGTGTAGCGACCGGTCGGTGATACATCAGGGATTTGCTGATCGGAGACAGGAGACACAATACTCAGAAATCACTGCTGACAGGGCGGGTTGAGTGGCTTAAAGCATCTATAATGGGCCATCACTGGGATGGTCATCCCAGTGATGGCGCAGATAAATCAGTTGTTTATGCATTAGGCTGCTGCATGGGAATAAATTGTTTAGTTTGCACACTGGAGGAAAGAGCTGTAGAGGTGGGGGCTGTTCTCTACATCCCAGTGTCCCTGTATTTCAAATCACACAAAGAAGAAATCTTGATGAAAAAAGGCAAAATAAGCTTTCCCTTTTTTCCGACAATCCATGAAAAATCCTGTCATCAACCAGTCAGGTGACGATTACAGCAGGGATTTTGAAGTTTTTTACTAAAAATCAAGTTTCTTCTTCAGTTTGTATTTTTCAAGTTTAGAAAGCTGCCAGACTATACATGTTGTGAGGGAAATTTATGATAAACATGTACTGAATTATAAATGCTGCCATATGCTTGTAAAGTAAGCCATTTGTACAACATTTATCATTGATATTTACATGAATATTTATTAGTTTTATTCTATTCCCTCTGGGTTTCTGAGAATATTTACCTAAAGTTAACTTGTGTCATCTAGACAGCTACTCCCAAAATCCATAATACAGTAATTCAGAAACCTGTGCAATTTAGGGATGAACAATTATTCAAAATATTACTGGAATCGCAATGTGGACAAGTGTATTATCGCAGGAGCTGCAATTTTTGGGGGAAAAGTCTCCAGACATGTGGGAACATGTTTGGTACAGAAGGCAGCAAGAAAACACATCACTATTTTAAAAATTAGGCGGCAAAAAAATGCAAAAATTCCCACTAAAAATCGCTCCTCTTATCGCAATCTGCACATCGTTCACCTCCGTTTCAAAAAAACCCTGGAATATTTCACATCAGCCTTTGCAGGATGCATCATTTAAAGCCTGTGTAGGTCTGAGAATCCAAGTGAAACCAAACAAACAGCAGTCTGAGCCAAGAGCGCTGGCAGCTGTTGTTGTGCGTGGGGTTTACCTGCATGAGTGCGATGAACAGGAAGAAGGCATTGGCAGCCCGTCTGATCTGCTCATACAGGAACCGGGGCAGGAACGTGAGAACCCCATACTTGGTGGTGCTGCAGAAACAGACAGGCAGAGAAGAGACTTTACACTTTGTTTACGTTCGGACAGATGGAGGACGGATCCATTAGCAAAAGTAGGATTTCATGCATAAATTGCGCGCTAATGATTTTAACCCTGACAGGCTGAATAACAAAGAGCCCCATTTGGTTATATTGCTGCACTTGGAAATCTATTAGAAACACTCGATTGTGCTCAGAGAGGGCAAACAGAGCCATTATGGGCTGCACACACATCACACCTATAAATAGAGTGGGATGTTTAATCCAACTGTACAAATTTAGACCCAAAAGCCCAAAAAATAGGTGCAAGAAACCTTGGCAACCTCAACCTGTCAGTCAGTGGCATCGATCAGACAGCTGCATTGATCAGCCTTGTTATAGCCACGAGCTACAGTAAGAGCTTTTAGAGAAGCTAAAAATAAAAAGTCAACCTTCAAGTCAAGGCCTGCCTTTTTTTCCCTTTTCCTGTGTTGCCTGAGTAGAGGGTAAGGGCTCCTGCAAGGGCTTGTGTTTAATGGACAGTGCACGTTTGTGTGCATGAGTGAACAGAGTGCATGCAAAGGAATCACAATTCACAATCTCCTAGGAGATAAACCCATAACTGCTTTACTCCGTCCATCTTACTCACACATACGAGAAGCACAAAGAGCAGGACATTACACAAAAAAGAAAGAAGCAACAGCTGTTAGTGCGTTGCACAGACACCCAGTATCCTGACCCTGATGCTCTGGATACCCCACGGTTAGTGATACTACACCTATGATGCAACAGATAAAGTTCCTTTAATCTAATTAAAGACAAGTGATACCAGATTCCGACACACATTTCCAACTAGAACAAGAAAAAAAAAAGTCCAAAACATCTGGTTGTGTTATTTTTCATAGTATAGATGTCCAGCTTGCTTAGCAGCTGTTAGCTGCAGGGATGAAGCTCTCCTGCCGCTGTGTGGCTTTGTCGTGTTTTTATAAAAAACAGAACATCTTCTTCATACATTAAATGCCAAAACAATAAAACACTGACTTAAAGTCAGAGAGGACTCGTTCTCTAAGTGGAAGAGAACAGGCAGGTGTGTTTTTCTCAGAATAGGATGAGCCTGTTACTTTGCATTTAATGCTCCTGCTGTATAAAAACACGCCTACATTAAAATATCAAAGTGGAGGGTCTGGGAGATGGAGAAGAGGTGAGCTGAGTATACAGATAAAAGCTACAAGGCTTTAATCTCAAGAAAATCAATAAAGCTATTGAACCTTTAAAACACAAACTAAAGCGTTACAGGAATACAGGGACATCAGAGGGCGGGTCTCTGGAGCCAGCGAGCTCCTGGATCTCCAATCAGGAGGCAGCAGGTTGCAGAACAAGACATGCGAGCCAATGGGACAAGCCACGGAGCACCCGCCTTAATCTGATCTGAAGAGTTGGAATTGACTTTTAACAGTGAAACTGAATCTGCTGACAATAATGGCAAGAAGACAGAATGGTAACAACAAGCTGACAGAACAGGAGCCCAGTGGTCCCAGTGGCGCCGAGCACAGTTAAATAAAAACAGGGACAACATTAGGTAAAGACAAGGAGACAAATTACAGTGGCGCCTGTCTGAATCCAACTTTAATACTATTCGACTCAGTATACGCCGATGACAGCTGGGATGACGTTTAAAAACAGAGATTCTTCTCTGTTTGACCCCGTCCACGACCCTGCCTGGGACAGATTATTACACACAGTCAGGAAATCCACACAGACACATATTTGACACAAGCGTTCTCCAAGATTCCACTTCTTCTGAGCTGTTCAATCCAGTGAAGGTCATAGCTGAAAGAATCGCACTTTACAGCCTCTGACTGAGTCCTGAAGAATCAGATCAGACAGCTTCTATCGTCAGTGAAACCCAGCGACAAGTCGTGCCACAATGATTCCTCGAAATGTCTCAAAGCGAACACACCTTTGAGCTTATAAACAGCTCAGGTGCCGTTTATAATTTATGCAAACACATGTAAGTGTAATTACTTCACTTTCATGGGCAGCTTTAAATATTCGTGATAATGTATTGATTAAGCAACACTGTCATGTCACGTCGAACGCTTGAATCTCTCTCTATAGCCTCCACCATTTGCAGAGCTGCAAACAATCACCTAATAGGTGAGTTATTAAGGCGTCTTATCAATGGATTTTCAACTTTAAAGCTGCAGTTTTAGTAGTAAAACAACATTTTTTCTTTGAGCGACTGCAATTTCAACAAAACTAACAACAACGGTGTTTAAGAGGGAAAGAAATCTCAGTGGTCCAAAGTCTATTTTTTACTCAGTTTGGTAGAAAAACATACAAACAGGCTGGAAGAGACCGTCCTTCAACCCGATAATGTGGGTGTATCGCCCCTGTGAGTAAACATACATTCAATGCTGGTGTGTCCTTTGGCAAGACAACAAATAGTTCAAACTGTTTAGGTGAGGAAATCAGGTTGGCTCAGTCAGAGAAATTTTACTTTGAGAGCCTTATATTTGAGTTTTAATTTCCTTTAAAGTGTTTTTCTCATTTTAAATGATACATTTTAGCTTTTCTAATGTTGTTTTAGTTTTTTATAGACAATATTGTGCTTTAAAATGGGATGAATTCATGACTTGCGAGAGACAGATTCAGATTTTTTTTCTCAGTTTCTCTGTATATTCGAGAAAGATGTTTCTCTCTCACCTTTGTATTCGTTACATATATTGTTACTTCCAAACTGCAGGTTTCAGGAGAAAAAAGCAGTTTCTTACAATATAGGTCTATTCAAGATGGGTTTTACACACGATATTGTATTGAGTTGTGGAGCACTTTTGAATTTTAAAAAGTGCTCTATAAATGAATATATATATATTATTACAATAAAGATAATAAAATGTTGATTATTGCCTCCAAAATGCAAGCTGCAGGAGAAAAAAAAGTAGTTTCTTATATTATAGGTCTGCTCAAACGGGGCATGAATAATTACATAAAGAGAAAATCGTCGAAAAATAAGCAGAAAACACAAGAAAGTACTTCTATCATAACTCTGGCGCCACTGGTTTGATGTGCACTTTAACTGAGTTGCATTTTCTCTGCTGGCTGCTCATCAGGGCTCAGTGTAAAACCAAATCAGATCATAGTGTAAATCAGTGCATGCACGGCCAAGCAGCGGCACCTACCTGACGTGGTTGTCGCAGAACTTGGTGCTCTGTGGCCGGTTGAGCAGCACCGTCCGCGCCGTGGCGTCTACGGGATCCGCCTGGGAAGTGGTCCCGGACATCTCATCATCTGCCTTGCGGTAACCGGCGGACGAGCAAGCGGGTCCTGCACCGTTGGATTGATGGGAGAGAGGCGAGGCTGAGTGAGTGCGAGTGGGAGACAGAGGCAGAGAGAGAGAGAGAGAGAGACAGGGGGGAGATGGAGAGAGAGAGGGAGGGGAGACAGAGACATAGACGGGAGACGTGGTTTACAGTTCAAAAGGTCCAGTTCGTACTAGAGGATACTGTACGCTGATGTGAGCGGGTTGGGTCGGTTCAGTGACGTTAGTGACTCCCCCCCCCCGCCGCCACCCTGCTCTTCAATGCACACACGCGCGACGCCCACGGGACCCCCCGCGTAATAATGGATGTGCTGAGGGATGCACAATGGCGAACAAACACACCGGCTCCGTCTGTTTTATCAGCACTTGTTCATACGCAGCCCCGCACAGAAGAGAGCATATTAGGATACAAAAGTGACCGAAGAGGACGCCTCTCCTCCCGCAGACCCCCCTCCTGAATCCCCGCCCGCCCCGGCTGGCTTTGTCGTCTCCAACCATTTTAACGCGTCGTGATCTGCGCCTCCTTCTTTCACCCCCAACCCCGCAATGAGGAGCTCCTGCAGCCGGACACTTTCCACCGGCAAAACCCCGGCGCTGAAACGCAAACAGGTATCGGACGCCACAGTTTACTCAGCTGCTACAACAAACCGCGGACCTGGGCGAGGACGGATGCAGCGGCGGCGCGTCCGAGCCTCCTCTCTCCTCCTTCGGCTTCGGTAAAGAGGAAGCTCCCGGCCCCGGTGGAAGATACTGGCCCGGTGAGCTCCGCCGCCGTGTCATCTGGACACCTGCCGCCTCGGGAAGCCTTTATCCGGACGCGTTTGGGACGATCTCCTGCCTCCCAGCTGCTCACCAGCTCAGACAACGAGGGGAACCATATGGAGCTCCTTCAGCGCTGCGGAGAGGCAAAGCCGGGGCTCCGCTTTTAAAGGGCCAGAAGCCTGATATCGCCTCAGGTTCTTGTGGTCACAGGCACAGATGGGTCAAATGACATCCGTGAGGCAGGAGCCATGCCATCAGGAGATCACTTTAAAGCTCCTCCAACTGTGATGCGTCTGCAGCAGCATTTCCTACAGGTTTCTGCACTTTATCATTAACTTGCATTCAGATCCATGTGTCATATTGCATCTATCTGTTAAACCACAGGTAGGCACTCTCCAAATCATGTCATTTTCTTCTAATACAGTCCCCAAAAGCCCTTTAAGTGTCAGCTGTAAATATGCAATGAGACCCTGAACGCATCACTCCTCCCGAGAGTTATTATGGGATCATGTTTGGGGTATCATTTCAAGAGATGTGTGCCCCGTGTCTCTGTCTGCGGGTGAGTCTCTAAGTGAAAACAACAGCAGGCTAATTGCATAAATAATTTAAAAAAGAATAAGCACTGGCAGGGTTCCGCAGATTGAATTTCCACAGTCCTGAAACTCTATTTCTGCGGCGCTACAATCCTTCTATAGATGGCTTATTCTCTCCCCTCATCAATAACCAAAATTGGGTTAACATTGATATATTTCCACTCAAGCACGTTGTTCTGAAGAAATTGTAAAATTACCCAGAAGTAAGCCAGACAGGCTCGGATCATCCCTGCTGGCACATCAGGCGTTTTTCCATTTTAGGAGACATTAAGTCGTGCGTGCTTACAGGAAACAGCTACTGAGGAGCTATTTCTTTAGTTTTTGCATTTATCCTTCATGGTCTCTTTACTTTCACCTCTGCAAAAGAAGCCTGCATGACATCCTCAGACCTTTGTGAAGTGCTCTTCCATACCAGCCCCACAAAGTGTCTGCACAAAGGCACAGAGCACGGGTCAAAGTCTATGAGGGCAAACTGATAATGAACAGCCTATCTCCCACCTCTGTATCCCAGGCTATCACCTCCGCTCCATGCAGAGCTATAAGTCGCAATCACAGCTCAGCAGTCCTCGCTGCAAATGGCAATCAAGATAGAGAAGGAAATGATGAAGGAAGATGCAAGGTCAAAGGTAGTGAAGGGCAATGTATGCTAACTATCTTGTCATCTTCTCCTCTGTCACCTCTCTAATCATACTTATCTCTCCTTGTTGTTCATTTCTCTGCTTGTAGAAATACTTTCCCTGCCATGCCTTTACTTTTTAACCCCCTTAGATTCTACCTTTCCCAAGAAGATCAATAACAGCTTTCTCAGCAGCCCACTTCGGCTCTAATTCATTTCTGGGGAGATCAATGCCTCGGTTACTCATCTCTGATGGAGCAGGAGCGCAGTCACCTCCGTAACTCATTACTGATGCACCACTGATGAGTCAGCAGCTAAAAAAACCCCAGCAGAGCACAGCCAGGTCAATTACACATGAAGCACCCGAGATAGCCGGACAGGTACCGCAGGTCTGATAACCTGCGGCCAGGACAGGTAAGACTAGACAGATCCGCTCTCAACAAACACTCTGATCTCATACTCTGCAGCAGCCAGCTACCCATTTGGTTGCTGAGTGTCCCCTTTCTAAAAACAAACAAAAAAAAAAAAAACAATCATATGCATAGCCAAACTTCCATCCATTAGGTAGAGATGCTTTATAGTCTTTTTACTGCTTCTCTATCATCAATACTTGTGTCATTAAACTAATTTACCACAGCAAAACAATACAGTCTGAAAACGCAAATGGTTAAATCCACCGTAAATGTTATGTAGAGATTTTACTTCTTCATAATATCTTATTAACATATGTGTTTTGGGCCAAACCCAAGCTGACCTGGCCTGGTGCCAAAATTTCACTGTTAAAAAGCAGACTACGCTGCTGAATAATGGATGGAAACAGGCTGCATAATTCATCCACTTTTTCCAGAATGGCAGAGCATATTTCACCGGACTCTGGCTTGGTGCTGC
Source organism: Amphiprion ocellaris (assembly GCF_022539595.1). Lineage (NCBI taxonomy): Eukaryota > Metazoa > Chordata > Actinopteri > Pomacentridae > Amphiprion > Amphiprion ocellaris. The sequence goes on along the minus strand of NC_072787.1, from coordinate 15,709,816 downwards.
TCCCCGCCTTCAGTCAGGAGACGACTCATATGTCAGCCACCGTGACGGGGGTCTTCCTCAGCGTTTGTCTCAGATTGTGTGTTAAGCGGCACAAATGTAGCTTCTGTGCTGATTACCCATGTAATTCAATCACGCCTAATAGAGACACACTATCCACCAAACATCCAGCCCAGACATGAAATGAGAATGAAAGGAAATAGCTACTTATCATAACAGCGACTATAGTGGAATAACTACAATTACCACCAGCTGATGAAGCACTCCCACCCCCACTAGCTCCACTTGGGACACATTCTGGCTGATTCCATTTTTATTATCTGAAAATCTGTCAGAGCAGTTTAGATATAATTGCACTTTGGTGGCTGAAATCAGAGTTGCTTTTTTCTCAGTGCCCCTGACGGCAAAGCCTCAGGTTGTAATCCTGTGACGGCCACAGGTCATGTCAAACCGTTCTTGAGCTAAACGCTAAGGCGCAACAACCCACTTGTTTTAATTCAATTAGAAAACGTCTCCCCCCCTACATGTCCATGTCTCAGGGTGGAGCATCCGGAAAGCATTACCAACAGAGCGTCGTCTGCCCCAACGTCCCATTGCTGTCCTGGTCTCCTAGGTGACGTGAAGGCCCTACTCGAAGGTCCCGGCTGACTCGGTCGCTATCATTCCCAGTGGGTCCATTTGCCACCATAGCGGAGAAAGGAAGTAAAGCAAGAAAGCCTCTTACAGGCCAAGTGAGCGAACACGATAATCCTCTCTTTGTCTGCTCTGCAACTTCACCTGCTGCTAATCCATAACCTGATAATCCTACAGGTGCGACTGCATCACGCACACATTATACTGCTGTATGCATATGCACGTATACACACACACACACACACACACACACACTGACACTGCATTATGGATACACACACACACAGACAGGTGAATGTACATCTTTTAATGCCAGAGAACATGAAAGGTCCCAGCATGCAGCAGCTGCCCGACGCTAGAACCAGCTAACAGTCATACATGCATGCAGCAGTGTTCATGTACATGCTCTGTTCAGGCATGCCATGTCCAGACATGCATGTGTTGTCTTCTGCACCATGCGTTCATATTCAAAGATCCCAGTGCACATCGATCTGTCTTCACCAGCATGGTCTGGTGTCACCGCTGTCTACGAGCACATGCAGTGAGAGGTGTAAGTCCTGTTCAGCATTCATGACTCCAGGCCCCGAGGAGCTACAGATTATTCAGGGTCCGCAGCACTAATAACATGTCTTAACCTTTTCAGCCAAGAACCAGACACACTCGTGTAAGTAGCTCGACTTTGTAGCTCTTGAGGGCCGGGGGTTGGGAGACGCCTGCTCCTAGCCGTTTGCACATGCACCTTTGGGGGACGCCGGACACAAACGGGGGGGGATCATCCAGTCTAATTCGAGCAAACTCACTTTTGTCAAACCTGTCTGTGAGGCGGGCACGCATGGTAGCGCCTTGGCCTTGGTCCTGCAGTTCAGAGGCCTCCTGCCTAATGGTGGTCAACACTAACTGCTCTGAGGCCGCGGCAGGAGAAAACAACACACACAAGACAACAAGTCAATATACACATACTGTACCGCACACAACACATCTAGGTGTCAGTAGCTGTGCTGTAAGTGTGTCTGCATGTGCCTTTCACTGGAAGCATCAACAGTGAGATGCCTGAATGTGAAAGATGAGAGTTTGAAGAGCTTCCTGCAGAAATGAACTTAATCAAAACCTTGCCCAGGAGTGCCCCCCTGTGGCCGCCTCTTAGAAACACCTTGCTTCTGCAATTTATTAGGCCTCTCTCTATCTCCCAAATGGCATCTTCAGTAGCTTGGCAGCCATGACGACCAGTCATTATCTTCCCACAACAGATGTATTGTTGACAGTTGGCTGAGCTGCATGACTCGCATAAACAACGCTGATACAAGATGTGGCCTTACATTTAAATACAAATCCTGTAGACTGTCCAATGCAATCTGCAAAAACTGGAGGACATGTCAATTACAGTTTGTTTTTGTGACAAAATACTTTTCTCAAGCATTTTGTGTCTTCTCCATCAGTATGTTTGCCAGTAGGTGCTATTAAAGGCAATATTTATGATCTTCTCACACACAAACAAATAAATTAATAACAGTTTGTGAATATGTTTGTTTATGTGTGACTAAATGTGACAGATTGTTTGCGGCACACGTCAGGACCAGGGATGTGGCAGCTCGCTAATTGGAGCAAAGAATCAAGAGCTCAGGTTCCAGGAGATTACAATAAAGACAACGTGAAGAACCCAGGAGGGAACACATGTACACTCTCACACCAGAGTAGCATTCCCTTCCCATGCTACGCTTTAAATATAGCAGCAGCAACACAATTTTTTAGACTCTGTGAAGCCAAAATAGCCTCCACTAGTGTGACGAGAAATCTCACATCAACCGGCCTGATATAAACAAGAAAAAAACAAACAGCGGCGACAGCAGCGTGACTCACTGTGAGGCCATCTGATTTTATATATTTAAATAGAAAAAATACAAACACGGCAAATGGATTAAAACGAGAGTCGAGTCTTAAAAAAATCATGTTGCCATCCTCTGAACTAGCCCAAACTGCTGCTTTTAACATTTGACCCTTTCTTCTGGCAAAAAAAAATGTGTCATGTCAAAAGACCCTGTTGTGTTTGTGTGTGTGTGTGTGTGTGTGTGTGTGTGTGTGTGTGTGTGTGTGTGTGTGTGTGACAAATAAATATTTGGGAACCTCTGGCCTGAAGACAGCATGGCCCAGTTGGCGCTCATCTCTGCTCACAATTTGCCCTGCTTTCTATTTCTGGAAGCCGAAGAGGCATGCAGCCACACACAGAGACACACAACAGCAAAAGCAGCCTGACAATATGTGCCAGTCACTATTAAAAGCCACTGGATGACACAAACACATGCTCCTCTCTTCCAGGACAATCCAGTCCAATGTGTGTGGAATCATCCGATGCAGCCTCTTGTTTAAACATCCCCCATCTTCTCTTTTATTCTGAGATTTTTTCTGCTAGAATGAATAAATAAATAAAAACTGAGACAGTACAGTTTGTTTCAGTGGGGCCCCTGATCAGATCTCTTTCTGTGCAGAGTGCAGTGAGGTGACTCTGGGTGTGGGTGTCATTAAGGTGAGGTGAGATTCATTTCCAAGGAGCGTTTCTTAGACAGTCACGTGGTGGTTAAGTCCAAGGTAATAGGCTGTTCTTGGATTGATCTACAGGCGCACCGGGTTTTTTTTTTTTCGCGTGCAAAATAACTTACATGACTCCACTCAGTCAAAACATGGTGCCATCCGTGATTACAAGCTACAGTAACATGTTGCAACACAATTATATAATACCACAATGATGACACAGGACATACAACTCATTCCAGGAACAGTGATAAGGTCACACACTCATCCAGTCAAGAATTATTATGCTCTTATCTTTCCTGGCACAGCATTTCTGTTATATAAAAATTCAGGCACCTGCAGTCTTGCCCTTGTATTCCCAACCGGTGCCAACAAAAATGAGTAAGACTGGAGGATAAATACCGGTACAGCAAGTCACTCCATATGCATGCCGCAGTCCCGAACAATACGGATCCCCGTTATTATGCCAAGCACATAACAAATACGCACGATTCCATACAGGCCGCTGTGTCCACAATAATGACAGGCCCGGTAATGAGACGGGCACTGACAGGACACCAGTGTTAGCGGCGACTGAGCAAAGATTAAATAAGGTGTGATGTTTATTCTACAGCTTACCTCCCTCGCTGTGTATCTTCTTGCCTCTCCGGTTGAAATACATCTTGCTGGTGGTGATCGAGTGTCGGTGTGGCTGAGATGAGGAGGCCGGAGCGGCTTCATGCTCATGGCGCACCGACCGAGCGGAGGGACGCTGCTCCGGGCCCGGACTGCGGCCGCCGTGTCGTCTGCTGCTGCTGCTGGTCGGGGATCATTATTTGTCGGTTGGAGGTGATGTTATAGCGGAGGACAGCTCTCAGACAGCCACACAACGTACCGAGGGAAGGCTGCGCCAAATCCGCTTGCAGATTTCAAAATAAAGCACCTTAGGATAAAGACATCCCAGCGTACTTCACTTTGAAAGCACGTTAGACTATTAAATAGATTTAAATTTATTTTAGATAAACTTATCTTTTCTAGTTTGTTTAATGGGAATGTAAGTTTTGCTCATTTTTAGTTGACTGAGCTTTCAAAAAGACTGTTCCAAAGTCCAACTTGCAAAAATACACGTGTTTTGCAAAAATACATGCATTTTTGCAAATTAAAAACAAAACAAAACATGTATTTTTGCAAGTTAGAAGTCTGTTTGAATCTTTTGGGTGTGCCCTGTTCATTGCAGTTAATCTAATATGGATTTATTTATATATTTAAGTCACATATTATACACTGATGGAAATGATAAATGAAAATGTAAACAATTTTCAATCATATTTAAAGCGTAAATTCAAATGAATATAGAAATAATGGCTATCTATCTATCTATGTAAAATAATATTTTTTTATTTATTTAAATACAGTAAAACTGTATAATTTTATAGCCACACATTGCAAAAGAACAAATTGCTATTTGTGAAAATACACATTTTCAGTGTGGAGATTATATACAGTTTTGGCCTTTTTATTGTGGTTGTTAGTGGGATTTTTTGTTTGTTTTGTTTTGTGCAGTCCACAAGTAAATATTTTTCTTCTTTGATTTTAATAGATGTTAACTGTAATTTAACATAACAAAGAAAGTATTAAAAAAACAGTAAAATGAAGATGACTTTCCATTTTCCAATCCTTATTATACATATTTCTTTGCTGATTTAAACACATTGAAAAACAGTGTAATTTTACAGTCCAGTGTAAAAGAATAAATTACTGTTTGATTATTGATATGGACATTATTTACAAATTTGGCATAAATTTGCCAAATAAATCATTTTTCATTTTAAAAAAAGTCTTAGTTACAGCCTAGTACAGTGGAGTTATTTAGCTTTACGTTATTTAAAACTGCTGTAAATTAAATGTGTTTTGAGTGTGGAGTACATGTGGAAAGCAATCATAGTACAAAACAAGAAGCTTTCAACCTAGGCTTAGGAAACTCAGCAGGACAGTTTTAAAAAATACTAAATGTCAAATCAAAGTATGGTTGCTAGTTGCTGTCCTCCATTTAACAAGCGAGTAAAATGCAATCTTCAAAATGCTTATTAGCATACTCTTATTTTGAAGGGCAGCTCTGATGTTTCCGATCCTGTCCTTTGTGGCTTCACTTAATCACATAGTGTATGAAATCAAATACATACATACGCGGCTTTAGTTTGATCTAGGGAATGATAATGGATGCTTTTTAATCGATTATCAAAAAAATAACTGTCAGATTTGATGATTAAATAATATCAGTGGCGGCATTTCAGTACTCCGACAGTTAATTAATACCATTTTCTGCAGATTTATTGTCTGTAAACAACTTGGAGAAACACAAGAAAATGTAAGCAGTTTGATATCACACTTAGGTGTAGTGTAGATTGCAGACATATGGGATGGTGTAAACGATAAACAACGCTGGCTTGGTAGGGATAATTTAAAGCATTAAATTTACCACGTTGTAAACAGAATCTCAGCTCACAGGCGCCACTGGAACACTGATAGTGGACAATAGCTTCTATTATTGGAGGATATATTGTGATTACTGGATAATCAAATGCTCTCATATTCTGAAATAGTGCTTGATATATAACGATTTCAAGTGGTCATTGCAGTTTTGCTTCATGTTGAGTGTTTGATAGAACTTCTGTTTCAAGGCTTCAGATTAAACACTCAGAACTTCATCACGTCTCAATAATGTTGGTGGTGTTGCAAATCCTCTGTCATTGCTGCACTGAACGTGTCCCCCAGGTTATTCCCACTAGATTACAGCAGGTATTTTTCCTCATATGGACTGAATGAAGAATAGGAGAAGGCATGTCTACCTCAGTGAACCAGCGGATGAAGACACCATTAACGGCGAGGTGGTTGTTCTTCATGGTCTCTGTAGCTTCTCAGCCCACATCAGGTGTAGCTGTCCCTAAAAATCCAGAGCATGACTAGACAAAAAAAAGACATTCTAACAGTGAGAAAAGGATCTTTAAGAACGCTTTTATACCAATTTATACACTGCTGTCAACAAACTACAGTAAACTTAAATATGAGAGTGAGAGACTTGCCATGTCGTCATTTTATTACATAGTAACATATTCATCATAACTTTTATTTACTCTCATCACATTTTAACGTAACACATTTCATATTTCAAAGGTGGATTTCCATCTTATTAAATAGGACTAGAATAAATATTCACTTCTGAACTGTTTGCCCACAATCCTCTGCAAGGTGGACATTAGTCAAACAAAAGCTCTCTGAGAACCAGGTTTATGACTGGAACGTTCCTTCCCGCACACACATACGATTAAACCAGACATACTTAACCGCATTCTCACACATCCTTACACACTATACTGCATCCATCCTGCAGTTTTGCTTGTTAACTGCAGAGGTGTAGTAGCTCTTGTGTACTGTAACTGTTGATGTACAAAGTGACTCTGGTGGAAACACACTGACTAGGTGGTTCAGCTAAATAATCCACCGGTTCTACACTAGAAATGCAATATCTGTGCATGTTAATGTAAAAACAAACCATAAAGAAGATACAGGAATAACAGATTACCAACACTGGCTTATTCATGAGTTGCACTGAGATAGATTTCGACCACTGCACTGTGACAGACCCAATCAAGAAGAAATGTGTTAGTAGATTCTCATCAGGCTTTGGGAAAATTTGGAAGTCAGCGCTGAAGCAGGTGATACAAACATCATCAATGCTGCTGTACTAATCTCATGAATAAGGATTTCTGAGTTAAAATCAACTTTTCTGTTTTTTGTGTCCCAAATCTTTCCTTCCCACTACGTAAAGCAACTTCATGACACAGGTTGTGTCAGGCATATATCCGAAACAGAAACCGAGAGGAAACACTGATTTCAGAGTTAACAAGACTTTAACTGGAGATGATAATCAGGCATGATAATGTAAACAACAATTAACAGCAAAAGAAACAATACTGTCTTTTCTCTCCATATTGCACAACTCTAACAAGTCTCAATTCCTGATTATCACATGCCTTCTGCATGTCATTTGAATTGTGCTGCTTATATGGCTAATGTTAATGATGTCAAAGTAGCTGATTTTAACGGGTGACTTTAATGGATGAATTCTATATTGCAATTACATGGATTTTAAGGGCTTAAACAAATAATACTAGACGTACAGAATAAAACTTATCTCAAAATTAAATACATAGCTCATACACATCCCAATAAATCATACATTTCTTAACCAACTGTAAAGGGACACTTTAAAATTTATGCCATAGCTTTAAAATGGCGAATGTTAGAAAAAAAAAACTAAAGTCTTCCCGTTTCCATTCTAAACAGATGGCATATGAGGAGCGTCTTGCTTCAAAACCTTCAAAATACAAGCAGTGGTGAGTTATTTACAGTTTATACTGATTAAATCCAGTCTAGCAGTGAATTTTAAAGTCCAGTTGTGACAAAGAGACGTCACGTGTATCAGACATCAAAGAGTTAAAGTGAGACTATTCAGCAGCAGCTACAGGAGCTCCTTAAGCATTAATGCCATCTATTGACATTGGCCTCTGAAGCTTTATGGTAGAGACCAGTGAACTAGGTCACAGGAAGAAGAAAATAAAATGACTTGCAGAAAAAAATGAGTCTAAAAAAATAAAGTTTTGTTAATTCTTTGCATTTATAGTTTCTTTTTTTCCCACACGTTTGGTTCAACCTTCTTCAGCACAATGGATATTTTCAAAGAAATTAAATCATGAAAGCATTATGTACATGCAAAGCCAACTTGGATCTGCTCAGTTCAGCCAGCTAGGAGCATGACAGTTGTGTTTATGAGCAAATAGGTCAGTCATGATGCACTGCAAGTATAGGCTGCCTGCAGATGGGGCAGGTGTTGTTTTCAGAGAGCCAGCGGTCAATGCAATGAATGTGGAATTCATGGGAGCAGGGCAGGCGGCGCAGCTTGTTGCCTTGAGCATACTCATTGATGCAGACGCTACATGCACGACCCATCTCCCCCTCAAGGTTGGCCTGACCATAGGTACGTGTCGATAGATTGTCAATCTGCTCTTTGGTCAGGCCCCTAGGATGTTCGTCATCCTCCTCATCATTGAGCAGGAAGAAGTGTGCCAACCGCAGGATGGGTAGAGTACCATTTTCTACCAGGTTGTTGGTGTCTCTGCTGGTGGCTCGTCCATCTGTGGCACTCACTACTCCTCCTCCGAGTCTGGCCTGCCCACCCTGGTCCTCTTCACTTGCCACCAGCCCCACCCTCTCCTGAACCACCCCACCTGTACCAACCTGGCCAGGCGCGCTCTCATGTGTATGCAGACGACCAGCTGGACTGATATTACTATTTGTACCACTAGCATCTGTGTGGCTAGGTGCAACAGTTTCAGAATCAGCCTCTGTCTCCATGAGGGAGCTAAGCTCTCCAAATCCAGTCATGATCTGGCGCAAGATGGAGCGCAGGGCGGTTGAGTTGGGTTCCCCCAGACCAGTTTCACTGATGCGCCTTAGTGGAATCCGGATAGTGCTCACATAGGTGCGGATCCCAGCTCGCTCAGAGCGGGAAATGGTGCGTCTAAATCCACCACTGTCACTTTCAAACGTGACGGTATTTTCAGCCACCCGGGCACGAGATCTTGTTCTGCTAGCAATGCTGTCCCGATCACGGTTTTCACCAGGCCGAATCCTTCTAACCTGAAGGTCCAACATGATAGTTGGATGCCGCCGCACTGCTGAACTTCCTGCTCCTATTACATGTGATTCACTCTCACGTTCTCCTGCCTCCGCAGCTGGCTCCGTCAGAACAACTGGTTCTGACACAGCCTCGCCAGTCTCCACTGACACAGAGGTTGTGCCACTGCCTGGTTCAACAGTATGGACTGTAGAGCCACTGACGCCACTGCTGGATGGCGAAGTGGTACTGACAACAGGTATTCTGTGCAAAGGGGAACGACTTCGCCTTGACACACGAGACGAAACCCCATTCCCTGCTGCAGCCCTGCGTGCACGGCCACGCGATCGAGTCCTACTGCCACGCGATTCATGTCCCACTGCTGGGTCCTGTGACCCAGACTGGGGTGACACCCGGGGACAGTCTATAGAAGCAGACACATCATCACGCCCCTGGTCTTCTTCTACATTCAGGACTTGATGTTGTAAAGATGTTGCTTGATCCAGAGGAGGGTTGGAAACAGTGGGAGGTGGTGCTAAAGAGTGCAAAGTGGCCCCTCTCCTCTGAGCAGTGGTCGGGGTGGCCACTGGTGGAGGAAGTGCAGGGGGGCTCATAGAAAGTGTAGTAGTGCTGCTGCGTGTACGCCGTGTCTGCATCCTCCTGCTGATGGTTGGGCGGGTGGAGGGATACGGGGCTGGCCTTGGTGTGGCTGAAGGGCGAGAGCTAGAGAAGGTGGAAGCAGTGCGTATCGAAGGTGAATTTGAGTTTGGGGCAGTCACTGGCAGCTCTGCAGTGTCCACAGTGTCACTATGCTCCCCTGGTTCCGGCTGATCATGGTTGATGTTGATCTCCAGGCTAAAACGGAACTCTCCACTATTAGGGTTGGTCCGACTCACAGCACGCCAAGTCTGATTGCCACTCTGCCCACTGCGAGTAGCATTACCAGTGCGTCTGAAAGTGTTCAGCCACTCCAGTAGTGAGTCACCATTAGAAGCTTCTGCTCCAGGCTCCGTGCCTCCTGTTAAAAAACAAACACGGGTAAGATTAAGTAAGCTAACAAGCTTTCACCACAAAATCTATTCTCTTCATACGAAAACAGAAACATAGCAGTTTTCTAGTCTTCACTTTTAGCAATGACAGTTAAAGCCAAGACATTTCAGATGTGACTCAAATCAAGCACTTTCACAGCATCTCCAGGCTAAAATAATAGTGGGTTGCACTGTTTAAACCATGTCAATGCCCAGCTTGCCAAACTAAAATAAAACATTCATCATTATATGTACTACATAATATATGTAAAATGTTTCGTAAGCAGTAAATTATTATCAGTAAGTGCTTGGTTCTCATAATTTTTACTGTCAAGTCTCAGAAGATTATTCAGTGTTTTTCTGTAGCTTTTTTGGGGGGGGCATCATCATTATTCAACAGTGACTTGACCAAAATCATATGACATCATGATAAGTAAAAACCAGATTTGGAAAGATCAGATGGAGACAAGACCCCTTTCCCTTTATCCTACCTGGCACACGCCTCCCTCCAGCCCCTCTCTCCTCTCCTTCACTGCTACTGCTCTGTTGCTCTCCGGATTCAGCAGTCTGCAAGCGCTGTTCAGTACGGGGCTGAGATGACACACGCTCTTTTGCGCCATCCAGACGCTGCCGAAGCTCCTCTGCAGTCACCTCTCCTGTGAAATATATGGACATACAGGCTCTTATGTGCTGTCAACATCAGCGGGTTAAAAACAACAATCCTTTCTCCTATATCCTGAGAGATTTTGAGACTATGACATAAAGTCTATTTTTTAAACTTAAAATATGTGTGAATAAGGCTATATTCACAATCCCAATCAGTGTTTAAACATTGCGTGGCTCTCCTCACCCGGGGTGCCCAGCAGGTTGCTGTCTCTCATTAAGCGGTACTCCTCTTCACTCAGTTCATTAATGAAGTGATAGTATGCCTCCTCCCGTCGAAGACGCTCTGCCTGCCTCCGCCGTTCGTCTCCCCCACCAGGAGGGTCCATCACCGTGAAAAGTGCTGTCAGACAGATGAGTGAGGGTGTCAGTCACGGATGAGGTGTCATCTAAAGCTGGCAACTACAGCTGTACACAAGTGGACATGCTCATTTGTCCTTATAATAGGCAGTACAAGAGTAAGAAATGCAACAGCTAATGTCTATTTGTTTCTATTCTGCACAGATAAGGAACAAACGTTCTGCTCGACTAAAGATGTTTGATCAACGTTGCCTTTCACAGACTAATCTATCCAAGGGCGACAGTTAAATCAACGACATCCATTTTCTATCCAAATACTCCACCAGCAAGACACTGGCTAAGGCTACGGTAATCTTGCTAACGTTTAGCCCCAAGGCTAGCGGCGGGAATTCATCTAATTTACCGTATAAACAAATGCTTGATTAATTCACAGAAAGTGACAGCCAAGAAGCATCATAAAAACATCATAGTCTTCATGTTAGCCAATACTAGCCAAGTAACAACAGAATCTACGGAAGGCCATGTTGAAGGCAGGGGAATAAAGCAGCGAAACTGGCGTTGTCATCCTGGTTAACCACCAATCAACGGCCTAGTCTCCCTGACTGACACGCCAGGCGTCCAATCACAGCTGCAAAGAGGCGGGACATGATAAACTAAACGGAGGTTTCCTCCATGTAAACGCAGGGCGAAGAAGGAAAGACAAAGAATCTCGTCAGCACAATTAAAGAATTACATAAACGAGATGTTACCTCTCAGGAACCATTAACTGCATCACCGCCCAAACACCACAGTCAGTTTTGTAGACATTTCAACAAAGCCAAGTGTCATTTTGAATGCGCAATGCTTCAGTTGCTAACTGAACGCTAGCATGTTAGCACAACCAGCGTTAGCGAATGGCAATCTGTCGACAGCAGTTAGCTCTGATAGCTGAGCCGCCAGCGAGCTGCAAGGCTGAATAACTCAGCGTACATTAATATGACAGACAAATCTATGAAGCAGACGATGTACGTGAAACTTAACGCTTAACCCTAGCAGACTTTGATAACACACCACAGTGACAGTTAAAGGAATTTAGTACCTGACAAAGCAGCTGTAATATGGACGTTTCGCTCTGCTCTTCCTTCTCTCTCAAACCAAGATGGGACCAGTGGTGCCACACTACGCTGTCCGTCAAAACAACCTGCATGGCTACGTTAGTTCCTAGGTGACACCACATCCACAAAACAGCTCAAGGTTTGCAGGAATGCACATCAGAAAAATAATTCAAGTAACTCCTTCCGTTTTTATATAACTGTTACATCTCAAAGGAAATGGTGCAGTTTTTATCTCCTGCACTTTTATGCTGACACAGTGGAGAGAAGACCACTTACAATCTACGTTTGTCTTCATGCAATGCCTTGAATAATTTAGGCACTGTTAAAAGAGCTTTCTGAATGAGTAAACACTTAATTTATCACTTTTAACATCTAAGCACTTTACCACTCAAATTGATGAGCTTATGTCCAAAACACAGTCCTGAAACAGACTTTCAACAAGTTAATATATATAAGACTAAAATCCTGGTTGTTGGTCCAGACCATATTTCTAGCAATATCATCGAGCATATTGGACCACTATAATTTAACATAAACCACTTAGCCTGAAACCTGTGAGTATATCTTAAATCAGAACCTCAATTCTGGTTCAGTACTGCCATCTACATCTTGGAAATACTGCCAAAGTCAAACCTATGATCCCCGAAAACATTGTGAAAAGACTTATGTGCATCCTCATTTTCTATTGCCTCAACTCCTGCAGTTCACTATTCACTTGCACAAATGATGCAACAACAGCCTGTTTACAACTAATTCAAAACTCAGCAGTTAAACTACTCATAAACACTCAATGCAAGTTAATAAATAGTCGTAATGAAGTGCACTGCAATCCCCAAAAATAGATATATGATACAATTTCCTGATCATTCTTTTGCTATCTGTGTTTTGTTGTGTTTAGTTTTATTGTACACACTTGTTTAAAGCATTTAAATGTTTTCAATATTATTGATTATTCCCTGTGAAGGTTGTTGGTTGTTGTATTTTTTCTTTTCTCGCATACCCATGCTCCTGGTCAGCTTTAGCAACATATTCATGATGACCATTGTGTCATTATGTACCTTCTAAAGAAAATCACTGTAATATGAAGCCTGTAATGGGTTATTGGATCAAATATAGTAATGATGTAATTAAATGTATTAACCTGGTAATATGATATGTTTTCAAACTTTAGCCACTTTAAAATCAAAATGAAAATTCTGTTTTTTTTTTTAATCTTTGTTCATTGATTTTTTTTCATCTTGTACTTCAATTCTCTTCATTCAATTTTGGGCCTTTATTGTTGTACAGCTGTCAGTAGGTGAGGAGCAACACAAAAACAGTCCAAACGCTGGTTTCGAGAGGGTTAGACGAGAATTTATTTGAAAGAGTAAGTTTACAACAACACAACATGTGAGGGGGTTAAAAACAAATGGGTGTTAGGAAAATAAAAATAAATAAACAGAACTAAAAGTGAACTTCATGTTGACATTGATGGGCATTCCAACCAGGAACAAAGTGAAAGATAATCAATACGAAAAAAAAACTCTTTCTGTTCACCTCTTCAAGCCCAAAAACACACCGCAGTAGCACCCTAAACTAAAACTACCAATGGGTTCCCTGTTTTCCTTTCTGAACAATTCAAAGGTCCCTCTCTATCTCCCCACACATCCACCAACCACTGGAACACATCTCCAAAGTTCTGCCGGGCCAGCTCAGCTTCCCCTCAGAAGAAGTGCCGCCACCTGCCAGATGAAGGAGCCTTTTGAGAGGCAGCTGGCATCGTGATTGGACTGTACTTTGGTCTGTTCCAATCCAGCTTCAGCTCCAGAGATGGCAGGCGGGACGAGTCAACGGAGGCCCCACAGAGGGGGGAGGCCGCGACCCACCTCCCCGCCTACTCTCCGCCCTGACTCCACCCAGACTCCGCCTCAGCTCCACCCATGTGGTCACTTGGGGAACTACGATGCCAAAGGGACGACGAAATTATTTCTTTTTATCTGATCTGTAGCTCAGTGCATTAAGGGTTTACCTGTAGAGTTGCAGGTTGCTGGTTCAAGACCTGACCATGCTTAAATTTTTATCAAAATCCTGACAAAAACAAACAAAGAAAAAGGCCAGTGGTGGGTCTTGAACCTGCGACCTTCCAGTTGGTAGGCTCTCTTCCTACCTCCTGAGCTACTCACTCGGATACGAAAGCTTCTTTTTTTGCGCATTGATCATCTATTTTTTGTCGTTTTCGGGTTTTTTTTAACTCGGGTCTCGACTTGACCATTTTTCTCAGGAAGTTGGACTTCAGCCTTTGTGCTGGCGGGTTGAACCCTCAGTTCCAAGACTTTCCAAAGCCTCCACACCTCCCGAGTCCTCAGGACCTGAGCTTTCACACAGTCTGAGGGCTGAAATTTTCTAAGTCCCACAGTAGTTCTCTGTTAGATTTAACTTTCAGACAGTCCAAGGACTGATATCTTCTAAGTTCCTGAGTAGTTCTCTGTTAGTTTGAACCTTTCCACAGTCTGAGGACTGAAATTTTAAAAGTTTCTCAGTACTTCTCTGTTAGTTTGAACTTTCTGGTTAACAGAAGCCTTAAAACTTGTGACCATGAGTCTTGATTTCACATTTAGATCATCCATCTGAGTTCTTCTCAGACCTTCACCTGTGGGTTTTTTAGAAATCCTCAACAAACTTTTGATTCTCTTCATTGAACAGTAAAGTTTGTGTAGATCAGAAGGTAACATTAGTTTGATAAATGCCTTCAACTACTAGTAGACTTTATCTGGAAAGCAGTTTTCTGAAATGAGTTCTTAGTAAATCTATCCACAATCAAACCAAGAACATAGACAGAGGAAATGTTTGAAGAAACAACTTGATGTTTTCCTTTCAGACTAGAAAACGCTTTAAGCCTTTTATCTGTTTTTGCTCTTTTTGATCGTTTTATTGTCTCTTCTGTTTAATTTGATCTTCTAAAGTCTAACTGGCGTCTTTTCAAATGTTTTGTCTTTAGTTTGATTCTTCTTAAATGTTTAGTTTTGCTCTTTTCTCACATTTTATTCTTTTCTAATGTCTGATTTGATTTCGAAATGTTTTGTCTTTTTAATGTTTAATTGTTTTTTCAAATGTTTTATCGGCTTGTTTGAAAAATTTTTTTCTTTCCCAATATTTAATTTTTCGATTCAATCTTGAAGGTTTTTCTTTTTAAATGTTTTACCACCTTTTAATGTTTAATTTTCTTTTTAAGTGCTTCATTGTATTTTCTGTTTAATTCCTATTTGAAGTTTTGTTGTCTTTAAGATGTAATTTTCTAATTAAACATTTAATTTTTTAATTAAATGTTTTGTCTTTTTTTCAAAGTTATTTTTTTGGCCTTTGTTCGGCTTTATTTTCATAGGCGCAGTGAGAAAGAGAGAGGAAACAGTGGAGAAAAGTTGGGGGACAACATGCATCAAAGGGCGGCCAGCGGGAATCGAACCCGGGCCGCTGCGTCAGGGACCAGACCCTGTACATGGGTCACTCACTTAACGCATTGAGCTATACGGGTGCCCATGTTTTGTCTTTTTAAAGGTTTAATAATCTAATTGAATGTTTTGTGTTTTTTTAAATGTTGAACATTCTTCTTGTTTAATTGTATTTTCTGAATGTTTAATTGTCGAAAATATTTCATCTGTAATTTTGAATATTTGTATTTGGAAAATTATGTTTAATTTCATAGTTACGTGTATTGTATCATGTTGAATTATCTAAATCCATATTTTGTCTGTTTAATAGAGGTAAACATTAAATTACATTAAATTATATTAAACAGACAAAATATGGATTTAGATAATTCAACATGATACAATACACGTAACTATGAAATTAAACATAATTTTCCAAATACAAATATTCAAAATTACAGATGAAATATTTTCGACAATTAAACATTCAGAAAATACAATTAAACAAGAAGAATGTTCAACATTTAAAAAAACACAAAACATTCAATTAGATTATTAAACCTTTAAAAAGACAAAACATTTAATTAAAAGTTAAATGTTTAATTAGAAAATTACATCTTAAAGACAATAAAACTTCAAATAGGAATTAAACAGAAAATACAATGAAGCATTTAAAGAAAAATAAACATTAAAAAGTGGTATATGTATATATAATTGTATTTAATGTTTAACTCTATTAAACAGACAAAATATGGATTTAGATAATTCAACATGATACAATACATATCATTATGAAATTAAACAAAATCTTAAAAATACAAATATTAGAAATTACAGATAAAATATCTTCCATAATTACACATTTAAACAATACAATTAAACAAGAAGAACATTAAACAGTTTAAAAAATGCAAAACATTTAATTAGATCATTAAACCTTTAAAAAGACAAAACATTTAATTAAAAAATTAAATGTTTAATTAGAAAATTACATCTTAAAGACAATAAAACTTCAAATAGGAATTAAACAGAAAATACAATGAAGCATTTAAAGAAAAATAAACATTAAAAAGTGGTATATGTATATATAATTGTATTTAATGTTTAACTCTATTAAACAGACAAAATATGGATTTAGATAATTCAACATGATACAATACACGTAACTATGAAATTAAACATAATTTTCCAAATACAAATATTCAAAATTACAGATGAAATATTTTCGACAATTAAACATTCAGAAAATACAATTAAACAAGAAGAATGTTAAACATTTAAAAAAACACAAAACATTCAATTAGATTATTAAACCTTTAAAAAGACAAAACATTTAATTAAAAGTTAAATGTTTAATTAGAAAATTACATCTTAAAGACAATAAAACTTCAAATAGGAATTAAACAGAAAATACAATGAAGCATTTAAAGAAAAATAAACATTAAAAGGTGGTATATGTATATATAATTGTATTTAATGTTTAACTCTATTAAACAGACAAAATATTGATTTAGATAATTCAACATGATACAATACATATCATTATGAAATTAAACAAAATCTTAAAAATACAAATATTAGAAATTACAGATAAAATATCTTCCATAATTACACATTTAAACAATACAATTAAACAAGAAGAACATTAAACAGTTTAAAAAATGCAAAACATTTAATTAGATCATTAAACCTTTAAAAAGACAAAACATTTAATTAAAAAATTAAATGTTTAATTAGAAAATTACATCTTAAAGACAATAAAACTTCAAATAGGAATTAAACAGAAAATACAATGAAGCATTTAAAGAAAAATAAACATTAAAAAGTGGTATATGTATATATAATTGTATTTAATGTTTAACTCTATTAAACAGACAAAATATGGATTTAGATAATTCAACATGATACAATACACGTAACTATGAAATTAAACATAATTTTCCAAATACAAATATTCAAAATTACAGATGAAATATTTTCGACAATTAAACATTCAGAAAATACAATTAAACAAGAAGAATGTTAAACATTTAAAAAAACACAAAACATTCAATTAGATTATTAAACCTTTAAAAAGACAAAACATTTAATTAAAAGTTAAATGTTTAATTAGAAAATTACATCTTAAAGACAATAAAACTTCAAATAGGAATTAAACAGAAAATACAATGAAGCACTTTGAAAGAAAATTAAACATTAAAAGGTCGTAAAACATTTAAAAAGAAAAACCTTAAAGATTTAATCGAAAAATTAAATATTGGGAAAGAAAAAAAATTTCAATTTTGTTTAATTTCATAATTACATGTATTGTATCTAGTTTAATTTTCTAATTCAATATTTTGTCTGTTTAATAGAATTTAATTGTATTTAATGTTTAACTCTATTAAACAGACAAAATATTGAATTAGATAATTAAACAAGATACAATACATGTAATTATTAAATTAATCAAATTTTTTCAAAATATTAAAAATTACAGATGAAATATTTTTGATAATTAAACATTCAAAAAATACTTTTTAATAATAAACCTTTTTAAAAGTTTTATTGTATTAAATTTTTTCCCTTTGATTTAATTGCTTTTTGTTATGTAGTTTATTTCTTTAATCTTTTTCTATCAAGATTTAAACCCCAACCTTAAAAATGAAATAAACCCTTAAATCACAATGAAAATACTTCTGTTGTCACAATCATGAGTTAGTCAATTATTCAGTTTATCAATTCAACTTTATTTGTTTAGCACCTTTTACACAGATGACAAAACTAAAGAAGCAAAGAGAAAAAAAAACTATGCTAAAACTATGATTAAAACTCAAAAACATTAAAAAAAAAAAAAAAAAAAAGATTTAACATCGTAATAAAATATGTTGTGTCCAGGGGATGGAGGGAGTTTATTGAAGTCTTTTTGGGCTCACATGGGAAATCATTTAAAATATAAACTTGATATTCAGTCTAAGGAAACTGGAAACTGCAGAGCGACAGAAGAACCAACAATATCTCCTGTTTTCTCCTTTAACGAGTCGACTCTTCTTGTGCTTTCAGACCAAAGAACTACAGACTCTTCACAACCTGCTCAAACTCTTGGTACAGGACCTCACCACACGGGTCAAGAAGGTTTCCGTCTCATTTCTACTCTGAAGCTCACCTTCTCCTGCTCAAACTGCTGACAAATGTTTCTGCTGCTCTAAAGTCTGGTCTCCAGAACTTCCTAAAAACTCTCAAAGTCTCTTCTGCTGCAGGTTGCTTTGTAGAACTGTTCCAGAAAACCTCACTAAACCACATGGAGGGGCCTCAAGATAGTCGTCCAAATGAAACCATACAAAAACCAAACTAGCACAACCCAAACGCTAAAGTCTCCTGCAGCCTACCGGAGAACCTCTGAGAACAGAGAATCAGGACAGGAACTCTTACCTTCTGGACAACCAACACTGGTTCTCAAACAAGAATACAGAATGTTTCTGACCAAAAACCTCTAAAGACTCACTACAGCCAAGATAAAGACACAACTCAGCTGTACCAAACCCACTATTCACTGCACACATTAGCACCATGTGCTAACTGTGGCTAAAGAACCACATTTACCAAGACAACTATCCAGTACAAAGCCCTAAAACACTCCAAGAAACACATTAAAGACGATTTTACTGCTGGAAGCTGCAAGTAAACGCCTAAAGAACAAGCTAAAGCAATGAAGCCAAACCCGGTTCTGTGGTGAAGAGAAGCAGAGGAAATGTTTGGCTGCAGCCACATAAAGCAGGAAGACACTGAGCTGCCCAGGTGTTCCTGATAACACCAAGCTGCTCAGGTGTTCCTGATAACACCAAGCAGCCACCTGGACAACCAATAGGAACACAGCTTACTGGAAGTCCAGAGGGCTGGGTTAGTGAAGGAAATTTAGTTTAAAGTTGAAGCAGAAAGTTAACAAAGAAAGTTGAAAACCACCTTCTGATACCTGAAATCTCTGAGTTTTCACACAAAGAACACCTGGACATGTCAAACTGGTTCCATAGTAGAACCATCATTGTAAAAACGTCATAGTATGGTGTGTTGCTCAAAAAACATTAGGACCCGGCTGTCAGGGGACAAACATGTAAGAAACATGAGAACAGAGAGAATCCAACCAGTAGGTCACAGTTTATCATCCCCCAGTCATCTCCTGAAGTCCATATGGTGAGAGACATTAGTATCTGGTTGTTAATTTACCAGAGGATGCTTATAATCATGCTGATGTGGTCTGTACTCTACAGTATTTTAGTGACTCAATAAATGCCTAAGTTGTTTTTTTTAAAATGCTTTTTAGTTTTTAAAAAACATTTAATAGCCTATATGTAATCAATAAATGGCCTTTGCCTATCTTAAGAAAAATTCACTCAGAACTCTGATATGTTAACAGTACTAAATAAATCAATAAATACATGCATACACACAAAAATAAGTTAATACATTAACTGTGTTAAGATAAGATTTAGATTTTTTAAAAAGTTGTTTATGTTTTTTCAGAATCCAGTATTGCTCACTGGTTGGTCATTACATTTTGTTAGTTTGATTTCACTGTTTAAAATGATGCCACCTCTTTTCAGACAGAACCTGTGATAATAAAACAATACAAAATTTTTAGTTCAGTGTTAATAAAGCACTTAAAGCTTTAAGTATGGCTAAATGCTTTTTTCAAAATTAAATATATCACTCCTTAGGTGGTAGTGGCCCCAAGTTCAGTAAAGTTGGAAAGATATTTACAGATTTGGACTTCCAGCATCAATAACTCATTAGATATAGGTTGTAAAAACATAAACGGTGCCTCTTTCCCATTGTTGCAAGGCAGACAATGTGCTACAAGCCCAGTTTTATCAAAAGTAGCTGTCTTTCAAGCTACAGAAATAACATTGGTGTCTATGGAGTGAACAGGGTCCGTCTGCAATTTGCAAAACCGCTGCAACAGTAAAGAGAGACAAATATTCAATAACTTCACTCTTATACATTGTGGTGTCACTAAAATCACTGCAGCCTTCAACTGGCTCCTGTTGACAAAGTGTTTTAACAGAAATGTAAATGCTGTAATTTGATTCTTTTAATGAACCATGTAACTTGAATGGATGTGATGCTGGTGTGACCACAGTGCACACGTCTGATGTTGCTCACAGTGGTCCAAGGGACGCTCAGGGAGTTTGTGTGTTTGCTCAGACTCATGAAAAATTAGAGGGAACATTGCTCAGGGGGGCATCTTACCCCAGTTTACTCTATTTGAATCGTATTACAGCACTGTAATATACCACAATATAGCAAAATAGCTCAGCTTCTTTTCATCACACGGTTGTCACGACTGAATAAACTTATATTTCAGCTCTGGTGTGGATTTCCACGTGGTGTGTGCGCCTTTCCTTTCTCTCTGGCCCTTTCTCTGCTGCAGGGCTGACTTCACGACGTTTTACGACAATGCCGTGCGCGAATACGCCGTCGTTACGGAGTGAAGTGCGTCTCTTTGGAGCAGATACCGGCTGAGAGAAACGCAGCAACAAGAGAAAGGAATACATTTCGGGCTCGTTTCCACCTGGATTATCACCGAGCACCGCACAGCCCCTCCGGAACATTCAATTTGACCCGAAAACTCGATGTGGAAGCTGGGCTGAGGCAAGAAAGGGCCACGCTGGGGAAGGCAACTAGCTGATTTACCAAACCGAGCTCGGTGGAGGAGCCTAGTTGCCTCCCAAGCGACGCTTTAGAAAAGGAAGGAG
Organism: Amphiprion ocellaris; assembly: GCF_022539595.1. Taxonomy (NCBI): domain Eukaryota; kingdom Metazoa; phylum Chordata; class Actinopteri; family Pomacentridae; genus Amphiprion; species Amphiprion ocellaris. Next base: position 15,688,780 of record NC_072787.1, on the reverse strand, counting down.
CGGATACATTGAGCCCGAACAGTGGTGAAAATGGACTATGATTTTAAAGTGAAGCTGACCGGCGAAAGAGAGCGAGTCGAGGACCTGTTTGAGTACGAAGGATGCAAAGTGGGAAGAGGCACCTACGGTCATGTATACAAGGCGAAGAGAAAAGATGGGTGAGTTGATGACCAGCGAGGCCTCCAGTCAGTGAAGCCAGACCCCCTCCCTCCCTCTGCCAAATAAATTTTAATTACTTCTCTCATTTTTCTCCCCTTCAAGCCCAGTGGCACAGCAGACTGGAGATTTATGCAGAGAAATAAGACGACAATGTAATTTGTCTGGATGCTGATGAAGCTTTGTTTCTTATATAAAAAGCACTCATACATTGTGATTTTTGGCATCCCCTTTTTTCCACATGGGATGTTGTTGAATCATATCCGATGCATCTATTTTGTCCACATTTGCTGATCCACAGTGTTTTATTTGTCAGTATTCTAGTCCTTTGTAGTTGGTGTAAATGTGGGAGATAGCAGGTGCATGTGTGAGCACTTGTTGATGGTCTTTATCATGCACCAGGTAGATATATCTCTACACAAACTTATAGAAACATGTGTGAATGTTCAAAAATGTAAGTTTAGTCATGCATATAATATAATTGCTGTGTACAATGTCAGAGCTTAAGTAAAAAGCAACTGGACTTCGCTTTTTTTATTTCCCGGTTCTTGAAGCCACTTAAATAAAAGGTGAAATGTCCACAAAAGACTTCAAAAAGAGGAGTGCAATTGCATTGTACTGAAACTCTTGGGACATATAATGTAATCCATTCTTCAGCGTGCCTGAATTTTTTACTCTCTTTTTAGTCCTTATTCAATTTGATGTTTTTTCTCGGGTAATAATTGAGGGAAAGGTGGGAATTACCTGCAACAAAACTCCCCAGCTGGACCCAACTGTAGCCGCTGTGGTTCATGATTAGTGTGTTAAACCTTTAGGACGCCAGGGTGCCACCCACCTTCCTCTCTGAAACTTCATCGCCGTTTCCAATGTGATCCCTGTCTTAACTCCGCCTGGGCCAGAGCAGGGGAGACCCAAAGGCAGCTCGATCTACCAGGCTCATACTAGGCCCATTATCACAACCCGGACATACTGGCAGCCGGAACCACACAAAAGAGCCTTAAAGTGTTTAAAGATGTTTGTGTTCGCTCGAGGAGGCTGCTGTTTATGAGACTCTGTGAGCTAAGTTGTGCTGCAGCATTTGGACGAGGCCTGAGGAGGCACAAAGCATGGGTTTATGAGATGATTTAGGCCAGGGGGAGGGAGGGGTTGTAACCAATTCATCCAAGTGAGAGCCAGTCCCAGTGCTCTGTTTGTCCCTCGCCAGCTGCCAGACAGGGCCTGTTTCCTCTCTCCCTCCATTGTTTTGAACCTCAGAGGTGAGCTTGATTACACAAATCTGGAGGTAATGCAACTCGGCCGCTTCTCAGAGCCTCTGTGCCAGCTGCCAAGTGCCCCCCTTTATGTTTCTGTGCAGACATCTCTCAGGGGACCTGCAGTCTGGTCTGGTGTTGATGTTGCTTTGCCTCTCTGTGTGTGTTTGTAGGAAGGATGATAAGGACTACGCCCTCAAGCAGATTGAAGGCACTGGCATCTCCATGTCAGCCTGCAGAGAGATTGCAGTAAGAGCTGCTTGCCTTATCCCTGCCCTTTTGTTTGGTCTGTGATAAACACCTTCATGTCATCGCTAGGTGCTTTATGTAATATCCCAGTAACCTTCACAAAGGATTTTTTGTCAAATAAGCAACAGATATGAAATACAAGAACTACAAGCAATCATGGAAATCAACATTATTATAATGCATACAGAGGATAGACACAATGTCATTATTATAAACTATGAAGTCACAATCAATCCCTCAAACATCATAAGCTAAAAGACACATCATTTCTTGTGGGACCTTTGTATTCTATTGTATTCACTTGTGCAGGTGATCTTGTGTCTACTTTCTGTCATTTATGGTAATCGGTGCTGTAAAATTCCCCACTTTTATCAGGTGCTACATACATTAGTGCAAATAGGCAGTTTCATTATGTCATTGCCATTCATGGTTTCTGCTGTGACACTGTGTGGTCGATCGTCTGATTGAGGTTAAATTTTGCAGCTGCTGCGGGAGCTGAAGCACCCCAACGTCATCTCACTGCAGAAGGTTTTCCTGTCACATGCAGACCGTAAAGTATGGCTGCTCTTTGACTACGCCGAACATGATCTCTGGGTAAAAAGCAAACACACAACACACACTGGAGCTGCATGATGCGATGTATCAAACATGTTTTGATCTTTGTGGGAATGCATGCAGATTTTTTTCTTTGCATAGTTCATTTTAGGCATTTTTACTACTTCAAACTAATGCAAATTCTGCAGATTCCTATCCAAATATATTAGCATGTGACTTGAAAACACTACTCTTACAATTAAATTATATTTGTCCGAGCCTTCTACTGTTTTAGCACATATGTGAACATAACCTATTTTTTAAAATGCACATTCATAAATGCAGAATTACGTAAAGTCTTGATGCGTATACACTTAGAAGGAGAAAGACGTGAAACAGTGCTAATTATGCACTGCTAAGTCTCATTAAAATACACACATACACCAAGAAGTATTCCACATTTAGTAGTTAAACCTCTGGTGCATTACGGTTGGCAGTTAGAACTGGCAGAGTATCAGAAGTGAGTTAAAGGCCATTTTCTGCCACAGAGCTGCAACACACACATTCCCCTCCCGAGGAAGTGGAAACACATGGCACAAATACCAGTCGTACACATGTAAGCCTGTAGCAAACTTACATTTGTGACCATAGGGAAGAGGAGGTTGCATTTCAGTCAACATGTGTATGCACACCACAGTGACTATTATCTTGTCTTTCCGTAGCACATTATTAAGTTCCACAGAGCATCCAAGGCCAACAAGAAGCCACTTCAGCTGCCTAGAGGAATGGTCAAGTCTCTGCTCTACCAGATTCTGGATGGCATCCATTACCTCCACGCCAACTGGGTCCTGCACAGAGACCTTGTAAGAGGATTGGAGGGCGAGCAGAGAGGGGAGGGGGTATTTAGGTGGAAGAGAAAACAAGGTTAAACAGTTAGTGAGAGATTGGAAGACTGTTATTCTGCAGGGAATCAGTGGTGAGCATGTGAAGTTGTGTGTCAAAATAACTATGATTTTCAGATGTTATAAATATGGATGCATGGAGATGAATAATGATTTGTTCACGTATTTTAGTTTAGCAAAGATTGATTTGCAGCAGTTTCTTGATTACTAATCATGTTTTCTCTGTCATTATTGTGTCTTAGGTTTTGATTTGCGGTTATTGCAAAAACATATTATAGTTGTCGAGATATAAAGGAAACTTTAGAGAGTTTTTTGTAGTGTTGCAGTTGGATCTGTAAAATAAGAATTTAGAAAAATCCCAAAGTGTGTGCAGATTTCACACACTGGGATGCCAGATTACCGGCCTTTCACATCCACTGGCTGCCAAAGTGACATGGAAATGTTAGACCTCTTTACTTTTTGGGGTGCAGTGGAGTTATTTGTCCACTAGAGAGCAGCAACAAAGAGTTTGGTTTAATATGCAGGATTGTAGTGCAGCAGCTGGGCCAAACAAAGCTGAAATGAATCTCAGAGGGTTTGCTGTCAGATGTTTGGATTGTGGAAACATGTTTATCATTTCATGCCTGTCTGTTTGTCTCCATCAGAAACCAGCGAACATTTTAGTGATGGGGGAAGGTCCAGAGAGGGGTAGAGTAAAGATTGGTAGGTATAATGTCTTCCCTTTTTTTAATACCTGTTGATTGTTTTTGTTTCCTATTACTATATTAACTTACATGCCTATTATACAGCGGACATGGGGTTTGCTCGTCTCTTCAATTCACCGCTGAAGCCTTTAGCCGATCTCGACCCTGTGGTGGTCACATTCTGGTACAGAGCACCTGAACTGCTGCTGGGGGCTCGGCACTACACCAAAGCCATCGGTTAGTATTGTGCAATACTCCCCATGTGTACGTGTGCAGCCAGTTCTTGATTGACAGCTTAACTTAATGTGTTCTGTGTCTGTTTTCCTTCAGACATCTGGGCGATTGGCTGCATTTTTGCGGAGCTGCTGACGTCTGAGCCCATATTCCACTGTCGCCAAGAGGATATCAAGACCAGTAACCCTTATCACCATGACCAACTGGACCGCATCTTTAATGTCATGGGTTTCCCTGCTGGTGAGACTCCATTGCTGCCAGACTTTAGGGGAAAATATTCACGAAAAAATAATTAGCTCCATTTGCAGTCATTACATGCTGAGTTGTTAATGACTTACCTAAAATGATTCAAAGGGGATTTAAGTGCTTCCAGTCTTCCAAAGTAATTATATTAATGGTTTTAACCTGCTATTATAGCGATGTGTTACCGAGTTGCCTTTTCATTAGAGAAATGTTGTGGAAGGATAAGCATTTTCTCTTCCAGATAATTTCCTTGGTTTTCTCTTGGTTCTTTTCTAAAGGCAGTAATGTGGTCTGTTGACGCTGAACATCAATCCTCAGACACGATAGATGAAGCCAAGTCACAAACATAGAAACTTTTACTCGCAGGGCTACATTTGGGCCTATATTTTCCAGTTCACTTAAGCTGCTGCTGGTCTTTTTTTCCCCCCCTTCTCCCATCTCGGCTGCTGGTTGTGTAATTTGCCAGTCTCTTTGATAGATTTTGTTTTGCTTCTGCAGAAAATTGGGCCAAATTTGACAATCAGTGTTTAGCAATTAAACCCAAGATGCTTTTTTACTGCTTAGAGATAATTGATGTGAAGATTTAAAAACTTGCAGATAAGCATTTTCAGTCATACAAAAGACAGATCTCAGCCTGTTTTTTTCAATAAGAGACTGCCTTGGGGAAATCATGAGTATTTGTATTTTAAAGAAAATTGTAATCCAGACCCTACAACCTAAATAATCTGTTCTTGAGAGGAGGGAGGGTGTGGCATAGAGTAATCCTGTCTTTCCCTCATTTGACAGATAAAGACTGGGAGGACATCAAAAAGATGCCAGAACACTCCACACTGATGAAAGACTTTAGAAGGAACACGTGAGTCTGCAGAGCACCACTGTCCCAGTTTTCTTTAAGGCTCTAAAACAGAGTCAGAGCACAGCAAAGTGTGCAGCAAAGAATGTCTGCTGGCAAAAAGACATATTTGAGCGCTTTGCAAAATTCCTACTTAACCACGTAATAACTCAGTATGTTGTTATGTGAGGAAATTGCACTGAAGACATAATATTAATACAATTTGCTCCTGCGCTTTCACAGATACACAAACTGCAGCCTTATAAAGTACATGGAAAAACACAAAGTCAAACCAGACAGCAAAGCATTCCACTTGGTGAGTTAAAGTGCTTCAGTCATTTAGTACTTACGTGTAATTTGCAGAAGCTACAGTGCTGTTATGATGGAAAACATTCATGCTTATGTTATCATAGTGCTTTAACAAATGGTTTCTTGTTTGAGATTAACGTTTGTGCTTTTTGTAACAGCTGCAAAAGCTATTGACCATGGACCCCATCCGTAGAATCACATCTGAGCAGGCCATGCAGGACCCCTACTTTTTAGAGGAGCCTCTACCCACCTCTGAGTGAGTTACAGCAGAAACACACACATACATTCAGTCTGCATCCAGTTTCTGTGTTGTACTTGTCCTTAGCTCGAGTCACATGGTCCCGGGACAGCTTGAACTGGTCTCTTAGTTAATTAGCTGTAAGTCATGGGAATAAATGTTTGAAGATGACAAGCCTCTTTGCCTTTTTCCTCCAGTGTGTTTGCAGGCTGTCAGATTCCCTACCCCAAGAGGGAATTCCTGACAGAGGAGGAGCCAGAGGACAAGGCAGACAAAGTAAATCCATAGTCGTGCCAAGTGCTTGTTTCATACATATATAGAAAAGTGAATACTTAAATGTAAAAGGGAGCTGAACAATGTGGTATAGAAGTACTACAGTCATTTGTTCTTCTTTTTCTGTGGCTTTTAGAAGAACCAGCAGCAGCAACAGGGAAACAACCACACAAATGGGGCGGGGCACACTGGCAACCAGGACAACAGCCACGCCCAGGGCCCGCCTCTGAAGAAAGTGCGAGTTGTCCCGCCCACCACTACCTCAGGTGGCCTCATTATGACCTCAGACTACCAGGTACATCTATGAAGCGCTCACAGTCACCGTGTCTCTGGTGTCCATCAACTAAGTAAAAACAGATGACCACGATAAAACGTTTAATTTCAGTCAATAATAATAATATTTAACTCTTACTTTCAATGATATTTTTAATGAATACAAAAAGGAAAAACATTTACGTTGAATTAAATCGCCTTACTTTGAATTTCTCCACTGTAGCTATTTATAAATATACAGAGGTGATAATATTATTATGAAAACAACAAAGAAAAACACACAATTAAATAAAATTTTCACCATCTGACAAACAGATTAGCTTGCATAAAGCAATATAGACTAAATATAATGATGAAATTTCTTCTGTATTTCTGTCTCTAACAATGAAACCTCCAGATTCAAGAGGCTATAATCAATATAACGTTAAAATGACAACGTATGACTCATTATGCATAACATGAAAGGGGTTTATTGTAGTGATGAATCTTCCGTTCTCTTTAGTGCTACTGAGGTTTACAGGAGTTTCAAGCATATTTCTGCACTTTTATTTTGTGACTTGCAGTTTCTGTACTTGGATTACTGCCTCCATGTGGCAAAAAAGCTGTTATTGCAGGTTTAAATCAAGAGATCACCACTAATATTGTGTGACAGATTTTTTGGAGTGTGTGTTGAGTGTAGTAAACTTTCAAGAGAAATAAAATGAACTGAATCTCAACCTTTGCTTTGTCCCTGCAGCGCTCCAATCCACATGCTGCCTACCAGAACCCTGGACCAAGCACATCACTGCCCCAAAGCAGCATGGGATACTCCTCTACCTCCCAACAGCCTCCCCAGTACTCCCACCAGACCCACCGCTACTGAAACAGCCCTCCTACACATACATACACACATTTATAGACACACGTACACACACACACACACACACACACACACACAGAGCCCTTGACCACGCCCACCTGAACGAATGTACTGCGGGATGTGGGGGTGTCCAAGGCAACAACTCCCCCACCCCACAGAGGGCACATTCTCTGCAGCAGTCCGTTAGGCCAGAATTACAACGACATTCACTTTATTTCCAGATTCCACAACGTAACCCAGAGTATTAGAAACACCGCTGTAGAGCAAAACCTGACAGGTGAAGCACAAGGAGGGAGGACAAGAAGAAAGGATGCGTGTTTGAATCCAACTTGTTTCTGTAATCAAGAGAAGATGGCTCAGTTCAGAGGACACGTGTTTATCTGTGGTGTCATCTCCTCCCCTCTTCTTCTTCACCCGTCTCCTCTACCTACACCTACCTACCTACCTACCTACCTACCCCAGCCAGTTTACCCTCTTCCTGTCGAAGCTTGGATGAGACTGAAAGCTGCTATGTGACTGCCAGCGTTGACAGATTCCCTGTCCGTCTGTCCTCCTGTCCGTCTGTCTTTCTGTTTTTATTTTGTGCGTGCACGCCCCCCTGTGAGGGCCTCAGCTGAGGACTGAGCTGAGCTGCTGTGAAGCATGCTGGGAGGATGCGGAGCCCCCGCAGCTGTGGCGTTAAGGTTTTTTTTTCTTTTTTTCTTTTTTTTTGTTCAGAGAGGACAGAAAAAAAATGACAAAAAGATTTTAGTAGTTTATAATTTAATCTGTTTTCATGGCAAGAGTAGCAAGGCAGCTTGGACTAGCTGAGCGCTCAGCTACTGTATGCTGTGGGTAAGCCTTACAACATGACGACAAAACCAACCAATCGCATGGAGGATGGCAGATGGAACATGCATTGTACTGCATTGTATTGAAATATTTTACATGAAGCAAGTATCCTGACAATAAAAGTGGAAACATTAATTTTGTTGATATTTTATAAGTATTTCTGTAGAAGCAGCATCATATTTTTTTTCTTTGTCCAGTAACTTTTCTTTTTGCCATTTCTACCTAACATAAATGCAGGTTATATTCCTCAAGAGTGAAGATTAATCATATTAGCTTATCAGAAATGGGTGTTAAAATTTCCTGCTAGGCAACGATTACAACACTGGTACTATATGTATGCTTTCAAACAGCACCCTGTGTCATAGAACGGTTACTAAAATGGCGTCTAATCTTTTAAATACCTCATTGTCCTTTAGATATATTGACTACTTACTGTGCAGATGTTGTAGGGGGGTTTATTGAATTAAGATAGTAGACTTTCAGAGAAATCAGCCACAGAAATTTGAAAGATTATTTTAAACCTTTAATTGACAGTTGCAGCAAATGGTCTGGCAAGCCAAGCCAGACTTAGCCAGGAGCTAAGCCAAGAGTATGAGGAAAAGAAGGCACAATATGAAAGTTGTGCTGCTGGTTTGGAGAGCAACAGATCTAAACTGGAGCAGGAGGTGAAAGCATTGAGGGAAGAGACGGCACAGAAGGAAAACCGATACCATTATATCAACTCAATGTCGGAGATCATTGAGATGCAAATGCGGCGGGCAGCTGAAGAGATGAAGGCCTACGTGTACTCTGATCCGCAAGAAAGGAAGAAGGCTATCAGGGAAGTGTACATGAAGAACATTGAATTGGGGGTGAGATTTCAGGACTGTACCCATTGGTATGCGCACCAAGCATTCAGCTGTTGGGTCACCAAACCTACAGAAGTTTGGCTTTGAACTGACTTTTTTTCATTACTAAGTTGTCAAATTATTATGTTGTTGATCTTGAAAGAAAGGGAACTATAATGTTTTCCCCTAGTGATAGTTTTAGGCATAATTAATAGTCAAAAAGGCCCGAATATTAAAATTATAATACTCTAGAACATAGAAAAACAGCAAATCATCACATTCAAGGATCTGGGACCAGAGAATATTTGGCACTTTTGGTGAAAAAATTATCATAAATTGATCAACTGTCAAATGTATTATTTATTCTCTTGAACAACTGAGTTGTTTTAGCAGTGGAATTCATGAAAAACTACATCTATGTCATAATCGCAAAAGCTCAAACTGAGAAGTCACACATTTGCTGCAAAATTCAGGTATGCCAACAGTGACTTTATTTTTTAGTCACACGTGTTTCGGTCTTAATGGCTAAATTAGTTGTACACAATAAACTAACAGCTGTGAAACAAATTCAAGCCCTGGTTTTCTCTGTTGTCTAGGAATAGAATTGCATTTCAAGTACTGAAACTCCCTGTTCCTCTTCCACAGACCAGATACTATTCTCTGCATCCTCTCCCTTAGCTTTGATGACAGTCATCTTCCTCAGACTGTTTCTGTCCACAAACACACCTGAGAGACTAAACCACAAATCTAAGTATAGCAAGTCCTCTCAGTGAACCTCTTCCTGCAGGATGCTGGCCCAGCTATTTGAGTCTGTTATACAATACTCTCCCAGCTCAATCTCAGCATCCCTGTGTGTACCTTACAAACCTCCTACAGGCCCCATTTATTTCTCCCTATTTAGTCTTCGTGTCTATAAATGACCGCAGGGTTAATAATTAAGAAATGCACCAATATTTAAGACAAGACAGGGGATCCAGTTGCGCGAATAAACAAAAAAAAAAACTTGTTAATCTCTTCAGCAACGCCCAACTCTAGACCCGCCCCCTCCATTCCCAACACGGCTTCCGAGCTGGGGAGTCTCCCTGTCATTCATTCCAGTTGTGAGAAGCTATTGGTTAAATTGAACGCCCGTCATGCGTTAAATCCTCTGTGTGGAGATGTGATTGGTGAAAGCGCCCGGCGGGCGTGTCCCCGTCCTCAAAGGATTTTACCCGGAGTGGCCAGACGGGCTGGGGGACACAGGATGGCAGAGCTAATTGGAGTATCTAACGGGACATGCGGACGAGCTGATTTCTTCTAATATTTCAAGTGCTGGTGAGGGCCTTATGATACTTTTTGAAGCGAATAATAACGCCTTTAATCATAACAATGCAATTTGTATGTGTAATTGTGTTGGCTGTGGTCTCATTTGTCCAAACTAAGTAGTCGACCAGTGGACATGAGCTAGCTAACCAAGTGGTCAGTCGGAGCGGACCCCCAGTTGAGGATAATAAACCGACTCCAGCCCTGAAACACTGGATATTATTCTCTCTGCTGGGTAACTTTAAATCGTTTTTAACCAGATAATTGATGCTGGCTGGTGCACCGGCGTGTTTATCAGGTTGTTAGGTACCCCCAGATAGAAAACGGCTGGTTAAATTTCCGATTAAAACTGGCACACAAATACACACAAAAAAAACTAACCGGGGTGGAGATGAACAGATGTGGGTCAGTCCATCGGTAACGGGAAGCGACGGTGCGGAACAGTGATTGATCGCGGTTGCCATCAATTTACGCCCGTGTGTGTGTGTGTGTGTGTATTTCAGTGTACGTGCGTGTACGTGCATTTATCAGCCTGAAGGGAAAAGGGGGGAAAGGGAGTGTGTGTGTAGCTAAACTGAGGATTTTTAGGCATCAAACATTAAAATAGTGCATTGAAATAACTCCAGCATGGCATCTATGTGGTTTAGTCCAACTAAAGTGTTGAATATTGAAATATAAATGATGATTTCTTAGTTAAAGACAACGTGTTTCATCCCATATGACAACTTATCATCAATATGGTGGCTGACAAACCAACCACATATCAAACTAGTTGATTTTTCAGTGATCTATAAAATGATAAGATGCAAAATATGCAAGTGAGAAATGCTTATAGCTAATATTTGTTATTAATCTCCTCAAAGAAGGGGAAAGCAAATACATTTTGAATGCTGCAAATACATATGCTCCTCATCTTAACCTAATCTATCATTATCCAATAGGATTATAACAACCTGGGGTCATGTTTACAGTCAGGCGTTATTGTGGGTAAGAATAATCCTGATGATCTACTCAGCAGATATTAGGGATGTTTGGCATCATTAAAGATACCAGTATATATGGAGAAACTGTGCAAAATCACTTATTAAATAATGAAAATGATGTTCCAATATATGTCAAGTCTAGTTTTTAATTACAATTTGCTTTGTATGTCAGCAAAATTATTCAGTTATCACCCAGCCCTGACAGATAATGTGCCTTTTCCACTGCAGAAAAGAAAGAAAAAAGGATAGCCTGCTCTTATCCAGTCGTATTCACTATTCAGTAGTTGTACCCACAGTGAGTCCAAGGCACAGCACCATCAATGTTTCACTACGAGTGCCCCTGAGTAACATTGGAGCGAGGAGACATTTTTGAACAGGCGTAGACTCACAGTCAAGTTTTTTTTTTTTTTAACATCATATTTAGGGCAGTGTGACCTGACGTAATCCAAGTTGCATTATTCATTACATCAGAACAAGCAAAACAGCCTTCAACACAAGAAGCTGTACTCGGCTCATAAATTGGTAATGACTCCCCTTTCAGTTCTTAATGGAGTTCTCACATCTGTAGTAAAGGCCTCCTCTATCTGTAGGGATGTAGACTTCTTGCAGGAGTCTCAGAGGGAGTGTGTTTTACTCCAAATGCAGCCCAAATGTCACCTCTCTGAGGATCAAAGGCATTTTTGCTGCTAATGGGACATTTGAGAGGCTACCTGGTGTGTTTTACACGTTTGTTTGGATGAATGACTGAGTGTGCATGCTGTGTTGCAACAATTTACAAACACATGACAGAAAGGAAGTGCTGGAAATGTGAGAGTGAGAATCTAAGTGTGAAAGCTCATGTGCTCATCTCTGGAGCTTTTTTTTTTTTTTTTGCCTCCGTCCTCCTCCTTGAGTGAGTGAACGATGAAGGAGGAGCGCTCGCTTGCTACGCTTTCACTGCACGAGTACAGGGGGGCCTTAAAGAAGGTCGAAGAGGAGGTGGAGGAGGAGGGGGAGGATGCATGGGAGAGCTTGTGCTGTTGCCGTGTGAACGGAGCTCTATTGTCCCGGGAACCTTTCAGTGGCTTCCCCGAGGTCCCTCTTCCTACCCTTCCCCCCACTCGATACACTCTTTCTCCCTTTTTACACACAAACGCATAAACACACACATACTTTGTCTACCACCTTACGTTACACACAACCTTTTCTCTGCCTCACACACTGTCTCATTCACTGTCTCAGTTTTTTTTTCTGTCACACTCTTCTCCCTTGGTGTCTCTCCCATGCACCCTCCTGTGCCTCCACTTTCCCCTCATTTCTCACAAACAGACAAGGCCTGGCCCTCCTCCCACTCGCCCCCCAGTCACTCATTATTTCGCCTCATTGATGTGATTGTCATGCCAGGCAGACAGTAAAAGCAAAAACATGCAATCTTCTAATTTGCATCACTTCATTTCTGTGCCACAGAAAGCGCAGTGTTTCCAAAATGTTAATGCAGAGAGCTAAACCTAAGCTGTCCTCTTGTGCCAAACCACTCCTCAGTGACTGTATTCAGCATCCTTTGTGGCGGCACATGATGGTGTAATTTTACCCTTTTGTTTTCTCTTATTGGCGTGAGGCTGTTGGGATTTGCAGGGGGTCACTAGCTAAGAAACCGGGGGCAGATGAGGACTCTGCTGGTGGGAATCGTCCTTGGTCAACAGAAGTGTCTGTTTTCACAATTTGTAATTACAGTCGCTTCCAGCTAGGACACTGATAGCACGGCACTACTGCCTGATTTGTTGGTGATATATTGTGTTAAAGATGTAATCTCACTTCTTTATTTAGTCTCTAATAAGATAAGGATTCACAAACAAAAGGCTGAATATTGAGGGGGCTGTATTTTGTAGTTGTGATGAGCTAACAAGGATTTAAAAACTTAGTTTCCATGGATATCAAATGCGTTTGTTGTCATTAATGAATATTTGCAAGGTCTAGTAAATATTAGTAGTGCTTCTTGTACCTGTCTGCTATTATTAGCCATCTGTCAGACTGCCAGATATCCTGTATTGGTGCAACCTGCTTTTCTCCTGTGATTTTTTTGGTTTGTTTCTTGGCACAGCTGCACACTAAAAATTCTGGAATAGTAATCAAGACTGAACCATTGGATTGGCGATTCTAAAAATGGTTTAGGAGCATTTTGATAGGGGAAGGGCGTGTGCATGTTTCCATCTGTCTCCCTGTCTGTCCTCCCGGTTGCTTCTTGAGCCATGGCTGTATTGTTCTGGCCAAAGTGTTTGGACAGGAAAGTGTGATGTGACATGCGGGGGATGAGGAAGCAGGAGCCAGACTCAGTCTTCAAAAACAGGAAGCAGGAAGACTCACCGATAAGATGGCTGTTCTGATGCACCCTGGGAGTTCTGCCACTTTTTGTGATTGTCTGTAATCCTTTGAACTACAAAGAGTTTGGAGAGTCTGAACAGATCCAATCAGGGTTTAACTCCTTTGTTGCCGTGGGTGTGGGACTATCTGTCCAGCACTGTTTCGTCCCTTTCAGACTCAGGATACGCAACATCGCTGGGTTCACCAGTCTGTTAAAGTGACGGCATTCTGTCATTCAGACGTAGGTCACGTTTCAGACTCATCCACCAGTGACAGAGAGCCACAGTATGGTATTTGTCTTTCATGAGAGATTAGACACTACATCTAGTGATGAATAATGCATAATAATACACAAACAAACAAAAAACAAAATCTAAACTGATTGCAAGCTTAGCACTGTTCAAGTAACTAATGGCCAAGTATATTTGCAATTTCCTAATCTCTGAAAAATGTGTTCCTGTATGATGACAATCAAACTACTACCTTCCCAAAAGTATATAAACTGAATAATTCCAACAGCTGTGATGAACTCCAAGACTCAACCCGAGGATAGAATATATGTAACAATTGATTTAACTTTGATAAACGATTAACCCTGTTAACTGTGACAGCTTATGTGTCTGTTGTGGCGGGGGGAAAGGACACGGTCTGACTTGCTGTTATGTCTGGATTGATCCTGTGTGCATGTTAAGGATAATTTGACATTGTAAGTAATTAATGAAGTTACTGGTGTGCAACTCTCTTGCTTTGGAGACACTTAACTTGATCCTGCTGCTGTTTGATGCTGCTAGTATATAATAATATAATAAACCCAGAGTAAACATTCCTACAAACAACTGAAAGCAACAAACAAAACTTTAGCTCCTCTTATTGTCACGTGGAGCCAAAACCTAGATTACATGCTGATTATGGACATTATAGTTTGTAATTGATGTGTAATTGTAGAGCATAGTGAATGGGAAAGATATTTTGTGATTTTGCCACACAAGCTGCATCTTTTTCTCTCTGTGATGGTTTTGGACAAACATTGGTGCTTAAATGTGGAAAAAGACTTCCTGAAATTGCTTCACACAACTCGAAGTATCGTTGCGTGTGTGCACCTATCCATTAATGCTACGACATGCAGTTCAGACTTGTGCCATGTTGAAAGGGATAAGGAAATGTTACGAGGTTTGATTTAGTAGGATTACCATCGCATAGTGAATAGTGACCAGGGCGTTCATTCAGACGTAAAGCCAACTCGTTCAGTTGCCGTCAGATTAAAGGAAAGGAGTGCACGTCTGAAAGGGACATATGTCGTCTGGAGGAACTTGAGAAGCTTTTACACTTCGGCTTTGTCTTAGGACATATTTATTCTTCTTTACGTGTTTGGTGTTGACCATATCCATGAGTCTCTGGTTGTGTTAGGTTTCCAGCTGGGCCAGTGACAAGCTGGCCTGGGATTAGCTGGCATGCTGTATCTTCCTATCCCTAATGCTTTAATCTCTCTGCTGGTCGCCAGAAGTCTTCTGGCTTTGGGATACTGTTGGTCATCACTCTCAGTTCTCTTGTCAACAGCTTGCTTGTTTTTAATGGAAAATACTGTATTTATGGAGTAAAAACAGACTCACCTTCAAATATATTGCAGTCCCCTACAACAACCATAGCACCACAAACGACACCCACAAAAATGGCTTCCTTTAGTTAATATTTATTGTACAATTGTGCAGTAAAGCTGCAACAATTAATCAATTAGTCGATCAGCTGTCAACAATTATATTAATTGACAAGTATCAGTAATCCATTTGAGTAATTCTTAAAGAAAAATTGTCTTAGTTCTCTGATTGCACCTTAAATTTGAATAGTTTTTATTTACTCTATGATTAAAAAAAACTGAATATCTTTGGGTTGTGGACAAAACAAGACATTTAAAAGATGTCATGTGGGGTTTGACAATCACTGTCATTTACTCAAGTACTGCTTAATGATACTGACAAATTAGGCATTTCTGTTTTGACTCCTACCAACACTAATGATTTATTTATACTTGTAATTATATTTCTAATCTGATTGCAGGTACATTCATGTAACATTTAAACTAAACCAGGATTAATTAAAACAAATTCTCAGATTAAATCCTATTTTACTAAGTGTGGAAATGGTGTTGCAACTAGAGATCAGACCATTTGCAAGTATTTTTACAGCAAACAAAAGTAAACCAGCTTCTGAAATGCAAATAGTTCCTGCTTTTCTTTGTTTTCTGGGATAATAAATGTATTTATTTTTGAAACAAGCACTACACAAACAAATTTGGGCTCTTGGGAAGTCTGACATTGTGTTCACCACCGGCCATTAATCAAGAAAGTAATTAGTAGGTGAAAAAAAAAGTCTCGCTCATTAATGCTTGAGTAAATTAGATGCTGACCAACCGGTTTTGTGTCTTAATCAGAGTGTGTTTCTTGCATTTTTCTGCAGTTTGTGTCGGTGTGAGGCCTCACCATGCCGCTGGTGAAGAGGAACATCGAGCCGCGTCACCTCTGCCGGGGGGAGCTCCCCGAGGGCATCGGCAGCGAGCTGGAGTGTGTGATGAACAACACGCTCTCTGCCATCATTCGCCAGCTCAGCAGCCTGAGTAAGACACACAATCACTTACACAAACACACACCCTTTCCAGTTAAAAAAATGCTGCTAAAAGCTTTACATTTTAGTAGATAAAAGCACAATTTTGTGACACTGAAACCAGATTGAAACCAGAGAATCCTCGGGCTACATGGAGCCACTAAGGTCAGTGTGATGATGGTCTACACTGCGTGTCGTGTCTTTTTAGCAGGACAAAATCACATGCTTTCATCATTAATCCCAAAGCAGTGATTGATTTGGGTGTTGTCATGGTTACAGCGCCTGGGGTCACCGGGCTCACAGCGGGCTTAAGCAGCCTCACGCTGGAGTTTGAAGGGTTGAAATGTCAGTCTTTTAGATAGCTCTGCTAAAATGAACTTAACTGTCCAGCTGTGGACATGTGACTGTGCAGATTTGCTTGGTGTTTGTTTGTGTGTGTGTCTGTGTGGCAACTGTTTGCGTGCAGAACTGTTTAATATCGATTGTTATGCTCACTGTACGTGCATTCGACAGAGTGATTACAGCACCAAGGGCATTTATCTTCCTGTCTATCTTCTATTTCCGTGTCCTTGTTTCATACCCGCCAACAGTGGGTTATGTGTTGTCATTTGGCAGTTCCCCTTCACCCATTTATCCTCAGTTGCTCTCATTTCCCTGCTCTCACAATAACAGTGTTGAAAGTTCTTTGTGAACTTCAACACCATAATTTTAACCCAGTCGTTTATGCTGTTAACTCGTTGCTTTTTTGGCCCCGTCCTGTCCATTCTCTGTCTGTCTCTTATTGTGTCAAGTTCCTGCCCTGGGAGTGGGCCTTTTAACAGCAGCTGTGTGGGTTAAATATAAATGCTCACACATGCCTGCCGGGGTGTATCTACAGACTACATACACTGTGTGTGTGCGTGTCTGTGCGCACATGTGTGCAAGTGGACCATAAGAATCCTCAAGAGAGGTCAGAGTTGACGGGGCTCAGCATGCCGGATCTGCGATTCTTCCTTCCTCTAAATGTTTTTCCTGCAGCCCATCCTGTCAGCAGGGGGGATAGAAATAGCTCTAAGGCTGTTTGTCATTCCACACATTAAATATTACACAGTTTTCTATAATTAAATACTTTTATTAGAACTACACTGAAACTACTCCAGCTGGTTTAAATCTGTTGTCATTAAGGAAAGACTTTTTTTTGTAAGTTCATTGTAGTCTTTACGTTTTACTACTGCCCAGATTTACAGTCTTGTAGTAAATGACCTTTTGCCCTCATTAGGCTTATATAGTTGTTTGACACTTGCACGCGACTTCCTCCCTCACCCCACCCTTTTCTAGAGCAAAGATGTCACTACTTTTCAGAGTTGTTTGCCAAAATGTTAGGTAAAGAATGTGTGAAATGATGTTGGAACTAAAACAACTAAATATTTGTTGTCCAATCACATGTTAAAAGGTGCTGCAGGCTACTTAGGAGATGTTGCTTTTTAAATCTTTAATCTCAGAGCTAACATCCTCCTCCCCACTCCCATTTCCCACAATGGATTTATTATAACAGCAGTAACCAAGAGCACTGGTTTTGATTCCCAGCACTCAACATATTGTTTCTCTAGTTGGCTTTTAGCCCTCTGAGCCCAAAGCAATATCTGGGTGTTTTTTGCTCCTGTCACATTTTTCCTCACAGTGGGCTCATTTTTCACAGCAATATAAATCAATTAATCACCACTACCGAAACGGCATGAAAGCAATATATAGTCCTCTTTTATGGGAACTGTACAACCATGGCTAGAAGCAGACAGAACTCAAAATCTCATTTCTGCAGTATGACACAGTTATAAAGCCATGAATCATATAAAAGAACAAAAGTTTAATTTCTTTGCCTATGAAAAAACATGTACGATATCTGCTTTACCAATACTGAAGAAAATGGTGACTCTTCATTGTATACACTGTTTTGTACTTGCATTTTTAACTTAGGTGTCTCCAATCTGCTGTCTAAAAACACAGCCTGCACTTCAGCCCAGTTTAGATGAAAAGTCTCCAAATTTTTTTGCACGTGTCACAGTTGCCGCAGAGTCATGGCTTATTGGTTTCACTCAATTTTTAGTTTTTTGTAGAATCTGGTTAGAGCTAACTATTTGTTCTTGGTGATTTTTTTTAATGAGACGTATAATAAAGTGATTTTGATGAAATATCATGATTTTAAGCTTAGATGTGGTTAACTTTCCTGATGGCATATCACAGATGAATAGTCCAAGAACTAACAGATAGTTGAAAATCCAGTGATCTTCTCAATTTTTACAGTTTCTGGTTTTGATAAATGGTCTGTTTTCATTGACTTTCAAACCTTGCAAGTTTTGGGATTCTGAGAGTTAAATCTAAAAGTAGTAAGCAGCCAGCAGTTGTGTGTGAATTAAGGCTTCGTTCACACAGACTGGTTTGTCACTTTGTCTCTTCTGTGGCCTTTGAGGCTAAATGTGTGAAAGACGTGTAAAGGTGATGTTACATCCTGTCTTCTTGTAAACTGTGGTTGAAGAGTGTATGATTTGCGCATATTTAAGTTTTACTCTGTAAACGGCCACTAGAAAAATGGGATTATGAGCGTTGCTTATTGGTACATCAGCAGCAGTTGTTCAGGTGTGTTTTTCTGACCTAAATTTTTTATGGAAGCTTTAGACCTTTGAACTAGAAACTCTGAGCTCAGAGGTCTCTAACACTAACTGAGTCACCTTCAACAACTTCAAAGAAATGATGATGTCCTATGTAATGTAAATTAATTAATTTGCTTTTGGTCACCGGCTCCACATAAACACGCACACAGAACGATTTGCACAATCTGTATTCAGCCTATATTAAATTATTCATCAGGAATTTTGCTATATGGAGTTGTATGAGACGCCATTTCCTGCACAGACTCTCAGACTCTAGTTTCACAATGTGTCACATTACAGCTTTATTGATTTGACTTGAGCCTCAGTAGGGATTTACTTGGCTCCAGATAATGATTAAAAGTCTCCTTCTTTCTCTCAGATTTCCTGTCTCTTTCTCTTTCTGCTGTTCCATTCCAGGTAAACATGCAGAGGACATATTCGGCGAGCTGTTCAACGAGGCCAACACCTTCTACCTGCGTGCCAACTCTCTCCAGGATCGCATTGACCGGCTGGCCGTCAAAGTCACGCAGCTGGACTCTACTGTGGAGGAAGGTGGGTCAGAGGTTAGATGACTGAGAGTGCAAGTCATCAGTCATTGTTGAAGGGCTGATTGTGTGTATGCTTTTCACTTTGTCTGCTTACTGAATGCCTTTTTCTTTTCACTCTCCATTGTTAGTTTTTTCTTTTTATCCCCTCTTCCTCTCCCTTCCAATAGGCCATTCATTTGATGAGTCATGTGTCCTCTCTGTCTTTTTTTGTGCTCTCAGTTTCTCTGCAAGATATCAACATGAGGAAGGCCTTCAAGAGCTCCACCACCCAGGACCAGCAGGTGGTGTCCAAGAGCAGCGTGCCCAATCCGGTCAGAGAGATGTACAACCTGAGCGACAAGCCTCCACCTCTCAGCATCCTCTCATCTTACAGGTTGGTGTTGTTGATGCACACACTCAGACATCCATGCTTTTCCAGCATAATCACTGTAACATTTTCAGAACCTAACTAAATGTACAGTCACTTTTTAATCAAGACTTCTTCTAAATTCCCCAGCTAAAATTTGAAACTGGTTCCAGAAACGTATTGAATAGAAACAAACAGATGAATAATATCAGCCGAAGCCTCTCGTGTCATTTTTGTTTATAGTTTGTCCAACATCTGTCTTTCAAAATGCTGAAGTTAATCAGTTTCCTACATTTTAACAGCTTGACTTGAATAGGCATATTTGTACAAAATATATAGTTTCACATGTGATACAATTAAGATTTCGTTAGCCTTAAATTAATTTACATAAGTCCTGAAGAATATTTTATGACTTCTAATTTTAGCAAAAAATTAAGGAGCTTAAATTATCCATTTGTGATCATTTCATCCATGTCTTTTCTGCCACCTATCTGGGTCCATCACTGTTATTATATATGTAATTATGGTTTATTATTATAAACTGCTCACAAGTACTGAAATATGATTAATTGACCAGGAGGAGGTGAAGCTGTAACATTTGATAATAACTCCGAGTCATAATTTCTCTCCTTTTTTTCCTTTTCATAACTTCGTGCTTTAGTCAGTGTGATTATAAAGCAGGTATTAAATAACAGTTGCATTGGAAAGTGTTCTGAAATTTAACTTCAACCCTTCAAGCCTCCAGTTTAAAAGTTTTTTTTTTATCTGATTTTTTGCTAGTGTCTGACCTACATCCAGAGTGAAACAGCAGATTTTATACTATGTCCTGCTGCATTTGGGAGCTGCTTTTATGCAATATGCTTTCCAGTACATAGGTGCATTACATATTTAGCATGTCAGGCTCCAGTGGGAATCTTAACTCCTAACCCAGACTACATGGCACACTTTACTCACTTTTTTCTCTATTCTTTCAGTCTCTCTACCTTTTCATTTTTCATCCTGTCATTTCCATTTATGCTGTCTTTGATAAAAATGCAGAAGCCCTACTCGTAATTTCACTCTTGTTCTTCCATCAGCCTCCCCCACTTCTGCAATATTCATACCTTCATATGTTTTATTCCCAACTTAGTCTTCTCACAATTACACTTATTCAAGAAATGCCAGCACTGTGCCAGCACCATCTCATTCTGCCTAAACAGTAACACTGCATTGGCAGATTCTACTTCATGTCGCTTTATGTACGAAGATATTTGATTACCAACTCCTTGGTGTTTGTCTCTGTAGGGATGACCACAAGGAAGCACTTAAGTTCTACACCGACCCCTCCTACTTCTTTGATCTGTGGAAAGAAAAAATGCTGCAGGACACTGAGGACAAGCGGAAAGAGAAGAGGAAGCAGAAGGTAAAACACTGTGCAAGAGTGTCTCACAGATCTACCCAGATAAACCGACTACAGTTCATTGTTTCAAGTTTAAGATTTTAATTGCTGGTCCTCCTCCTCCCCAAAGTTTCTCAGTATTAGTTATTGACCAAACAGATTTTATAGAAAAGTGATAGTATCAGGGTGCCCATTGGCATAGAAAACATACAAGACAAAGCATAAAGTAAGATAAGATAAGATAAAGTAAGATAAGATAAAGTAAGATATGATGACATAAGCCTTTATTAAGAAGAGAAAGAAAGAATTTGCAGAACTTTACAGTGGAACTCAGTGCGATAGTCCAAAAACATACATACTAAAAGTGTCTCCACACACTGTTTACGCTGTTGTTAATAGTTTATTGGTTAGTGCAATGTAGTATCGATTGAAATTCTTTCTTTCTCTTTCTTCAGGAGCAGAGGCGTTGTGTGGATGGGACATTACAGAGGGAGGTTAAGAAGGTCCGCAAGGCGAGGAATCGTCGTCAGGAGTGGAATATGATGGCCCTGGATAAAGAGCTGAGGCCAGACCATCGACACACCATCCACCGAGACAGAGGAGCTTCTTCTGAGGGCTCAATGTCACCAGAGAACAGGTATGAGTTGTGTTTCCTCATTTTCATCACAAGACAGGCTGTAATGTGCTCTACGATTCATATTCATTTTGCTTTTTCAGGGGTCACGGCCTGGATCAGCATCACTACCCCAACAGCATGAACCATGCTGGCCACGCCCACACCTACTCCGGCCCCCCGCCCAGTGTCCTGGCAGCCCAGATGGCTGCCGGACATGCTGCCCGAGCAGGAAGTGAACATGACGCCAGAGGTAGGACTATGATGGCCTATGGGAGTGGGACACTGGGCCGCTCTCACCACCAGCAAGTGCCGCTGCCTCCTCCACCTGCTGAGGCTATGAACGGAGGCTCCATGTCCCTCCCACCAGTGGACTACAGGTGAATACGGACTTCAATTTAAACAAATGTTGAAGTTTTTCCTGTCTTTTCCTAACAACAAGCTACAAAACATGAACACACTATGAAATACTGCACATACATATTTAAACATTCATCACAATACATAGGCAGTATTCCAAATCCAGACATTTATTCTGTGTATTGTGTCCGTTAACGGCTTCTGTTTAGTTGTTGATTATGTACAGTATGTTTCTGTAGGTTCCCACAGTTTGTTGAGTCCTGTATATTTTTGTCCCCCCATTTTTTCCAAGTTTAAAATCCTCCTTGGGCCATTTTTCTAGATTTTCCAATTTATTAAGATTGCCCATTTTACTGCCAAAATTAGAAATTTAACAGCAAGACATTGTGCTCACATTTGTTCTACATTTTCAGTTTTAACCCTCGTAATGTCCTCCCAGTTGCCGTACACCTTTTGTCCTTTGGGGTCAAAAATTACCCGGCCAGGTTTGACTGTTATTTAAAGCATATAAATTGTCAATCAAATCTGTGTTACACCTTTAGTCTTACTTCAGTCCCACCCATTACCACAAATTTTTTCGCTTTTTTTTTGGACTTTAGGGCCAAATAGACCTTGCTTACATAAAAGTATACGACGGCAAGAGAAAAAAAAAGATTTTATTTGGGGACAGAGTGATACCAGGACAACACGAGGGTTAAAATGTCTAAAAATCCATTTGTTCTGGTTTACTTTAATCTACATCAGATTTTGTTAAACAAATCCTGAGTGCATCAAAAGCCTCAGGGTAATAGTTCCCTCGGTCACATTAACACAGTTTTCCATGGGTAGGTTAAACGCTTAAAAATGAATAAACATTTGACAAAAAGGGTCACAAATAATAAATCACAGGACGACATGATTTAGCTACTCAGGCTGACAGACACTGAGATATTAAAAAAAGCTTTGACACTAACCTACTTTATACCGTTAAATTACTATAATGCAGTTTTACTACAAGCCAGCACAGGCTCTTACTTAAATCTAGTGAACTTTGAGCTGATGCTGCCACCTGGTGGGTCATCATCTTTATGATTCACTCTTGGGCCCAGAAGCCTGCATGTGGTGGCAGTAAACTTAAGTTCTGAGTGCTGTGATGTTTGTTAACGCTGCTAATTCTCTCTCCTTCTGTCCTTCTCGCAGTATGGATGGATATGCCAACACCGGTCCTCCTCCCCCTCCTCCTGCCCCCCTCATCCCTTCTGCCCAGACGGCCTTTGCCTCACCCCCCGGAGGTCCGATGTCTCCTGGCCCAATGGCTGGTGCTGCCGGCTACGCTCCGCCTCCACCACCTGTATCTGGAGCGCAGGCAGCTCCGCCTCCTCCTGGTCCTCCACCTCCTCCGCTTCCAGCTGGTGCCTCCCACTCCACAACCCACAAGATGTCCTCCATTGCACCCGCTGAGACTACAGTGGTCAATGATGCCCGCAGCGATCTGCTGGCTGCTATACGTATGGGTGAGTCCTGTAGTGTGTCTATGTATGTGTCCACAATGAGTCCTCCCAATATATATACATATATGAGTCTTTTTTGGAAACATCTACATCTATTCCACCTTTAACATAGGATTTATCTGAAACAATCTTTGTTAAATTCAGTAAGACTAACATAGAATGTGTTAAAAGTGGAAAAAAAGATTTTCAGTCACAGTTCTCAATATATTGTAGATAAATCTCACATAATTTAACTGAATTTATACACTACATGTAGAACATATATGTAAGAAATAGCTGCCACTGAATTACAACACATGATGTATGCACAACTTTGGTAGGTTATAAAAATATCTCTGCAACATAGCAGAGGTTTATATGGAGTTTTGGGTAAAAGATGAATCATTCACCTTCATTTTAACATCAAGAAAAGATGGAATTTTGTGTTTTATTTTATTCCTGATTCATCAAGTTCAGGTCATTTCTAGGTAATTGAGAGTGGAAATAGAAGTCACAGACAGCTTCACTCATGTTACTTAATTACTCTTTGCTGATTTTCTCATTTCAGATTATTGAGAGCAAGTTAACAATTTGCATGCTTGATATTCAAACAAGAATGCTTAAATATAGGGTATTTTAATGCTCAGCATTGTCATTTTTCGGTTGTTAATCAAGGAAATAACACTATACTGATTATATTTTAGTTTTCACTGCTTTTTCTGACTCTACACCAGACTTAAAAGGTGTATAGTTAAAACACGGCTTTAAATTCCACATTTTCTTGCAGGCATCCAGCTGAAGAAGGTGCAGGAGCAGCAGGAGCAGCAGGCTAAGAGGGAACCAGTTGGAAACGACGTGGCCACCATCCTGTCGCGACGCATCGCTGTGGAATACTCCGACTCAGAGGACGACTCCGAGTTGGAGGAGAACGACTGGTCGGATTAACACACACACAAGAAAATAGGACAACCACTAAATATACATGCACAATAAGATACGCAGTCAGTCAGTCAGTCTCACACTCACCTGAAAGAATGCCCACTGTGCCACAATCACAGGTTATCACAGACTTGCTGTTGCTGAAAACACACACACACAAACTACACCTACACACAATCACATGCTGTAGGTTGATATACGCTGAATGGTCCAATACTGGAAATTTGGGGGTGTATTCAGTATGCATAAACACTGTACAGAGACTAGTAATATACCATAATGCTGACCACTCTGTGAAACAATAACACTGAGTTTGATGGATATATTTCAAAGCATTGTGAATACACCCCAGTGGATGTTTGTCTACCTGTTGTAACACTATAGACACCCTGTGAAGGTGCTTATTTCATGTATAGTCAAAGCTTGAGAGTGTTAGAATTATTATAGAAACTTTCCTCTTGAGCTAACCAATGTACTTTGTCTTTTTTTAAATGTTTTTACCGAAACACATGCGTATGCCATAGATCATGAGGCAAGTTTTTAACGTGTAGATGACAATAACTGGAAGTAATGCTGGAGTTCAGTGGCAGCTGAACGAATGACTGGGAAAATCATCTGAAATGCTGTGGTTATGGATGGATGAGAGCGCAATATGTAAAAAGTCTTACTGATCAAAACTATGTTAACCGTTTGAGCCATCTGCAATCGCTCACTGCTGTGTGGAGGGGAAGGGGGGGGGGGGGGGGTCATGTATATGCTAGTTTGAACTCTGTAGCCTTTGAAACAGAGACAAAATAAAATGATGAATGAAGGATCATGGCCAGGCTGCCATGTCTCTTTACTGTTCCACTGTCGTCATAGAGACAACACATACCTGGCTCTAAGACTTCAGTTTCCATGGCAACAGTACAGCTAAGAAGGGAGTTGCCAGGGAAACAGAAGAGTGCGAAAAAAAGGGGGGGGTAGAGGGGTGCAGTGAGCCAGGATGAGGATGAACAAATTAGTCAAGGCAGGAGTTTTATGCACAGCACATGTTTGTTTTTAATACAAAATTAACAAGATCTCTCAATCGAGTGAACTAACCAAAGCAATAAAAAGTACGACTAACACCTTGGAAAAATAGACACCACGGTCACACAAATGTTTTTACAATATCTCAGTTAAGTTAGTGCATGTTGATTATCATTTATACGTTTCATTTTGCAAGATACTTAATTTGTTGTGCCATTTTCATCCAAAAAATAAAGTGCATTTCACACTGAAAACTATGCATACGTCTACACAAGATGCTGTTGCTGTGGCGTCACCCCCCACCCGCGCCCCCATTCTTCAACCCTCACCCTATAACACACACACATTCACAGGCCCTTCAGTGTTTTGATATTTAGCTCTATTAGTAACCATCAGAAATCTCCTCTTTTTGCTGAACCAACAGCCCGTCGCTGGCAGCATTTTCTCCAAAAAAACCCAGTTGCTTTGTAGGCAACCTTGTGTATTGTGACACTGCGAAACCATTCAGTAGATTAACAGGTGTGTCAACAGATAAGTATTACATCCAACATCACAGTCTTTTATCTTTTCGTGGATACAAAGCCCTTGTTCACACCTGCTCAACAACAAAAATCTCAACAATACTGTTGGCTGCACAAGAGATTCACATTCACCAATCAGAGAAAGTCATGTACCATTTTTTCCCTCAAACATCCCCCATCTGTTGAGCCAAATCTTCTCGATCGTCCAATAACCAGACTTTACAAACTGGTGCATATTGAAGCGAGGAAAGTGAAGTCTAATGGAACAATGTCTACATTAACAGCCAAGGTGGAGAAATGTCATTCAAAAAAATGGTGCACCCCGACTCATCCTCTAGTTTGACTGGCTTTGGTAGCACCATGCACGGTGGTAGAAAGTCCCTCCTCTTCAGCATGCCTTATTTACAGAAACGAACAAAGTCGAGAGGAGGGGATCTCAGTTAAACAATTCGATAAATACTACATTCAGAAAAAGGCTTTACAGCGCGGTTATATCATACATCAGAATCTGAAAGAATTCAGGCCAGACTAAAGTGGAAAAAAATAGAACTTTTCAATGAATATAACAAAATAGACTTTTCTCCAAAGGTAAAGTAATAAGAGTTTGTGATGGTTTGTGATGTGCCAGTCTGACCTGTTGGTGCTCATCGAATAACTACAGGGTTCAGTCTGACACTGTGCACAAGTTCACATACACGGGCTACTTTCCAATGTTCACAAATGCTGCTCTTCAACTTTCCTTGCTGGTCTCCCATTTTTTTCTCATTTTGCACAACTCAAAGCTCTCCAAATGTCTCTGTCGCACTCACTGAGCAGCGAGACAGCAAGGAAGGAACGAAGAAGCAGTGTTTACATTTGGAAGTAGCCATTTTTAGCTCATAGGATCATTCAGAGGTCACTTAACGGACACCTGCCTCAACCAGACTAGACTGATTTTTAAGTAGAGTATAATATTAGTGATAGAGGAGACAGAGAACACACGGCAGGACTAGGATCTAAGTTCATTCAGAGTTCCTTTCACTTTGGCTTGAAGTGCTGGAGCGCCCACGCCCACCTCCTAGTCCTACCTCCCTCCGAGAAGCTCTACAGACATGGAACGAGGCCACTTCTCAGAAACGACAGGAAGACTGGCAGCATTATCCTCTAAGGTCAGGGGGGGCGAACAGGACTTGATATTCCTCACACCTGTATTATTGCCCCTCTGCTGACAACACAAGGAGACAGATTATGGTCTGCTGAGCTGCTGGATCACAAACACGCACACGGACACACACATGCACACACCCGGAGGCCATGCAACTCATACAAGATGCACGAAAAAACACAGTCCCAAATCACGCACTGATATTTGAGGTTACGACACTCAGGACAGTTCGTATG
Source organism: Amphiprion ocellaris (assembly GCF_022539595.1). Taxonomy (NCBI): domain Eukaryota; kingdom Metazoa; phylum Chordata; class Actinopteri; family Pomacentridae; genus Amphiprion; species Amphiprion ocellaris. Next base: position 15,661,672 of record NC_072787.1, on the reverse strand, counting down.
CTCACAGAAAAGGCAGAGGCAACAGAAAACAGTTCACAATTTCATCCCGGTGCGACAAATGATCCAAAAGCTCGATTTGGGGTTCGGAAAAAACACTGAGGAGGGATGAGGCAGTGGTGTCACCATGATGAATGAGTCATTTGATCTTGTCCTTTTTTTTTCTTCTTTCTTTCTTTCTTTCTCCAGCCCAGGAGTGATTATCCTACCACCTATTTGAAGATGTATCACTGAAGCATCACTTGTAGCTCACTGAGCCTGTTCTCTACAACACATCCCCACCCGAGTGGCCATTGTGGTACTTCACTCATCAGGAAGAAGTCACGGTGGGACATGGATGTTATTGCTGTCTGAGTATTGCTTCACATCTAAAAAATAACTACCATTCATAGGCTAGTTATTGCTGACATGGTCTGAAGGAGTAAGGAATCAGCATACATGTTTTTGGAGACCAAAAAAGATCATCGACAACTAACTCAGAGCAGCTGATGTGACTTGAGCACAATCGAAGCGAAGCTATAAGAGCGCCTCGGAACTTATCTTCACTATACTGCAAAAGTACTACAAAAAATTCCACATTTTCCAAAAAGAGTGCCACTTTTGTGACCTTTGAGTGATGACTGTAGCTCTTAAAATGCAATACATGTGAGGTACACTGTGGTACATAGTACAAAAAAAACTATTAGGGTCACGATGACATTAGGAAACCGTGGCACATCCACCGCAGTGGCCTAGGTGACCTAACACACTGAACTCTGGGAGAAAAAAAACGAGATCTGTGCTTGTTGCATGCAAATTAGAGTGGAGTCTAGCATGCAGATCTGATATTATGGGGTTGGTGTGGAGCCAAAACCGCTCTAATAATTTCCAGACACAGATTACTTCTATTATTTGGCTATTCGGGACTAACTTCTAGTTAACGTCTCCCATAAGATTTCTTTAGAGATACTTTTATTATATCTGTTATTCTTTCAGATCATTCAATTTTGAGAGATTTTCTCAAAAAAAAATAAATCTTGCCGCATTCTCCACATTCATAAAGTCAAAAGCAATCACCTTTCAGAAAGTGAAAGAGGGATATAGCTACAGTAAGGTTACATAATCTGATAGGCCTATATTCGGTTTGGTGCCTCCATACTAATAAAAAATTGAGGAGGGGGTTAATGGAGCGCTCTCGGGGGATTTTTCTTGAGCTGGTCTCAAACACATTCGCACACAACCTAGATTGTATATTTTTTAAAAAAAAAAGAAGAAGAGAAAATGGGAGAGGCGAGGAGAAGAAGGAGCGGCTTGATTTCTTTCTGGGCGTCTGTTGGGTTCGCAGAGCTCGGATCAGAGAGCACCGGCTCTATTTTTAGCTCTCCGTGGCTGTTTAGCTTTCGACGCACGTTCAGAGTGCAGCAGCAGAGCGCCGGGATGCTGCTCCAGACGGGCTTTGCTGTGGAAATGCCTGCGTATTCAGCCGCTCCCTCCTTCTCCAACGCTCTCCTCTCCACAGCGCACACGCTTAATGCGCCCGTGTACTTTTACGCACGCACGCACCCAGGCACACAAACAAATAACTCCTCCGTTACTTGAAGGAAAACAAGCACGTGTCAACCAAAGCTCCAGCGCTGATAAGTGTGCGTGCACATCCTATATACAGCTGCTGCCTGTTCCATGTGATGCACTCAGCGCGCTCTGCAGAAACGAGGAAGGGCGTGGCAGGGCCGGGACGGGAGGGGGGCGGGATGCAGCCCGCATTGTGGCCTTCAGTGGGGAAGACAGTGCCCTGTGGTGAGTGGAACAAAGAAAAAAACGTCATCCATCCATGTGGGCTGTGGATAACTAACCAAACTGCCTCTGCCGGGGACAACTCCAGCCACGACTGAAGCCACAGCCCTCCGCCACTTCCCCTGACCTCCACTGCTGCTGCTCTGTTTCACACCGGACACATCCAGTGAGGAGCACAGCTGACCCAGGTCGCCTCTCTCTTCCCACCTGGGTCTGCTAGGTCAGACGTCACTGGGGGTCCGTGCACGCTGGGCCACGCTGGCGGGAACACAGCCGCAGCACACCAGCCACAGCGCCTTCTGGATCTCCTGGTTCCTGAAGGCGTAGATGACCGGGTTGATGACCGAGTTGTAGGTGGCAGGCACCAGCGTGGCGTAGGTGTAGAGCGGAGGGTAGGTGTAGTCGGCGATGAGGGAGTAGACGGTGAATGGCATCCAGCAGGCGGCGAAGGTACCCAGGATGATGGCCAGTGTCGACACGCCCTTCCGCGTTGTGACGTAGTGGGGCGTAGCAGCCAGGAAGTGGTGCTGGAGGGCGATCTGGTGAGCGTGGCGCATCACGATCTTGCAGATCTGGACGTAGAGTTGCAGCATGAGGCCGAAGAGCAGCAGGAAGGAGACGGACAGCACGGCGATGTTGTTCTTTGTCAGGGGCCGCACCACGCTACAGGTAGCCTCCTCTGCCAGGCAGTTGACCCCTGTGACCGGCAGCAGGCCGAGACACAGGGAGAGGCCCCACAGCAGCACCAGCATGGTGTAGGTGAAGGCCGCCGTTCGCTCCGAGTTGTAGGTGAGGGCGTAGTACAGTGACAGGTAGCGGTCGATGGTGATGGCCAGCAAGCTAAAGACAGACGCGGAGAAGGAGGCCACCACCAAGCCCACGGTCAGCAGCTGGGCTGAGTCAGAGCGAAGCAAGTAGGCACAGGTGAAGTGAAGCACAAGGCCCAGGCCAGCCAGGAGGTCGGCCAGCGCCAGGCTGCCGATCAGCAGAAACATGGGGGCTCTGAGCGCCGGGTTCTGCCAGATTACCAGCACCACCAGGGCATTCTCACAGGCTATCAGAGTCCCCGACGAGCACAGCACAATGTCCCAGGGGTTGACCAGCAGAGGCAGCTGGCTGGGCTGCAGGGAGTCGTCCGGCGGAAACGTCCCCAGGCTGGTGCTGTTGTCCATCGGTCCCCCGCCTCCACTGGCCCATGCTGTGGGGTCAGGGGTCAGCCAGCTGGGGGTGACCGGTGGCTCTTCACTCATTGTGCCCCCCGTCTGAAATTGACACACACACACTATAATCACACCGGTTGTCTGCACACTTTCATGGGTGAAAAGACAAAGAAGCGTCATAAATAAATGTTACAAGTGTCTCTGCTGGGTGTTTCTAGTTTGTGGCTCTACAGTTCCCTACACCGGAGGACATAAAGGAGGCTCCTGCTTCCCTCTTCTCTACATCACACCTCTCTGGATTTGTGCTGTTTTACAGACAACTCAAACAGGTTAGTGCGCATGTGACACAGTATGGATGCCTCTGAGAGCACATTATGCAGGAGCATACATTGGCCATCATGTTGCTGTTTTACAACTTGGAACCAAAATCGTGAACTACAGTTAAAAATCTGCTCACTTTCATCCTCACATTCAATCATAAAACCCCCATAATGCAACAGAATTGTAATCCACATTACTCCAGCTGCTCCAAACTGTTAACAGGTAATGTATTTTCCCCTGGGGATTAAACCCTGTGACTGTTGAAGCTATTACAGAATTGCAGAGGACACGTGTGAAGAGCTCCAATTTATAAATGCACGGAGGAGGAAATGCAAGAGGATAACGGAGAACCAGAAAATGATTTGTAGCAGATTCCCGGCTCCGACTGCCGATATCGATGGCAATAAAAAGACCAGCTCTCCACGGCAGAAAGCAGCCTACCGCACCCCCGTTATGGAAATGCCTCTTACATGCATCTCAAACTGCCGCTTTACCCCATGCACCTTGCATCAGTGGCTGCTCCACGTCAGCAAAAGGATGCTAGATGGGGGAAGGAGAGAAGAAAAAAAAAACAGGCTGCATTTTTCCATGCATGGCAGGGATGCTCAATAATCCGCCTCCACCCAGCCTACCTTGAGTCTGTGAGGTGACACTTCCCGTCTAGATGGAAGAACAGCAGCCTCGTATTTCCATGTTACTGATGAGGACGGTGCAGCGCCGGCGGACAGAGACGCAGCTCGGGGAGGGGAGATGATGGAAGAAGAAGGAGAAGAAGAAGAAAAGAGCGCGGAGCGGCTCTACGGCGCATCGCCGTGGACTGCGGCTGTGCGGGGAGCAGCGAGTGGAGCAGCGGCTGTGGAGCAGGAGAGGAGGTGTGAGCGTGCAGGGGAGGAGGGGGTCGATGATGAAGGAGGAGTCCCAAATGGACCAGACTGCCGGAGACTGGGTGAACTCTGTGAAATGTCTGGTCCCGCTGCCTCAAGGACGGAGGCAGGTGTGAGGTTGGCAGGTATTTGCGCTTTAACGTGATTTTCATCCACATGGAACCAAAGATGATTGGGCTGCAACATTTGTGCCACATCTGATACATCTTAATCCAGGCTGCACAGTGATTTGTTACTTTTAGTGATTTTTTTTCATGCTGCCTGACTCGAGTTTCAGATACGAAGATGCTGGAGGCAGAGACTCGCTCTCCTGCGACGCCCTGCTATTCCTGTCCCGTCTGTGCTATTAACAGCAACCCTGATGTGTGTCACCAACCTCCCTCCCTCCCTCCCTCTCTCCCTCCCTCTCCTCTGTCCTCCATCTTCTCTGTCACATCTCTCGCCGTGCTACCTCCACGACACCTCGGCTGGTGGGTGACTTGCTGATGTGCATATATCTTCCCACAGTCAGCTGATCAAGCAGTATGTCGGCGTTTTTTTTTCCTCCAAAGCACCTGCCTTTTGGGCTGAATGGATTAAAAATAGCTCCTGTTGCAGTGGGGGGAAAGCAGAGATACCAGGTTGCACCGCTAAGGGGCGCCATGGAGCGCCTATGAGTCATCATTGCGCACCTGTGGGACACAGAAAAGAGAGCACACCCTGCCTCAATCTTACTGGCTTTATTTCTTTTTCTTTAAAACAGAAAATGATCGCTTCACAACAGGCCTTTTCAAGCAAACCCTCACATTAAGCTTGCCAACACCTACAAAACAGTATCAAAAGTGCACCATAGTGTTAATACATCTTCTCAAGGTCTAACATTTTCCAATGATATTATCTTCTTGTAATATTTATACAAATACCATTCTGTACACTGTAGAAATACACAGCCCAGTGTGCCCTGTAAGGACACCCCCTCTGCCTCCCCATCCTCTTTACATCCATGATCAAAAAACATGATCCATCCCCAGTTCAGAATAACATGGTGGGAGGTGAAGACACCAGGCCAATATAACATCATATGAATTATTAAATACCCATTCACCCTACACCCAAGGCAAAAACTAGAACGCCACTCATACAACCAACCCACATCTGTACAACCCTCATTCAACGTCTTTTTAAAAACAATCTTGACAGTTTTCATTCATTATCGTCTCATTGTCCTTGCAGCAGCAGCGGTGGATGAGGGGGCAGGGGGCACATGGAGGCCAGCGGGGGTCGGCTGGTACGTAGAGGGGAAACTTCCACGGCTGAGCTGCAGCGGTGAGTGCGTAAAAGCACAGGTATGAATTACAGCTGTGCGGCCAGGTATGACACCGTGCGAGCTGCTGTGGTGTGTCTGCAGTCTGCTGCTCCCCACAAAGAGGGAACCGAGCATTTCTCCTGGTTTATGTGGTCAAGCACCAGGGTCTGCATTTAGTCTCTGGACTGGTAAAAGAGGATGTAGCCCGACTCAGAGTTCTTGGAGATTTCAGAAGTGAGGCCGTAGAATTCCTCTATGGCCTGTGCATCAATTTTCTACAAGAGCAGAAGAGTGACATGAAGCAGGGTTAGAATAGAAGCACTCTGCAAAAATAAAAACTCAGTGTCAACAATGAATGAAGTTTAAACACATGAAGTCACTCACCTCCACAATATCATCATCAAACAGCAACCAGAAGTCATGACTTTTAACAATGGCAATGTAGTGACCCCTGTTTGGACCACTGTGGAGAAATTAAACACTGAATCAGCTCCACAATACCAACTGTAACCTATACAATCTGTTCAGCCAACAATAGAGGCTAAACACACCCATGGCCCTCACTTAGAGGAGTTTTTACTCATCATATTAGAAAAGACTACTTCTCAGAACCGTGTGTGTAAAGACTGATCACTTCATATAATAGAGGGCAGAGATGAGAAGGATTCCAGTGTTACCAACTTGCAAGCATTAACATCAAGATGATTGTAGGACTACAAAATTGAGTGTGAAGATAAAAACAATATGCAATGTCAAAACAACACAATAAATTTGGGTTTAATAACATAAGAAGTATATGGCAAATTTGAGGCATCTATAGCATTTTCTTTCTTTTTTTCCAATAATAAATGCCAAGATAGATGCATCAAAGTTTTAAATAATTACACAACTTATTTTACAGCAATATTAAGCACTATTTTCAAGTTGGTATCTCTTAATTTCATGAACGTTGTAGAAACACTGTGACCAGCCTATTAGTTTTCCTTCACCTGTTTAAGTAGAGAAAATAGCATTTTTCCTTTTTTTTAAAATCATGGATCATCAACAACTATGGAGCTGTGACACCAGATGCTCTTTACCCTCATTACAAAGTTTTCTCAAAAATTCAACAAGCACTTGCAATTCTTCCTCTAAATCTTTAACTTGTGCAAAATTGATTCACAAACATAAAAGCGGTTAAAAATTTCCAAATTCTTAAGACCTTTCTTGCTTCAATGTAACATTTCTTAATGTTATATTTGATATGACAATGTGATGACCAGGACAATAAAGTCAGCAAAAACTGAAAATTGAAATAGAAGATTTGTAAAAGTAGAATGTATGGCACAGCTGTTGTACTCTAATGCTTTAATTGTATTTACTAAATCACCCTAAGAATGTGTGTGTGTGTGTGTGTGTGTGTGTGCGTGTGTGTGTGTGTGTGTGTGTGTGTGGTGTGTGTGGTGTGTGTGTGTGTGTGTGTGTGTGTAGATCAAATTTTTATGATTTTTATCTATACACTACTTTACAGTGATCTGCTTTTAATCACAACAAATGCTGACTGGTATTCCATTCCATTCTTGTGTGTGAACTTTGTAATTATACTATCTTGCAACTACCGTGATACCTACAGTATTGCGATCTCTGTAATATGGTTGTTGGCCAAGAAAAAGAGATTATTTGTTAATCACGTAAGTTCAATATACTGTTAATTAAATACTGTCATGACACCATTAAAAGTAAACACTACGTTATATATAAGCTCATAATACGTCCGTCAATTTCATGATACATCTCCCTGATTGGAATTTAACCTCAGCAAGAATTTAAAGAGGAGTTTAGCTCAAAGGGAGACGAGAAGAGTCAGCTATAATTTACATCTATTGAACTCCCAGCTCAACTCCAGACAAGTTTGACCTTTTAATTATTTTCCTATCAGTCACAGAGTGCTGCAGTCTGTTTCAGCATGCACTCGCTGAAAAGCAGGAAAACACCTTGAATAAATACAGACAGACTAACTCCCAATTACACTCACACTGGGTCAAAGCAACACTGAACAAACAAAAGTATGGCACAGCTGAGCAATGATGGATGAAGGTCTGCGATTTCTCCCATGAGATGTGATTTACATTGTAATGTACCTTTACTCTTGTGCCAAGAGGTTCAAATACATTCTATTATTAGAGCAATGATTTGTCTGCGTGTCTCTGGTTTCTGTGGAGGCGGTTAAAAGGTTTTGTATTCTGACTGTGTTCACCTACACACCTCCCACAATGCACCACCACGGCGACCAGGTCGTATAACCTCTCAGGATTGGTGGCATCCCCAGAGGTGTTGAAGAGGCGGAGCTCCAGGGGGAAGACAACGCGATAGGACAGCTTTGTGTAGCGCTGCAGCTGCTCCATGTACTTAAAGCGCTTCAGGTGCAGAGCCAGGATCATTGGCAGCTTCTTTACACGCATCCTACATTAAAAAAAAAATAATGTAAACCGCATCTAAACATAAAACCATCCACACAAAGACACAAAAAACTCCTTAGATTAAGAGTGAACCCTCATACTGACCTCTTGTGTGCCTCCTGCTTGCTTCTACATTCTTCACAGTAGTATTTGTACTCACTGCACAGAGTCTCTGTGTTACTGAAACCTCTGAGAGGAAACACGAAGAGGAAACAGATCAATTGAAACTCTGCATTTACAAATAAATACTCTACTGCATTCTCTTTGGGCAGTTTAAGGAGGAACACAGAACAGAGTGTGATTACCACCTCAAGTTCTTAACTAATCATGTAAAAGCGTTTTTGAAACTTGACCCAAATGTAATTGAGAGTCCAGCAGCCTCATACAAACATCAACTGGTATTAGCACTTTATTAAAGAGCTGGCTGTAACATTTTTCAATATTTCAAAAGGACAGACTTGTCCTAAATTATCTGATGTTGATATTTATATAATTTGTAGAGTTAAACCATCAATCACAATTTCATAAATTTATGTCCATATTAGGTCTGAACAACAGTCCAAAACCAACAGAAAAATCTGTTCACCGTTGTGTTGGACAAAAAACAGGCACAAAATCCTCCCATTTGAGAGACTGGAACCATCAAATAAGTGTTGTTTTTTTTTGCCTAACTAGTGATAAATTGTGGAAGTAATTAGAACTTAATGTTTCTGTTGATCAACTGTTCACCCTGATGCAGCTGTGCTTCTGCATACAGCAGTGTTGCTTTACCTGAGGCAGTGTGTGATGGAGGTATTCTGTTCTACGTCCACAGAAAGGTCCAGAAAGTCTTCATCTTTGCTGCTTATCTAAAGAGAGAAAAAAAAATTATGATTACCCAAAAGCCACCAGCACTAATACACCAAATAACTGAAATGTGTCAGTCTCATCATTTTGGTATAATACTGATAAGAGGTTTAATGTCCTCATGGCAGTAAACAGTTTTATTCTAATCATTTAAAGCACTACTTGCACACCAGTTCCAGTTAGGAAAATCCGGATATCACGCTTGGAAATTGTGGTGCTATTCCAAACATGGTGGGATTGGAACAGATCAGTTTATACTGTGGAAAAGTAAACAATTTGCGGGGGCACAAAGGTGATATATTCTGGTTTGTTTTTTTACACACACACGCAGAGATTATAGCAGACATAGCTTAAGCTGCATCTACAAACTTCATGCTTGTAAGTCTATTTATTCTTGAAAGCAGTAGTGGGACTACTTGAGTTGTGGTAAGAAAATATGTTGCATTTGGTGTGTGACTTAAGTGAAAATAGGGACGATGCATCTCACCGTTTCACAGGTGAGGCAGCGGGTCTCATTGGTCAGAGTGCCTTGGAAGATTTCGTGGACCCAGGTGGGAGCGGGTGTGGCATTGCTATTATTGTTCTGGGAGTCCAATGTGCCGTTGGCAAGGCGGCCATTGGTCTTCTCCTGCTTCCTCTCCTCTTGAAGCAGATCAGCAATGGTGTTGAGCAGGTAGTTCAGAAACTCGTGGGCATCCTGCTGCATATAGTTATCAAACAGCTCTGAGGAATAAAACAGAAAGAGAGAGACTTTAGTGTCGCAATTTAGCTATTCTACAAGTTCAGCAGGTACTACAGGATGTAGGACGTCCTGCTGTCTGCAAGTTCTGCAAGAGTCAGCAGCCAATGAGGAGAAACAAGAGAATAAGGAATTTTAGATTAGTTGCAAAAGTGATGATTTCACACTCTGTTGTGGCTTGTTTTGAACACAACAATCTCCTCAGTTGATCTGTTTACTCTCACCATTCTCCTTGCGTAGCCGTGTGATAAACTTCTTGGGTGGTATGACGCCCACTTTCCTCTTCTGGTTGGCAATACTGTGGAACAAGTCGGCCAGGCAGGTGAGCAGGTTCTCCTTCCGCCGAGGCTGACTGCGGTACGCCAAGATCTTCTCCCGGAACGGTCGGCAGAAGTACAGGGCCTGCAGCACCGAGTTACAGTAGCAGGTGTTCCCAAACTAAAAATCATACAAGGCACATGGGAGATTCAGTGTGAGAATACATTAGGTAGAGATGTATCCAAAACACTGATCTGCATTTTGTATTTACTTACATTGACCAGGCCAAAGTAGTGCTCATTGACCGGAAACTGCTCCGATCCAATCTCTTTCTCCAGAGCAGAGGCATTGGCGCCCTGTAAACGCCCAAAGCAAACAAATATGTTTTTCCCCCTCTCAAACAAGACAAATTGCAATCTTATCTATTATTTTGAAAAGCGCAATAACAAAAACACATCAGCACTACCTCTGCATCAGCATGTAAATGCAGAAATTGGATACAAGCAGCTTGACATTTTCAAGGTCATTTTTGCTGGGATAAAACAAAAAAACTAATGGGAGCTTAAAACTCCACAGCTAGGATTTTCCACCAGTACCACCTCCATTCTGGCCTTTTTGCCATTAGAGCTAAAAGCATGCATAATTTTTACCTGACAGTAAAGTTAGGATGTCCCTGGTCGGTACTAAACACTCATCGCAGGAAGCTTTTAAATGCAAAAGCCAGCCGGGATGACAAAATTGCATGTGTCAGCACAGAAATTATTCAAGCGCAGAGATTTTGGAAGTTTGCACGTAACTCGTTGGCTGATTGGGAAAACGCATATCCCCGTAGTGTGATTTGGTGAGGGTGAATAGGCTACGATGCGATGTGCAGACAGCAACAAACTGTGCAGAGTGGACATGGACCTGGAACGGATCCACAACTGCGCAGCTAATGTTAAACAATGTCGTCATTGCCTGCGTTAATCATATCTGGTAGTTTGTCAAAGGCCAAAAACGGCAACTTAGCTTCTCTGATCATTGTTTCCCAACACATACTGCAGATAAATCGCAGCTCAGTGTGAAGTCACCCATTACCCAGCTGTGCTCCAGTTGTTGGCGAGCTCAAACACTGGCTTAGCTTTAGTTACCTTCACGTTAGCTAGTTAGCTGTGAATCCCAGCTGCAGCAGGTGCACTGTCACCGTGCTCAGAGAAGCTGAGAATAATATTAACTCAATAAATAGTCACGCTACGGTTAAGAAGCAGTCATGACTCTACTGCAGTTAGCAAAAACCTAAACAAACAAAAAAGAGAAGGGAGCGGAGAAAGGCAGTGGGTGGCTGCCTGCTTGGCTATAGACGGAAAACTGCTTGGCTAGCAGGGCACCAGAATTAACTGCCTTCATTTGTAATTCCTCGGTTTAAAAAGCCAACAGCAGCGCGGCCGCAGTTTCCGTGTCGCCCTACGATCGAACTGGTGCCGGTGCGGGGCTGCCGTGCACTCACCATGGTACAAAAAGAGGCAAATTTGGAGACTGTCATTAGGATTTCCATTCGGCTAGCGCCATCTTCCACCACACCGCCGTGCGCTGACAAGACTGGGCTGGCTCCCCGCGTTAGGGTAGGCAGGAGATTCTGCTGAGCTCGCGACGGAAGGTCCAACGGCTCAGGAGCACGAGAGCGTTCACTGCGGCTCACTTCCGTTTTCGCTTCAATCACGGACGGTGAAAAAAACGCAGCGTTTTTGGCTCTTTCGCACTTTTGGGCAATTCTAGCCAACTGATAGACTTTTATTAGTCCATTAGAATTTTTAAAGTATTTATGTTGTTGAAGAGATTAAAGGTGAGCCTTGCTATAGTTTTGCGCATGCGTACTGTCACAATAGCTATGAAATTTATCTGCACCAACGTACACAGTATTAAATTTGTTCACGGTCACATCGACTCTTGCAATATTACCTCTAAAAACGAGCTGACGACATACTGTCCGCTTTTTGTCACACAGACTGCGACAGTAAACTATGCCAAAAATAAGTTTAAAAAAATCACAGGAACTTCATTCGTTACATCTGATCTTGGACCAGATCATAGCGATATTAGGCGGTTTAAACCACCATTACAATCCAAAAATTAGCTGATCTTCTCGCTGATTTTAATCATTTAGTTCAGGCGGTATCGCGGCCTGCCTCAATTGTGTTTCACAAGGCGGAGTTTGGGGTCCTCAGCTCTCTCTTTCCGCCGTACCCGCCATCTTGTAGTGACCGGGGGTAAGATCTTCTCCGTTTTCAATTACATTTTCTGCTTTATTTTGGCCTAATTCATGTACAAGTGTTTTCCTATACGTACCGCAACACCCCCTTACACCTTAGTGGATGGATACTGGCCGAAAAAACGGTCCAGAGAGTGAAATTGTCCGTTTAATGTGAGCAGGACCAGCGGCGTGGCTCTCCATGTGGGCCTGCGAGGCAGAGAAACGCTCAGTAGAAACATTATTATCCTCTAACACCCTTTTGCTCCTGCTTAAAGTTAAATTAACCTGAAGTCTATCGTCGGCAGTCGCTCGTTTTCATATAGCAAGACTGCAAAATTGCAGATTCTGCCGAACCTGGGAGGATATGTTGTACTAGCTTGAACATACTTAGCCTATATTTTTTAATACAGCGCTAGTCTAACTGGCAGATTTCTTGTCTTACGTGAAGTTTAAGTACTTTTTTCTCTTTGCGTGTGTAAGGGATATACTTAACTCCATTTATAATTCACTTTGACCAGCTGTTAGAATAGTAAAAGCCCAGTTTAAGCTTGTTTGCCAATAATGTATGGAAGCTGTATTGACGTTTATGAGCTACAGTCATGTCGTGCTTTGTTGTCAGTACATGATGAATCTCGATTTCAGCCTTATGATTATTATGCCAAAAACTCACATGACAGTGTGTCTCCTCAATTCCCATCATTCTGTGCTGTGAGATGATGGTAGACTTTTTTTTTTATTAAAGTGTAATTTACAATTACAATTACTTTTAACTGTAAGGATTATTTTCATTGTTGATTGAATCCGCCAGTAGTTTTCCAGATTATTCTGTTTAACTGTTTTGGTCTGTAAAATGTCAGTCAGTTTCTCCCAGAGCCCAAGGTGGTGCTTTCAAATGTCTTGCTTTGTCCCCAAATCGAAATATTAAGTCTGCTGTTATAGTGGAGATTTTATAAAATAGTAAATACTCATATTTTAGAAGCTGGTAATGGATTATTTAGATTACTCAAACCGAATATTCAATTATCTTTTTACTAGTGTGTGGCTCTCCTTTGCTGATGTGTAATGTTTACATTTAAAGATAATCTTCAGACTCTAAAGTAACTAAGTTCCATGTATTTTTCTCAGTAATCAGGCATCATGACGAACACCAGAGGCAAGAGGAGGGGGACCAGGTACATGTTCAGCAGGCAATTCCGCAAACATGGTGAGTGCAGTTTAAACTTTTTTTTTTTTTCTGTCGGTCTGCAGTGTGGGTAAACTGCCTATTTCAATAAGTTGTGTACTGTAATTAACTGTAACAACTAGACTTAAGCTAACTGGCTTTGTGTACTTTACAGGCCCAATCCCACTGTCCACATACATGCGCATCTACAAGAAGGGCGACATTGTTGACATCAAGGTAAGACATAGCAAGATACATCATTCTAGGTTCAGTTTGTTTAGAAGGTTCTCTAGTTAAACTGCGTGGCAAACTCAGGCCTGCATGTGACCGATGTGTTGTCAGTTGTAAACATGTACATTGAAGATGAGAGTCGGAGCCTTTTCTACAATATTGTTAATTCATCAAAGCTAGTTAACGAATGCCTAAAATGTAATCTTGGTTCAACAAGTGATATTAAGGTGCTACATTGAGGCAAACTTGAGTTCACAGTGGACCTGAATAGAATGTTTTACCTGCACAAGAAAAAGGAAATGCTGCGCTGTTGTGGATCAACAAATTACTGCAAGAAACGCAGCAGTTTTTCCTCACATTTGGCTCAATTGTGGAGATTAAACACTTAATTTGTTCCATGCTGTGAAGCCTAATAGTAAAAGGAATCAGATGACAATTGTTGCTTATTATGTGACATTGTCATAATATGAGATTTTCTTTTCTCCCAGGGCACAGGTACCATTCAGAAAGGTATGCCTCATAAATGCTACCATGGCAAAACAGGACGTGTCTACAATGTCACCCAACATGCTGTCGGCATCATTGTCAACAAGCAGGTCAAGTAAGTATGAAGAGGCATTTGTTTTTTTTTAGTTTTTTTTTTATAACGTGTGTGGATATATGTACTTGGGTAACGTTGAGCTGATGCACACCAGAGGACTAAAATCTCTCACAGTGTAATATAATGTAGCATTTAGCAAATTGTTGATCTATCAAGTAGTTTGATATACATTTTGTATCATCACATGCAACTCACAGGTGTTGTGTATGACCTTGGACCAAAGAAAGCTAACCTGCTCTGATTATGAGTTTCTAATTGTTTTTGCAAAAAAGTTGGTGGTGTGTCAAGTCCACGTTGGCAGTCCTTTTTGTGATCATTCTCAGGAAGTTGAAAATTTTGTCTGGACAGTACATATCTTTGTTGTGCAATTTCTTTTACGCTTCAATTAGTGAGAGGGATGGTAACCCCATCTTCACTTTGCCACCTGGAACCTCTCTGTCCTCGGTGGTCATTCACGTGGGGAAAAGTAGTTGATCCTTAAGCATCCCAGCCGAACTTTATGTTTTGGTCCTGGGCTTGCAATGAGGAGACAGCAGAGGAGTTCAGATATTACAACAGCATTATTTAAACCTTCAGCTGAAGTTATCTAGTGGTTTGCTTCATTTTTATGCATTTGCTATGAATTTGTTTTATCTGTTTGGCTCTTTCAGAGGCAAGATCCTGGCCAAGAGGATTAACGTGCGCATTGAGCATGTGAAGCACTCAAAGAGCAGGGACAGTTTTCTGCAGCGCGTCAAAGCCAACGAGAGCAAGAAGCTGGAGGCCAAGCAGAAGGGCAGCTGGGTGGAGCTGAAGCGCCAGGTATGAACGGATTTCATATGACTTGTTGGGCTGAAGGGATTATTATGCATTTGTGCTCGTAAACTATTCTGACAGCCACTAAATGAAATGTCAAAAACCCTCTATAGTTTAATTTATTTTGTGAATGTAATTAGCTAGAATATGATGTTGTTGGCTTTATTAATACTAAATTGGTCGCTTTTATCTCCTCTCATTCCTGCCTCCTCAGCCTGCTCCTCCTCGTGAGGCTCACTTCGTCAGCACCAAGAAAAATGAGCCACAGCTGCTGGAGCCCATCCCCTACGAGTTCATGGCATAAACTGCTCAACAAAATTAAAAGTATTTGTACACACCCTCCTCGTCACGTTGTTGTCTGTTCGCACATTTGGTGTGTATGTTTCAAGTGTCGTGATGAGCCGTCACTCAGTGATGATTCTCCTCCTTTGATTGCTTCATGAAATCAAATGCACTTTTCATTTCACCGGCGATCTGAGAGTGACCGGCACACGTCACAAGCATTTCACACCTGTACACCTCTACCTGGGAGGTCTATACAGTATATCACATTGTCCCCTTCAGTACACGGGTTCATGGAACAGCAGGTATTTAGGCAGCGTAGGCGTTTTCACTTCATGTTATTAAGACATCTGCCGCGTGGGTGTCAAACATTGAAGTACAAATAGTATATTTGAGTTTCTTGTAAGAATGTTAGGTTGATTGGGAGAGTTCATACAGATCGTGGTTTCTCCTGTTCAGTAAAAATGTTGGTATCCTGATGGTAATTGTATGAAAAGCATAGACCAGTGGTGGAGCAAGTTGAAAGGTCTTCTACTTAAAGATAAAAGAAAGTAGACATAGGAAGAAAAATATCAAAAGACAAACATGCCAGTGCCCTCAAAGAATTAAAGTAGATACTTGGTGCAATAGAATGGGACTGATCATCTCTTCTGTAATACATTGTTAATATACTAATTTATAAGCAGTATTTACTGTTGGAGGTTGATTTTGCAAACTTGCACCTTTACAAGGTATCATAAAATAAGGGAAATGCAGCGAGTCCCACATTTGGGGTGTTTTGCATGGGAAAAAAATGAGTATCGCAATACTTGGAGTTTAATTTTCTGCTGCCAGACTATTTAGACAGTAATTGTTTAAATTCTACAAATATTTGCTGATGGTTTATAAGAATAATTATCAGCATAATATATAAACATTGTATTTATGATGCTGCCAGTAAGTGCAGCAGTCACATAATAGATAATAAATGCATTTAAGGGGTGAATAAATACAGGAACCTCAGCCTTGTACTTCATTACAGCTTCAGTCTCAATTGAAGTCTAAATAGATGTATGTCACTTCACCAGGGACAGAATAATTATCTGTAGTTTGATGATAAAGCTTTTCAACTCCACTGTCTGACCAGCAAGATGTTCATTACAATCTGTACAACCAAAAATGTTCCAAATATCATCACTCAGAATTTTAGTGATGTACCAAAGCTTCCAGAGGTAATCCATATCAACCTGAATTATTGGAAACTGAATGAAATGAGACCCAGTACATAGAATCATTCAGTCTTATTGGATGATGCAGAAATGAATGGAATCCTGACTGCACATTTCCCTCACCAAACATGTATCTTGAAAGGAGAGTTTTAGTAAGATGATGTAGAAAATGCAAGTTATTTTGTTGGGCAGAGTAAAAAAGCGAATAAAAGCATGTTTTTTGTAATATGCATTGGTGCATGTTGGTGTAGAAGATGAAGATTAGGTCATTTTAGTGCCTCTATTTGTAATTGATGCCACAGATGAGTAGTTTTTCTGCTGTTGGTGCTGTAGGTGGCAGTGTGCACCATGATGTGTGCTGAGCTGAGACCAAGAGCAGCAGGTGTCTGCTGCAGGACAGAAAATCTACTGAGGAATAATGTAGTTTAATATTCAGAATACATATAGTTAATAATTAACTTAATAAGATTGTAATAAGTTGTGATAGTTTTATATTTGGTGTTATTGTAACCACAGCCAATGTTATTTATGACTTCAGGTATATTTTTTGGGTGTAAAACATTACAGACCATGATTCAGCAGCTCCCTTAAAAGCTCTTTAAACCACCATGAACTTTTTCATAATCATGATTTCTCCAGCCCAGGGACTTTTTGTCACAAAAGCAAGTTTATATAATTCTGTCACTCATTTATATAACATTATTTTGCTCTCTTATTTCCATACTACAGTATATAGTGAAGATTTTAGCGCATGTACCACGCTAAAATCAGTGCTTGAGCAGATATTTAATAAAAGGTTTAATTACTCATATCTACTCCCAAAGATGAAATGGGATTTTTAGACAATTTTTAAGTGAGGAGTGTTTTCCATTCTGAGGTAAAATGAAACAAAAACTACATATTGGATACCAAAAGAAACAATCGGGTAAATCTGAAATTCTGGAACATCAACAATGTCCTTAATATCTAATCTTTGGATTAGATTAGTCAAAATTCTAGTCAATCAGGAAGAATTGTCATTTCACACTGATTATACTCCCTTTTAACTTGTCAGAGTATTAAGTGCAAATAAAATGAATGTTGTTTTAGAGATGCATGGTTCACGTTTGAGCAGATAATGTACAATTAACACATAAGAGTAATTTTTAATACATGTCTTTACCTATATATATATCTTTTGAATGATCAAATGCAATTAATTGTTTAAAATAGTCTGAGATTGTGCAGTTTTTTATATTATGCATGAGTGGATTCTAGAAAAATACACAGGTTTCTAATATTTTTAGTGACTCACTGCTTGACGAGTGACATTTATTGTTGCATATTGATCTTGTCACTATATTCCTCTGCATTAAAAATAAGAATGTAAATGTGGGTTCAACCTGTGTGCGTGCGCCACTTGTGTGTTGTTTAATCAGTGGAGGCTGAATGGCTGGCTGGTTATGTGACAAATAGGTTATCTCATCCCACCTCAGTACTTTACCCAATATTTACACAAATTAGTACTGGTTTACAGAGATAGGGCCCGCAGCTCAGGTAGGAGGAGGACAACGACGATTAATCAGTCCAGGACACCATTATTTTCAACGTTTTACGCAGAAAATAGATGGAAAAAAAGTTGCTGGGATTTGTAAAATAATGTCTATTTAAAAAGAGGACATGGCACAAAATGAATGAACGCTGTAATCCTTTAGTGAACAATGGTGGCTCCCCTTAGAGATAAACCTGCACAGGCCTGAGGTCAGGGAATTCTCCAGACATGGGTCTTATCGGGGCAGAGTAATAAGTGTCCAACAACCTGAGGAGATAAAACCAGGGGAAAAAAAGGTGGAAAAACAAAATGCAATCAATCAATGAGCAGGTTGGCAGCCAAAGCCTTTGGTATTGATTGGCAAGGTCTGGATTTTGCTTGGAGTATTCAGATAAGACAAATGTTATCTATACATATTTAAATATTCTCACAGTTTTTGGCTT
Source organism: Amphiprion ocellaris (assembly GCF_022539595.1). Taxonomy (NCBI): domain Eukaryota; kingdom Metazoa; phylum Chordata; class Actinopteri; family Pomacentridae; genus Amphiprion; species Amphiprion ocellaris. Next base: position 15,643,488 of record NC_072787.1, on the reverse strand, counting down.
AACATTGAAGCAAATTGTGGATAGAAAATCACTCATGGTGTGTTTTCCTCCCTACATCAGTTCAATTTAAATTCTTCCAGATTTCACAAATCTGTACAGTTGGGTGATTTTTTCCTGCTGTGATTTTTGTACACTTTACAGTAAGTCCTTTGTGTGTTCTCACAGACACCCCAGGGTGTCATATGTGGCACCGACTCACGGAAGTTACTGATTGAAGAAACAAAAAGTAAAGAGAAGGAGAGAGAAAGCAAGCGGGAGGGAGGGAGGGAGGAGGGCCGAGAGACGATAAAAGCTGTGCAGCACTATGAACTCCTTAATCACACAGGTTTGACACACACAGATTGAGTTTGTCGGCTCAGCCAGCAGCTCGGAGCAGCTGTATCGACCCGCAGCGTTACACATTAACCACACACACACACACAAACAGTAGATAATTGGACACACACTGGAGGTTTGTGTGGAGCTGTTGCATAGCGTGATATGCAGATATGACATTTCACAAGTATCTGCCCTCCCACCTTGTGTGAATCACACTGAGTGGGATTTGATCACAGAGATGTTTTAGGTTTGTGTGCCCAAAGTTTAAGATATTTATCTCAGAGATGTCATTTTAAAAGCCCTGACATTTTCAGCATTAATGTCTTTTAGTGTCCTGATCGGTCGGTGTAAACCACAGACCTCAGGGTCAACTTTTTTCTGTCTCCTGAATAAATGTCCTCATGAGATGTGTTGTTAGGGTGGATTATTTAGAGGAAAAGGGACATTAAATCTGGGAGAATGTAGCTGGAGCAAAGGTAGTTCTTCAAAATAAATATTTCTTGATGTATAGACTTTATTTATTATATTCATTTATTTATAGACTATAATTTTCTGTATGTATATAGCATTTTATTTAGCTTTATCTAAATATGGAATGTTAAATACTTTGTGGTGCACCGTATCTATAATTTATTAGTATTTGACTTTCCCACGTGTGGATTCACTTGAATGTGCTGTATGTTTACCTGATTCCATAATAATTTCAGTAATGAAGCTATCCATCCAGGTACAACCTCTTTGCATATGCGGTATGACAGGCTTCAAATATGACCAAAAATTGAATAAAATGGGTAAAATTGAGACTATACAAGTAAAAGAAAGCACGTCTGTTTTCAAAACTGTATTTGAGAGAAGACACTGAAATATTACTAGGGGAAAAAATGCCCAAAAGTTGAAAAATATGAACACTTATGCAACAGAAACCCTTTTAAGTAGTGTGTTTACAGAGTATATTGAGTATTCCAGCGTTGCAGCAGTTTAGTTGATACATTTTTCCCATAATTTTTGGGTAGTTTATTCTATAATATTCATTGAATTTGTATGCAAAATCTTTATTTGGAAAGTAACTTGTCACTTACTGTAGGATACGTATAAATATAACTTAATGTACAACAGTTTTGGTCACTAATTTAAGCATAAAGTTGTACAAAATGGAAACACTGAAGTAAAGTAAGAGTAGAGAATGATTTGTCTTGAGTTATTTCCTTCGTCACTGTGCTTATGTTCCACAAATGAATAAATGTTCCTTTAATTTCCAATGTATTGGGGTTTCAGAAAAAGAAAAACAACAAGAAATACGCAAGAAAATAGGTTTTCTTTGCAGTTTAGCTGACCCAACCCTTAACAATCCAATCTCCTCACCCCTCCAAGGCCTCAACATCCCTCATGCTCTCTGAGCTTCTAAAGAAAATAGACCTTCAAGTGGTCGTGAGACTAATATTTGTGACTGTGATGCAAGCGTAGGTGTGACGGTGTGTGTTCGGGATCGGCCTGAAGGTTGGACAAAGGCGCAAGAAAATCCCACTGCAGGCCAAACAGAGCTCATGCTGTATCTGTGTGTGTGATAGGCGGGGTGAGAGTCTGTGCTGGTTATCAGGGACAGGTGTAGGCATGGCCATACAGGCGGATATTGGGCCAGCTGTATTGATCCCGTCCCTGACAGCACAGGTGGAGGTGGTGGGGGGCCGGATGAGAAGAGGAGGAGGCTGATAACAGAGTCAACGGACCCAGGCATGCTTACCTGAAGCGTGGGAGGGCACCGAGGTAACGCCCAACAGGCTCTCAATAGGCCTTATTCACAAAAGTCAGTCAAAGGTTTCACATGAGAGCATGGCATGGGCGCAGAGGGTGATCTGTAATGTTTGGACAAGCTGATAATGCCACTGGATTGTCCATGACTGACTTTTCTGGCCTTAAACATTAAAATTTTGGGCTTGTTTTATTTAAGGCTTAATAACCTTTGATTAAAAAACACACCTTCCATCTCACTTTGTTGTTAATATTGGAATTTCTGCTTTAATTGAATGGAAGATTCAGCTTTTAAATTTAACTAAAGCCATATTTTATATCTTTTAGTATAAGAAATGACATATTTTTCCTCTTACATGTGAAAAAATGAGCTCTTAGCATGCAAATGCATCAAATTTAATTTACCATTTGTGTCACACACTGGAGCTTTAAAGACTGGTTTAGTTTCAGGTTACAAAGAATCTCACTGAATGTCTGACAACCATAAATCAGGCCTCTCAGAGAATGTTATTAGAGGGTTGATAAGATTAAGATTAGAGGAGTAAATTCAGTATGTGTGTGTGTGTGTGTGTGTGTGTGTGTGTGATTAATGGAGACAGACAGTCGCCTCTCTCCCTGCCTGTTCACCACACAGCAGATCAGCAGATAGGGACACATACTGCAAGGAGCCCGGGTGACATTTTTAAAGCCTTGTATCAATCAGCGTGGAGGAAAAGGCTCCTGGAGGTTTATAATGTTTGAGTATCAGTGGAGTCACTGTTAAACTGAATCGCTGGAGTGTAGGTGACCGCTAAGCAAGAGGAGGTTCTGTCAGTTTCAGTGAGGCAGTAAACCCCCCTTTCTTCCCTAATTGGTACATTCCAATAAGATAAATGAAGCTCAGGTGAGCTGGTGGTCGTAGGTCACTAGTGTCCTGCCCCTTTACCACAACTTTTGTCTGTGAACCACGACACCACACCTGACATCTCTTATTAAAGATGGGAGAGAGGTTGCAAAGTCAAAAAAGCTTTGTTTGCTCTTTTTTTGATTGTAAAGCTACGTTCAGTAAGTCATGGAAGCTAGAGGCTCACCTTTGCAAACACACAGGATTGGTAAGTGCCTCAGAAGAGCTCAAAGCCAAAGTGAACAAATGCAAATAGCTGACATGAGAATAACAAAGTCAACACATAGTAACAGTTTAGATTGTGTGTTTAATCCTTCCTGATGTTAGAAACCTTTCTCCTGTGAGAACTGTGACAAGAGCTTTTGCACTCGCTATCAACTCACCAGACACGAGCTCAGCCACAGTGGGGAAAAACCGCACAAGTAAGACACCATGCCTCTGTTTGAAATTACAAGAGAAGTTTGTTTTTTTTTTTTTAAAAAAAGGAGTCTTCTTACTGTTTAGTGTTGATCTTATGGCTGATCTGCTCTCTAGGTGTCTGGCTGATGGATGTTCCGAGGCGTTTGTCACAAATGCCAGCATGAAGAACCACATGGCTCGAGTCCACCATCATCAGGAAAAGCTGTATAAAGTACATCTGTTGTCCTTTTGGTCACCTTTGTGTTTTCTTGCAAGGTGATCTGTGACTCTAGGTTGCTTCTGCTCTTGTCTTCCTTCAGTGTGACCATCAAGGCTGTAAGAAGGATTTCAACAAAAGGAACCAACTGAAAGCCCATATGTGTGAGCACCAGCAGATTCTGCCTTTTCAGTGAGTGGCTGCAGAGAAACTGAAATTTGTTTTGCTTGTTTTGTGCAATGTCACATCTAAACTTCTTGTTTCTTTTGATGCAGATGCACTTTCAGTGGATGCATGAAAGAATTTTCCAGTAGCGGAAGGCTGAAGCATCATGAGAAAGTGCATGAAGGTTGGTTGTCAACAAGAATACCTTCTTTTTTTTCTTCTTTTTAACTTGAGTTAAACTAATACTGTCTGCTGCAGGTTACCCTTGTGCGACTGAAATGTGTCCTTTCCTTGGAAAAACCTGGACAGAATATCTGAAGCACAGAAAAGAACATAAAGGTATGAATATAATGCAAGGAAACAAAACAAACATCAATATAAGATGTTCATTTTGTTATTTATGAGCTACTGAATCACAAATAGCAACTGCATGTTAAACTTTATTCAGTCAAGGTGCCGTGTGGAGCGTGCAAAAAGCTGTTCAACAACTCCTGGTTCTTGCATCAGCATGAGCTGCGTGTTCACTCTGGGGAAAAGAGGATGTTTTCGTGTCCCAGAGAAGGTTGTGACAAAAGGTTCACTCGTCGCTTCAACTTGGAGAGTCACGTACTGGGAGATCATGAGGGGAAGAAGCCGTTCAGCTGTGCCTATGCTGGCTGTGGGAAGAGCTTTGCCATGGAGGTAAACCTGCACTGCAGTTTAATGACGTTAAATGCTGCAAGTTCATCGAAAATAATGAACTACTTTCTTAAAATAGTGGCACTGGCTGTGCTGATGGTTTGGGGCTTTGCTTTTTATAAGGATCTTGACATAAGCACACTGCAAGCCAGTAGAATAAGAGATGAATACTGAACTATGTTTGGCTTGAAACGGTGCAGAATGAGATTTTTCCAGTAATTTAAGCAGCACAAGCTCAATTCCAGTGGCTGTCATTATGGATATAATGTAGAAAAAAAATTAAACAAATGCAGCATAAGATAATGACATTTTTTGGGTGGGTTGATCTGTTAAATTGCTGATTCTGTATTTAGTAACTGGTGTCATTGTTAATCAGGAAAGCCTATGGCGACATGGAGTGGTGCATGACCCAGCAAAGAAAAAGCTGAAGGTAAACCGTCCCTGTCTGCTTTTTTTCCTCCATTTTTTTCCCCCCACTCTTCCCTGCTGCTTATATAGGAAATGTGACTTTTCTCCCTTCTGTCCTTGTCCATGATGTATGGTTTTATTTCACTGCTCCCCTTCCAGAAGCTGCATCCTAAAAAGAATCAGCCCTTGCGAATGGCACAGCAGGTCAGACTGACAGCTGCAGCCAATCAAGCGGAGGCCAGCAAGCTTGCTGCAAAGCTGTTCAGTACAACTTTGGTGGATAAAAAATCTTGAGGCTGCATTAGAAATCTAAATATCTGCTTGGATGTGTTCTTTGAGCAGCACAAATTGCATATTTCTGTTGATATACTTTGTTTATGCTAGTGTGAATAAAGCCTCTTTAAAAGCATAAAACTAGCAATCCTCCTGTACCTGTGCAGGCTGTTAAAATGTCTTTTGCTCATATTAACATGCTAAACTACCTTCCACCACTCAGTCCTGGTTGCATAGTCAAAGCACGATGCAGAGTCATTAATCCTTAGAAGGAAATGTTTATTAAACAAACAGAACACACATTCACGCACATGTATAAAACTCCAGCTGATGGGGCAGCTGGTTGTCATGGTGATGAGGCCTAAGGGCAGTTGAGCCCCCAGGGTGCGGCAGGTTTGTAATAAGGCCTGAGGCTTATTCAGCTGGATACAGCACTGGCGTTGCAGAACATCTTGATTAACGTGATTTGCGGTCGTTATCCGAGATGACAGAGGATCGCAGACTGTTTTTTAAAAATGTTTTATCTCCGCCTGCAACGGTGCATCCACCTGAATACAGCCCTGGATTCTACAACTGCCTGGTGAGGTGAATACAGCACAGATCGCCTGTTAACAGTTGCAGTACCATTCTCCCTGCGGGAGTGAAGACAACATGACCATATGAACACAGCAGTGTGTTTGTGAGTGCAGTCTGTCGAGTGACGTGGCACGATCTGGATCAGTTCCCACCTGGTCAGGACAGGCTTGGTCCTGCTGGGTCTACAACAGTTCTCGATGCTTTTGGTCCTGGATTAAGCCCGGTATGGAGCGATGTACAGTAGCGTGTACCAGTTCACTTTGGCCAAGGTCGTTCCCAATATAGAACATTCTGGGTGGACTCAGCGTAGAGCGCAGTCTGCTGATGATATGGCCCGGCTAGACCAGGCTGCCGGGCCAGGAGACCACAGTAAGCGCCACCCGGCTGCGCTGCTCTTTCAACATGGGCACGAGCGCCGAGTGGCTCATCCCTGCTGTCGACAGGCCGTTCACTGCCACTATCATGTCACCACACCTAAGACGACACCGAGAGACGAGTCAGCATGGATGTATTGGACTATAAACAGGACCTGACAGCTGCAGGCTGCAGCCATAATGCCAACAATGCATCTATCATTTTAAAAACAGGCTCAATCATTTCCTAAGGCAGCTGTAACAAGCTTTTAACAAGTACTACTAGAAATATATCACCTAATGCAACAGTGTAGCTCTGGATGTGCTTTAAATAATTTTTAGAAAACCATGGCACACGCCTTTTTGTCACCTTGTTAAAAAGAGAAAAAAGACAGAATATCACAAGGTTTGAGGAAAATGGCCTGTAATTTTAATATTTTTTAATGCTGGGCTGGAACAGGTAGAGAGAAAAGACTCTGGAGAGAAAATCCTGGCACTTTAACTCCTGGGTCAATTGTAAGAAAATTAAATTTAAGATAATCACACACAGCCAGATTAATTATCTTTGTGTGAACCCCAAATGAATGTTACCTCTACTTCTGAACTGCAGAACAGGGTTCACCTGTTTGATTTATGTTGGTAAAATTTGTGCATACATACAAGTTCAAACCGAACTGATTTCATTTATTGGCTATTAGTTGCATTATGACAATAGATAAGATAATGATGACGGAGCACAAAGACCACAGCTGTGCAGATTAGTATGAAAAGGAGTAAAGAATACATAGCAAATCCTTACACTAACGGCAACAAGTTTGATCTCAAAATGTTAAGCAGAGTTTTGCAGTTTTTTCTTAATAGAAGCATACAATAAACTCAAATGAAGTGATCATATGACTGTCTATGAAAATGCTTTTGTTTTGTTTTTTGTAATGCACTCTGGCTAAATATCATCACGCCACTCTCCTCTATCACAGCCTGGAGGTCACAGTTTATCTACCTGCTGATTCACCACTATATCACAGCGAACACAAGCTACAGAACAACTAATCACTCACTTGAGGCGGCCGTCATAGTACGCAGGTGTGCCGAGGACGATGGTCTTGATAAAGAAGGCCTGGTTGCCGTGGCTCTCCTCGTATCCCCCGACGATGCTGAAGCCCCAGCTGCCGGGGTGACTCCTCCGCAGCACAATCTCATGACTGCTGTGTAGGTAGCTGCAAGAGGAGAGTTCAGACTGAAGGAGGGCCAGGCAATATACTCAGACTGCAATCTTCAGTAAATAGCTGCAAGTGAACTGAGAACAGCTGCAACAACCGGACAATCAGCCCAAAGCTCACAATTCTGACAGTAATTAGTTGTGACAAACGTTTCAGACAGACAGTTTATGATGATAAATGTCATACTGGGAGAAGAAAAAAAGGTGAAGAGACCAGATAAAGAGCTTTTCACAACTATGATTCAGTTGAAAGCGATACAATCAGTTACCACAGCAACTTTGCATAACAGCAGACGTCTGATTATAGCACAAAAACACACACTCATATCCTGTCCTCTGTGCTCTCACCTGGGCAGGCCGAGCCACATGACCCACGAGGGCGACCAGTTGGCGTCAAAGTCGCTGTCGTGAGTGTGAGGCAGCAGCTCGTCGTGTTCGTGCTCCTCCACCATGCTGACCTCCAGCACCCGCAGCTGGACGGACGGCGAGGCGGCGCTGGCCTTCAAGGTGCCCACGGCCTCGCTGTGGCTCAGGTACGTCAGGTCCTGCCCGTTGATGCTCAGCAGCACGTCACCTGAGAGAGGCAGCAAGAAGATGCAGTGGTTTGTAATGTGATGTGATGCTGTTATGATCCCCTTTATGACGCTTCAGAGGGAGAGTTCACCTCTTTTGATTCGTCCGTCCCTCGACAAGCAGCCATGTGGTTGGACGCTGGTCACAAAGATTGGCAGCTCCCCGCTCTTACTGCCCCGCCCTCCTGCCACGGTCATACCCAGAGACTCCAGAGGTTCCTTCTTCACAGTGATGTGTTTCTCCTTACAGGTCACACACTGGGACAGGTCCTGGAAAACAACAGTGTCTATTTGCAGATAAATGTCTCCTTTGTAGAGCAAATGATCCTTTCAGTCACACTTCATCACTAGAAGCATACTTTGATTGTAAAAGTCAAGCTAAAAATTGTTACCTTCCTAAAATAATGGCCTATTATTTTTTTTTTGTTGCCTAAATCATCTCCTCATGATGCTGGCCACCTCTGGTAAAATCGCCTAAATCCTCAGTTGAACTGATCATGCGATTCTACCCCTGTAGTATGATGGCCTAGGTCAAGGTTCAACGCAGTGTGGTTCGGTTTTTTGTGTTTCCTGAAAAACCTGAAAAAATGACTTAGGCCATTATTTTAAGAGGGTGTCGAAATGCAACCGTGTGCATGTTGGTGACACAACCACACACATATGCAAGTCATGTGCTCACTCTGTGGGTGCTGGTGCGGGACAGGTGTATGGGCACAGGACTCGGGGTAGAGCTGTGGTTAGGCAGGAAGTGATCAAGGCAGTAGAGGTCTCTGGTGGAGCTGGATTTTGGCGGTGGGAGTGGAGTTGGTTTGTTGGGTCGGCCAATCATCAGGTGGACTCGCTCTCCGCTGGCCTGGAAAGTCAGAGTCATCAGAGTTGCTTTAGAGGCAAATCTGAAGAATTTTTTTCTCTGTGCCTTATTACAATATCAAAAGATATCTAGACTGATTAACCAAATACACGCCTACCTGTATGATCTGGGCAGCCTGCTCAGGAGTGCCGTGGCGAAGGTCCTGCTCGTTGACTGCCAACACTCGGTCGTTACTCCGCAGTCTGCCGTCCTTGGCTGCCAGGCCTCCCTCTAAGAGATCCAACACAAACACTCCTGACTCATCCGTTCGCCGCACCAGCTTGATGCCGAGCTGCTCTGTCGAGTCTCGCTTATGTAGGGTGATTCTCAGCGTGGCGGGGCTGGACGGGGTGCCTTCGGGGGTGGAGCAGGGCGCGTGGGGCACAGCTGGGGTGGAGGAGGAAGAAGAGGGAGGCGCCCGAGAGGCACAGCGACGCTCTCTGAGCACAGTTAGCTGCAGGGTGGTGCAGGGACGCGCCAGGGTGGAACGGGCAAAACTGTGCGGCATGTTACTGATGTCCACATTGTTGACCTTGAGGGACAGAGAAACATTTACATAGTCTTGTGTTGTATATGTTTTGGGCACTGGGCTTATTTTGGTGTTGCAAAATGTACAATTAGAATTATGTATATTAGCAGAAAACTTGAAACTCAAGTGCCCACATTGTACTCTGAATGTGATTCTGTGTCTGTTAGGGCTCAATTTGATGTCATGATTGTTATTAAAGTACATTATGATGACAGTAGGCATTTTGAAAAAGTACATAAGCAACAAAGGAACTATTCATAAAGAGTTTCCTAATCGTACCTTTGCAGACACATTTATAGCATTTATCTTTAGTCATGTTTCTGACCACAAGACAAATGTAAGTCCAAAACTCATCATCTTTTAACTCCATTTTAGTTTTTATTATTCTATTTTAGTCACCACCAGCTCCTGAAAAACAAATATGGCGTGTGCTGGTTCCTTGTGGATGTACAAAGAGTTTATCAGAGCTTTCTTGTTAAAAAGCCTAGTTAAAATGTCACTGATGAGACGAGCAGTGAGGATCAACCAAAACATTAAAATCAAAGCCTTGAAACCAAAACAATGTGAATGAAGCAAAAATGGTCTGTAGAATTGAGGTGAGATGCAGATTTAGGTGATAATCATGTGTGGATTTGTCACTTTGAGCCCCTCCTGTCAGATATAAGTAGTCATGCAATCCACTGTTAAGAAAAATATTAATAAACCAACTTTAAATACAGAGAACAATAGCAGAAAGTTTAGAAAGTTGAAGATGAAGACAAGAAGATCAGAGAAGAATTCAGATGAGTTGAGAGGATAATCCTTAAACCCTGCTCAAAAATGACTACAAATGAATATCTTACTAAAATACAGCACAGAATACCAATAAAGCATATTCCATATTTTAATACTATACTAATAAACAATCGCTAATTGATAAAGTGAGAGTCTAAAGTTACCAGTTTGCTTAGTAAGATCATTTCTTGTATGAAAATGAGGATAAACTGTAAACTATCTCCTCTCTCACCTGCAGTATCTGATCTCCAGCCAGCAGCCTCCCGTCTCGTGCGATGACCCCGTCCCGGTAAACTTCCTGAATCACGATGTTGATGAGAGGCGTCTCATTCCCGCCTACGATGCTGATTCCCAGCTCAACATATGGGTTCGCCCGGTGGACCTCTATGGCAGTTATCTCTCCTTCAGGAAGGGAGGGCAACTTCACACAGCCTAATGGACACAAATCACATTACACGGCTGCACTTCAGAATGTAATTTCCTCATCTTCCCAACATTTAGCATAATGCTGTCTGAATGCGATTATCCTTTTTTTTTTTTTGTCTGGCTCTCTAGAATCCAGAAGATGCTCAATCAAATGAAAGAATGATGTCATACCCTCCTCGGCAGACAGAGGCGGAGATTCAGGACAGTCCCAGCCGGAGGAGGTGGAGCTGACAGAGCGGAGGAGATGGATGCAAGGATTACTGAGGGGCCTCTTCACCCTGGGGACCACACACTCCAACCCAACTACACCTGAATACAAAGGGACATGCAGGGAATGATTTAACAGATCTTAACTTTCACTGACTTTGTTGACAACCTAAATCTCCTCACTTAGAGGAAAAACCAGCGGATCGACTCACTGTCTTCCTCGGTGCTCTCCTCAAAGGCGGGGTTGTCGAGGCCGGCGTCGTCTGTCCACATAGGTCCATTGCCGCTGGCGTTATTAGGTCCAGAGGGCGGCGATGGCGTCCGGTCCCTCAGGTCTGTCTGTGGGGAATGGGGAGATCTGGGAGGGCTGGTCACCATGGCTCGCTCATCTCCGCTCTCACATCGCGGGCCGTCCACACTCGTCTGCTGACACCGCGTCCCAGGACACCTTTCACCAAGCAACAGGTGTCAGTTTGTTAGTCCATCTGACGTGTAAAGAAAATCAGGTTCGGCTTTAGATGTGATGTTCATTTGAAACCATCAGGGAACTCCTCTTTTTGTTTTCAGCGTCCACAAAGAGCAGGGGGGTCAGGCTGCACAGTAGATGGGTAGGTTAAAGGAAAAACGAAAAGTCTCAACATATTGTCACTCACCAGATAATGTTTTGCTCCAATTTTATCTTCTAGTTAATTATATTTGTGAATCAATTCTTCCTTTTTAGAAGCTACTCCAACATTTTAGTACTGCACTTCCAGAATCAGTGCAGCAGAGTGGAGATATCATGACTTGTTCTCCCTTTATGCAAGCAAAGCTCCAGAAATCATAAATAATGCAAACAGATAGTGTCTTTTCTTAAACTCATGGTAAAAGCCAAAGTCTTTCATGCTGTATACCCCCGGTTTGTAACTTTCTGTTGTGATTTTGAAACATAATTACATAACCTGTGTTTTTTTTAGACGTGACGAATCTCATCCAGACCCACAGAAGACTTTATATAACTGTTTTCACAGGCTTAGCGGCGCTCCTCATGACAAACAAACTGATAAGCTGTTAAAGAGATGGAGCGATGCTTTAAACTTGCATTAAAAATAGCAAAATGTCAAGTAATTTACTGAAACATCAATTGACTTTTAAAACTTTTTAAACCTTAGGTCTTGAAGTGCTTAAAGTAAATGAACAAAGGGCAACTCCATTTGCTGAGGAAGATCCGATTATATGATCAGAAGCTTTTAAAAGTCAGAACATGGTGAAAAATGTTCCTCATGACAATTCCAGAGACTGAAGTCATATTTCTTTTCACTTATTTTGCCCGACTCATAGGTCAAATCACAAAGCTATTCAATTAAAAATGATATAAAAGAGAAATAACCAGCCAATACTCACGTTCGTGACAACTTAAATGATAGAATAACGAGGTATAAGTTACTTCCAAAATGTTCAGCCAGTTCTTTCCTCTAGAACAAACACAAGTCCACTGGAGAATGATGCATCTGTGCAGCCCCATTAATAGAAACTCCTCACTGAAGAACGAGTAAAAATAAACTGACACCCTCAAGGGATCAGTGTGGTTTCACCCTTAATTGACTCTGAAGTATTTACTGTAAGTGGAAGCTATGACGTGAATTATTTAAATGCCTCTGGTAAAAGCCCAACTGATTCGTCAGTCAGCTGATATTGGAAAATCACAGATACATCAACAAATGCTTTTCAGATAAGTACCGATATGAAACTTTTTTTTTTTTTTGGTGTTTGGGGGTAATAGAGACATTTTTAAAACACTCAGCACTGTCTGCAGCACATGTAGCAGAGACACATCACAGCTGAGCAGACAGTGGTGTCAAGTCAAGCGGTTGCTTCACAATGAGTTGTTAGCCAGTTTAAGAAATATATCAGTTCAAGATAACTCCTATATGTATCTATATTTTGTATATATGTATAAAAAATATCAGCCAATATGTCGATAAAGGAATTTTTCACTTCCTAAAAACTTATATTGGCCCCACAAGTCCAGCATCAGTTGGGCTCTACTGCTATTCTGCTTTCCTGACTCCTTTCTTTGCCAGTTCAACATGAAAAACACTCAACATCTGATGTAACACCACGTAGTCTGGTGTAATTTTCTCTTATTTAATTAATTCTCCTTCTCATCTACCCTTCATCCAACCCTTTTTCTGTTAATGTCAAGAAGAAATAGCTTTGACATGAAAAAGGTGAACGTTTACTACAGATACTTAACACTTGAACAGAGTTCGCTCACACACTGGTTGTAATTGATGTACCTTGGTTCAGGACTGTGGAAGCACCTTAGTTCTCACACAGACACACCATCGGTAATAAAATAAACCTGCCCACCTTGACCACAGTAGAACGCTGTGTCCCTGCGTTCTCCTCTTTTAATCTAATGTCCAGTGTCCGATCCCTCATCTGCCAAATAAACATTGTTGACTGACAATGTCACACAGCGACAACAGACTCTTGGCTCCTGTTAACTGTCTTAAGTCTACAGGGCAAGGGAGCTGAGAGCCCACATGGGCCGAGGTTTAATCTTTACCAAGGAATGTCACGTCAGCCCTGGCACTGACCTTGTTTGATCTGCCTTAAACCATCTTTTCTTGTCTTCTTCTCAACATAGCAAATGTGTGCCACCGTCGCTGTGATGCGCTCTTTCTGCTGATGCGATTGAGAACAGGCGAGGACAAGGACACCGTTTACAATTAACTTTAAAAGGAAGTGCCGCCATGAAATCTGGAATCTTAGCCATATTTTTAGTTAGAGGGGACATTTACTCACTTGAATTCAGCCTCACTTGTTCTGACAGCTTCAGTTCACAAGCTTCAAACAGATATTCAAACATCGATATTAACAAAGTCAGTGTGCTGACTTTCTGACACTGTTGCAGCACATTTAACCATTTGCCATTATCTTGTAATTGTCACTTGTGGCTTCATTGGCTGCCGTAGTTACTTTAAAGATGTTAAAGTCAGCAGTCGATTTCTGGGGTCGCCTGTAAAAACAGCTGACTCAGAAAAGCTCTTAAGAGATTGTTAACGCTAGCTTGTTAGTGTGAGCTTGTTAAGGCAAATCTCCTCAACTTAACTGAGGTGTTAGGTGGTCAGTGGATAACCAATCAATAAGCCAGCATCAAGACACCAATGGACACTTCCTTAGCAACAGACTCCATGTCAAGAGAATCCACCTCTAAAGAAGTCTGCTCCCAGATCAATCTCCACCAGGCGAAGAAGTATCTCTGAATGCTGTTTCAGTTCACCGAGTACTGCGACATTCATTCTGATACTGTCTCATATTGACAATTTGCACAGTTTCCATTCATGTAACAGCAACAACAACCTAACCTGGGTTCTACATGGCAAAGAGAATGAATATATGAAATAAGTGCACACACACCGTCTTGCATTTCATGTTCAGACGTGGCAACAGAAAGGAACAACGAAAGCTGACTGAATGAAAAATAGAGCAAACCAGTGGAAGAAAGATGCCATTATGCCATCCCAAATCATGGAGACTTCACATCCCGCTGTGCTGGACTCACCACAGACCAGGGTTGCCTTTGGCTGTCTCACAGAAGAAGTGGTTGAAAAGGTCTCTGGTGTTGAAGTTGCTCAGCATGGTTGCAGAATGAGAACATGAAGCTCCTGGTCAGCCAACCCATGACTGTGGTAGGGAACCACTAATCCCCCGTCACATGACCTACAGCCCAATAATCCCCTCAGGGTCTCACAGCACCTGGTCCGAATGGGCCAAAAGCCAGAGTGTGTGGATGGGGGCGGGGGACCTTCAAGGTTAAGAATGGAGTAAGCCTAACAGGTCAGGACTGTGATTTGTGGTTCCTCAACAGGCTCTGCTGAGAAAGAAGCCAATCAAGAGGACAGAAGAGTTCTGACTTATGGTCATTAACGGGTAAGTAGCCAATTACCTGCTGTCTCTGTGTGTGTCACTCCAACACGCATGCGCAGTGTTGGGTCTCAGAGTGTGTGTTTGCACCGACGCATTCATCCATGTATTGTGTCTGCATTTCAGCTCCATTACCTGTGTTTGAGGTGTGCCTCCAGGTCACATCTTGGCATGCTGAGAGAGCAGACTGGGGTCAAAGGGCAGGAGACCGACAGCTTGTCCAGCAACTTGTGCACCAGGATGCTGGATCTGCGGCAGGCCTGCAGCTGCAGCCGTGTCCTGTCCAGAGGGCAGAAGTCCCTCTCCTGCAGGAAGCTACGCAGGCAGCGGGCGCAGAAGGTGTGTCCGCACGGTGTGTCCAGCGGCTGCACCAGCGGCTGCAGGCAGATGTGGCACACCAGGTCATCGTCCACTTCCAGGCGGTAGTTGTAAAGGTGGTTCTCCCAGCTGCGGTGGATCTGGCCACACTCCGGACACAGAGCCTCCAGCGCCGGCTCCACCGGCCCGGCTAGGCCCACCTCGCTGCCCGGGCTGCCCATTTCGTCTCCTTTAGCGCAACTCAGCTTTGGCACAAAAGACTCCAGTGGGGCTGCAGGGTTGGGAAGGGGCACAGACACTCCTATCCCATAAGCTTCAGAGGGTGAACAGGTTGCAGAGAGGACAGATGCCCCCCAGTGGCTGATGGCACATCACCCTGCAGGTCAGAGGGCAAAGCCAGAGGGTCAAACAGCTGTTTCAGAAAAACAACAAGTGTCTGATTATGTGCTCGTGCATTTATTCATGCGGCAAATGCTTTGTGCACGTGTTTGCATGAGATCGAGAGTGTGTATGTGTGTGTGTGTCTGTGAGATTATGTATTGCTGCTCCTGTCCACTAATCTGGCAGTATAATCTCTCTTTTGCTCTCGCCTGCTCCAATCTTCCAATTCCACAGAGAGGGAATTATCTGGGATTGAGGCAGAGAGAGGACACAGATCAGAGGAAGTGGGATTGGGAAAGCAGCAGAAAGAGAAAGTAGTGCCGGCAAGAGGTAAAAAGAAGCAGACAGGGCGATTAAGAGGAGACAGAGATGGGAAGATGGGTGAAAGACATCAATGGGATGTAAAAAACAGGCTCGAAACAAGGACAATAAACGAGACAAGAGGGAGGAAGGGAGAGAGAGCAGAGATGGGTGAGGCTGTGGAAGGTATCAAAGAGATGAAAAAAGCAGAGAAAAAGGGAGGAATACTTTTAACACTGGATATTTTTGGTTCAGGCCGTGTACAGTAGATGCACTCAGTCTCCTCTACAACAGAACGAGAACATGCCTAAAGCAAAGTCTTGAAATATAGCACTCAGCTGAGCAGAGAGAGTCCCCAGAGCTAATGCACAGAGTGTGCGCTAATCATTTCCACAGTGTTGCACATCCAAAGCCATTCAGACCTTCAGCCTCTCTCTGTGGGACTGATGCTGCCAGTGGACAGCAGAGGGCGTACCACTACACTCAGCAGGCCAGCCAAGCCACACTGACTACCTGCCTCTGTTCCAGAGAGGGTCTGCTCCTGTCTCCATGACGACCTGGATCCTGTTCTGTTCAGTGGGGCTTGACATTCAGAGTGTAGCCAGAGAAGGATGCAGAGGAGCCACACAACAGATGCACTTCTCTCAGCAGGACGCCCTGCTCCTCCCTGGTACAGCCTGAAAGCTTGTCAGACAGTGATGATGAGAGTCCCCTTGGTTGGTTTTTTGCTGCTTCTTTCGTCACGTCTCCTTGGCTACTCATTTCTGTGACAACCTGTCTCTCCTGTCTCCTTGGCTACCGGACCGGTAGTTACTTATTTCAGCCTCCTTTTAGTACGTGCTCCTGTCTGTGTGTGACTGGCTGCTTCTGTCTCTATCCCGCAGCTGGACATGAATTAATCATGAGGACACAAGGCTTCTCTGTTTCTATAACAAAGCTGTGACATCACCACATCACACACACACACAGACTTGTAGACATGCAAGCATAAGTCTACACAAGCAAAAGCAAACACACACACATCAAGCACAGGAGCTTTTTAGGTACCAGACCCTGTGAATAGTTTTTATCAATAAGTAAAGTCTTCAGGTTTTCACTGTGGCAGCAGTTATGAAAAGCACTTAAATCTATTTTAAACAGAGCTGGACTCTGCCGCAACAGATTCCTCTCCACAAGTAATAAGAAGACTGGCAAATGCTTGTGAAATGTTTCCCTTTTAATCCCAGTGTGTGTGTCTGTGTGGGAGTACAAGGCCATGCTGTTATTGTCATTGCACTGCTTTCTATATTAATAAATAACAGTCTTGGCCCTGCACCTGTCCCTGCTCATTGTTCATTTTTCAGAGATGACAATCTAATCTTACAGCACATGGGCTTCTACATGCAGGAATTACATTTTCAAAGAAGATGAAATGATGTTTCAGGCCACAGATTTAAAATCTCAGGTCCTGTTGGCTTAGCCTACATTTTCATAAAACCCCCATCTCGCCGTCCCTTATCTTAAAAAATCCAGATAGGCTCTTATAGCCACTTGCAAGAACAGGCCTGCTGCTACTGCTGCTGCTCTTCTGCAAGCTCTGTTGCAATAGGCTGCTTTTTTCACAACAGCCAGACATGCAGTGATAACAACAAAAACTGACACTGGTTTAATTGAGATTTGCAATCATTTTCCTCTCACTGTCACAGCTCTAATTCACCTTGGCAACGGACCAAACTGCAGTGTCATGATGTAAACGACACCCGAGCACATCTGTTCAGCCGAGATCGTTTTTAAAAAAAAAAAAAAAAATCATTGTCCCCCATCTGTCTGACTCCATCCCACCCTCCACGAGCGGAGCAGCGAGGACAGATGAAGCGACAGCGGCGATATGAACGCACAGCCAGCCAGCCAGCCACACACTGACAGCGCTCATGCAGGCGCTGAATGCAGATGTGATGTTACCTGCTCCGGCTGCTCCTCCGCGCCCTGCGCTCCGGCCCCGACCAGGGGGGACGATTATCAGCTGCGGGACCTCGATCACGCATTAACCGCAACGGACCGTTCCGCAAACCCGCACGAAAACGCCCCCGTGCCTTTGGCGGCGCTGACTCCGCCCACTGCTGTCCGTCAACTGGGGAGTGGGCGGGGCCTGAGTCCGTCAATCTATAGCAGAGTTAGAGGTGTCTCACAAAGCGCCTGCTCAAAAGCATCACTCACATGGGTTTTTGGCCTCTTTTTAAGTGGGATAAATATTGTTAAAATGGGTCACCTACTAAATTGAGACAGTTAAGATTTGCAAAGAATATCTTCTTCAAGGAACACATAAAATAACCCAAAACCATTGCTTATGCACTGCTGAAAAGCTATTTGAAATCACAACAGGTTTCTGTTGGGCCCCACTGATATAATACAGTTACACATAAAATCTTCTACAAGTAGCTTCAATCTAGCTGTTGGTGATCTCAGAGATGAAGGGATAAGGTCTTTCTGGTCTTTAAAAAAGTCATCAGACATGAATTTACCTGTTAGAATTAGACTTAGAATATTTACATCTGTTGTTGCACCAATTTTACTCAATTGCAGTGAAAGTGTGGAGTCCTCTTGTAAATCAAGATTCTGAAAAATGGAACAAGCACCAATTAGAGGCCTTCCACACAGGTACGCTCACTCTCTGAGCAAACTGAAATGAAACATATACTTGGGGAAACTAATATCTGCATCATGGAAACAGCAAAATATGTCACAGCCTAAGAGACAACCGGCTCAACCACACATGACAGCTGTAGCCGACCTCCTCACAATTCACTCTTTCTGCAATTAAAGATGTCAATATTTTCCTAACTTTCATGCCAGTAAAGTGAATTGAAATGGAAAAACAAAGGAAAGAAAGATTCAAGGAGTGTCTTTCTTTCAAATACGCCACCAAGTCTGCAGATATCCATGGCAATAAATCATTAAGGGTAATAACCCAGCAATCCCGTACATCTACAGGCTAATAAAAAGTTTCTGATTATGTGCATTGTTAGATTATGTAATGATTAGTTTGGAGATTAAGACATTGACATACAAAGCACTATATAAACCTGATACTGATTAACTCACCCAAGCAGTAAATAAACATAACAACTATAATACTAAAATGCAGCTTTTTGACTCACAATATGAGTATGCATTGTTTAAGAAACACTTTTAACTTGCTATGTTAAGTTCATGTTGCTGCAATTTCCTGATATGACTTAAGATACTGGACTATAACTTTTAATGAAGAATTTTAACATTCATATTAGTGTGATATTTTAACTTTAGTATAAGATGTGTGTGCTTGTTTCACTACTGTTTACGTGCACTGCTGCATGTTATTAACTTTGTGTGTTCTCTCTACTGTAGTTTGTTTTTTCCCCTGTAGTTCTTTGCAGGTATTTCTGCAGCTGCACAGGTCTAACCTGCAGCCATGGGTCCCATCAGTATGTCCAGTGTTTACATTCTCTTGTTCATTGTATGTCTGTTTGCCTCTTTGTCCTTTCTCTCCCATGTTTAACCTTACCCAGACTGATCCAGGCAGATATCTACTTTCTCTGAGCCTGGTTCTGCTTGAGGTCTCTCTTTGTTTACTGAGATTTTTCCTGTCAACTGTCACCATTGTGGTCCATAACTAAATGTTGTTGGGTTTTCCCTGCACAATTTTGTAAAATTTTAACTTTAATTCTTAAATTAGCCAGGTAATTTGATGGAGTATATAATATTGTGGGTTCTTACCCCATATTTGAGTTAGTCAGTGCAATTGAGACATTTTAATTTAGTATCTTTTTCATTTAACACTGAGAACTTACTGCCTCAGCTGCTATTTTAAGTCCAGATGTGTATTGAAATTAACCCATTACTAATCTTTGTCATGGTTAGTAAAGAAACAAAACAACTATAGCTTAATTAGGTAGTATTAAAGACACACAGCACATTTCCACTGTGTCTGTTCTCACTACATAAAAAAGACTGTCTGAGCAGTGTTAACTTTCTAATAGTGCATCCTGGGAAGTCTATTTATTTTCATTTAATTTAATGAGTTGAATGAATTCTCGGGACAGTTTATTCATTCAGCTCATGATTCTAAGTCAAAACGACTTAAGTTCTAAAGTGGATTGAAAATGAAAATCAGACATTATATGTTCAATTTACTAGAAATTAGCAAAACTCATATATTTACAGTAAGTAAGCTAAACAAAGATTTATTGATTTGACTAAGTTCTTTTATGGCGTTTTAGAGTGTAGGGTCGTAACTTTAAAATTTGAATGAGTCAGACAAATTTGCAAAATTAACAAAATCATACAGTCCTAACCTTAACCATTTAAACTTGTAACACCGATGTTATTTCCCTGCAGGCAAGTCCTTAGGCTTAACAGCTGTTGTGTTAAATGTGACTTCACTTATTTGCTTTTTTAAAAACGTGCAATAAACTAAATCCAAACTCATATCTCAAGAAATGAAGCTGCAATTAATTAAAATTGTATATTTTCAAATAATATGCTTTCCCAAGATAGTTGTGTTGAGGTTTTGAATTTCAACAAGACTTTGTAGCTATCGGAAACGATCAGGCACTGTTCAGGGCAGCTAAAAACACAGGGTCCTCGGTGGAAGGACCCCGCTGAGAGGTAAACAAGAGATGAAGCTTTAATTAAGAGACAGCAATCGGTATTAGTTGAATTTACTTGGCGTGTGACGACGTGTAACCGGTCGTGGGGTGATGGCAGATGATAATGAGCTGGAAAAGTAAGTAAACATGTCGCTGTTTGTTCTTTATTAGCCGTAAAGCTGCTGTTTGCGCACACTTCGAGACGGCTTACGTCCATAACCGTAACGCCGCTCCGAGTGTTAGAGGCGTATTTTTGGTCCACAGCTGTTGTATTTATTTTGATGTAAGACGAGTGAGAGTGTGTGTTGCTTGTAAGGAAACAGACACCGGTAGCTGGCTGTGCCGTGTGGTTAAAGGTCGGCTAAATTAGCGGCTCTCCTCTGCTGACACTCTGCTGATTCAGCAGCTCGGGTCAAACCAGGACACCGCCGCTGCCCCTCATTCACTCCTAATGGCTCACTTTCTCTCACATACTCCGCATCACTCCGTTTTCTCGCACTTAATTAAATTATTCTCCCTTTGGCTCCCTCTTGAGGTTTTGTGTCATCTTTGTCCTCGGCTTCGCCCCCAAATTCGTCCCCTCCGCATGACTCATTTTGGTGCTTTTCTTTGTTTATCCATGCAGACGTGCGGTAGAGGAGCTCCTCAGGGAGACTGACAGAGCTCGGCTGAGAGCAGAGACGATGGGCCCTGCAGGATGGTGAGCAATGTGTTTCACGTGGCATCTGTATAAGCCTGTGCACATCTGTCATCTGTGCATGTGTAGCTGCTACTGATCCACTTAACTGCACTTGTGAGCGGGCAGCCAGATTTAGTTTGTGCGCAGCTTGTCTGTTTACATTCCCAACTAGTTAGCTGAGGTTTTCAGTACAGCTGCATCCTTAAATTAACCATCAACTGTTTTGATAGTTGATTAGTCGATGAGTGTTTGTTTCAAAGAAAATAAAAGTCAAACTTCTCTTATCGCAGCTTCTTAGAGCAGAATGTTTTCAGGTTTCTTTGCTCCTTGAAGATGGTAAACTAAATATTTTTGGGTTGAGGATAAAACAAGACCATCAAAGGGGTCATCTACGGCTTTAGAAAACACTTATCAACATTTGTCACTATTTTATAGCCCAGAATAACTAATCTATTTTTCTAGAAAATTGAGACAGTGCAAAAAGTCATTAGTTTCAGCCTGAGTTTTCAGTAGACAACTTGACATACTTTTCTCACATAAATTTGTCACTCTTGGCTTAAATGAAAATGGTGGTCCGTTGTCACACTATTTTACAACTGTACTCAAACGATATATTACATTTGAAGCAATATGCATGGCTCCACATGATGTTATGTCTTTTAGAAATACCAATATGTCTTTCTACTCCATTTTTATGCAAATTAAAATTCCATCATAACATTTTGTTTCTCAACTACAAAATATTTCCATGCCACCTGTCCTCAATGAGTTAATATTCTCAAAACGTTGATGTTTTAGGGCTAGAAGGGCCATTCATGTGGTTGTTAGACTGATTGTCAACCTGGCCAATAACTGGGTCAGATACTTTTACATTTTTCTGATTATGGGTATTCTAATTTTTATAAATCAATTTCTGATTTAGTTACTTAATTTAAAAATGCACTTTTTTGTCTCTAAAGCAGCCTCGTATTTCTTTGTGTAATTACTGCTCTTTGGTCTTGAGCAATGTCAGTTACAGCGCTATCCGATGATCTGATTACAAGTAGTAATCAATCAATATTGAAGGATAAATGCTGGGAAAATTCTTTTATTAAACATGTAAAATTTTGTGTTGGAGTTTGTGTTTGTCTAAATTTCGACATCAGGATTTTCATTTCTACTGCAAATATATATCGGTTCCCAATATTGCCTATCAGTCTACTTGATTACTAATAACTGACAAAAGTATTGGCCCTGATAAAGTCATATCAGTCAACCCTTAGTTATTATGCAATGTTATGCAGTTTCTATGCTTGATATATCCTTAATTAATTATATGAACATTGTTACCACTTTGTTAATGGGTAAAAACAGCTCCATAATGATAAATGTAGGGATT
Source organism: Amphiprion ocellaris (assembly GCF_022539595.1). NCBI lineage: Eukaryota > Metazoa > Chordata > Actinopteri > Pomacentridae > Amphiprion > Amphiprion ocellaris. The sequence goes on along the minus strand of NC_072787.1, from coordinate 15,621,317 downwards.
TTGGTTTTGCGAGTACGCCTTATAAAATGCATGTGGTTACTCTTGTTGCTGATTTTGTCTTGGTGAATTTGTGATTTAAAACCAAATGAAACTACGTGTTATTTGAAAGGTCTCCTTGACATCAAAGTCTAGTAGAGAAACGAGAACAACTTCCACATTTACAAAATCAAAGCAATTAAATCACATAAAGCAGTTCTCAGGTGGACTAATTAAATATTCACACTAAAATCAAGGTCAAGAATTTAAATCCCCAATGTAAATCTCAGTTTTTTAAAGGTTCTCTATCTATATTAAATTACACAAAGAGGTGCTAAATTCTATATCAAATCGCTACATAACATGCAAGTATTGTGGAAAATTACTGAATCATTTGTTTTGGTGAGGAATTAAACCTGAAATTAGTCTATAAAATACCCTTCACATGTTAGCTTTTTACATCATTTTCACATGGATTCAAAGGGGGAAGAGGGCAGAAAATCCCTCCGTGTCCTCGGTGGTAGCTACAGCCCTGAGCAAGAGGGCCTTTTAAAGTTAATCTCTCCTGTGATGTGGTGTCACAGCTATTAGCTCTGATCCCAGCGGTGAGCATCCGTCTGTCTCTGAGAGGTAAGTGTCTAATCTGCGGGGTCACACTGTCTCATAGCTGAAACAAATGTGTCTCTTCACACCTCTGTCAGGTTGAAGTGCCCTCTAAGGAGCACCAACAAACGCTTCCTCCTCAACACCCTGCGCTCCACTGGCCTGCAGCGGCGCAGCGGTGAGTCCAGAGCCGGACACTCCACCACAAGAGGGCGCCTGAGGAGCGAGTCCCCAGAGAGGAGCAGGAGCAGGAGCAGAACACCTACCAGAGAGCCCAGGAGTAATGGAGGCCACAGAGACCATAAACATCATCACAGAGACAGCCGCAAAAACAAAGATAAGAAGCTGGATAGACACAGAGACGACAGAGACAGAAGACACGTCGATAAACAGAACACAGACAAAGACAGACACAGACAAAGACAGACACAGACTTGATGGGTAATTGTTTGTTGAGGAGCTCTGCTTCTCCAGAGACCAGAGGCACAGAGGTGGACTTGAAACTGAGCTCCTGCCGGATTAAACACCTCAGAGCTGCTGACAGGCTGAGAGAATCTGTCCTGCTCATCTGGAGCGTTGGAAGGAGACAGAAAACTTTATTTTCCTGCTGTTAAAAAGGGACTAAATAGAGGAGTTTGGCTTGTCTTTTGAGGTTCAGTAAGCGGTATTTGATCCCCAGTAGCAGCCAACATAAAATCATTTTTATGTTCTTTTTTGGCTTTTCAGTAAAGTCTGGGTGAATAAAATGTCAAATGGCCTCTATTTTCCCAGGAAATCCTTTCCTCGCTCTGATTTTTGTCTTATCGCTACTCATGCAACCAATAATTTGAAATAATCGTATAGAGGAGACTTGATTTCAAATATAATGTCCTCATTCACTGCTCATAATGTTTACATAAGCCATGCTGCTGTCGCCACTGGGTAAGCACATTTTATCGCGTCCAACTTTTTGACATGTGTATAGCAGCTATCAGAAATGCTTTTGTTTGTCAAAGGAGAAAAAAATGTTTTCCTGACACTCCTACATGTGCCTGACTCTCTGGAAAGGATTCATTCAGTACAGCTGTAATACCAACAGCAGCTTTGCTAAAATAAGAGCCCGGTGATTCCATGCAGACAGTGTTTCCACAGGTCTCCGTGGGGTTGTGGGGCTTCAGGCCAGCAGATGGACATTTGCTCAAGCGTTGAGAGTCTTGTTTATATCTTTCCTATCCATTTGGCTTGTTTACATGTGTTTGAACTTACTCTTTTTATTGTTCCACAGCATTTTACACACGTGACAAGAGTCTATTACAGGTCTATTACAGCAACTCTGAGCTGCATCACTCCTCCCTTACAGACCATTACGCAAAAAAAAAAATCTGACTGGAAATGCGTTAAACGCTCATCATGCTTCATAAATCTCGTTGTCTATCTCCACTGTAGTGGGGAATAGCTTGGGTTAACTGTTTCCTTCCTCTTTGAAACAGTGATCAAATATAAACACCATTAAGCCATACAGCAGGGGGTGTTTTGTATAGAATTGGTTTGCTTGAACTTTATTGCGTCCCTGAGTGCCCCATTAAGATACCGTGGAAAGTGCCATAATTGCTTTTGAAGAACTCGGTGCAAATAGTCCGCTGATAGACTCTATGGAGGTAAAAGCCTCGTCGTGCTGTACGATTTGCCTTGGAATAGGTAAATTAGGCCTATCTTATAGCGGAGGCTCCACAGTGTTGGGTAACGCTTGCAGGCTGTGCAGACACGCTCGGTGCGCACGCGGCGGTTAATTGAGTTCAGTTTCTCACTCCAGCCTAATTGGTTTACCACGAGAGCTGATGTTTAATGGGGCGATCGCGAGGCCGCTGAAGGCTAATGGCCAGCAAACATGGCGAGAGTGCAGCAGCAGCTCTTGTGTTTGTTGTCGCCAAGGGCCCTTCGTGCTGAGACTGTGGCACAGGCGCGCAAAATGGTGTTAAATGATGCATTTACGAAAGTATAATGGGTACATTTCAAACGTCAGAAAAGAAATGGAAAAAATGGTGACTGTGGAAATACGGGCTGTGGTGTTTGAGCTTTCCCCCCGAGTTTCCAAGACAACTGTCTCTCCATCCAGGTCTCTTATCTCGCAGGTCAACCAATGTTTGCGCCCATACATATCGATTTATCGGCCGCAGTGTGCAGACAAGAGGTATATCCATATAAATTGTCGATTGCTGCTTTGTTTGAGGACAATCCAACGTGTCCCACATGAGAAACATGTTCCTTCCGTGCGCTCTAGAGTAATACCTCTAAGTGGAGGCAGGGTCCCGCTGATTCACCCGTTCACTCCTGTGGCGCAGCTGTGTGCGCAGACACGGTTGGACGCCAGGTAAACTTTGCGGTATTTACAGAGTGGCATTGATTTACGCGCTGACTGTTCAATTTACCGAAAAAAAAGAGATCCCACAAGCTGCAGAATATCCTGGAAACTGGGAGCAAACAGTGAAACCAATGGCTCGGGCTCTGCAGAGTCACATGGTGACAGAGTGACACACCTGTGTGGAGCCGTGAGGGCCTCGCAGTTGCGCCAGAGGCAGGTAGAGCTGAAGGTCCACGCCGAGGCAGGGCGCAGGTGCGGTACATGTGCGCGCAAACGGCCTCGCAGCTCTCCGGTCCACGCCAAGCCATGAATCGGGAAGATCATTATTACTCCTCTCAGGTTTTTAAAGACTCCTGCGCCTACCAGAGACCACAGGGGGATGAGTACAGCCACAGCCCGCCGCCCTGCCTCTACATGAGCAGGCAGGTCCACTCCGTCTACACGCCGCCGTCCATGGGAGCCCTGGAGCAGGCCAGCCTTCCTGACATCGCCCCTGCGTACAGTTTAGCCAGCATGCGGGAGGATCCAGGTGTGCCTCAGCTCCAGCACCAGCACCAGCAGGGGCTCCAGCAGCAGCAGCAGCCCCTCCAGCCTCCAGGTTATGGTGACACGGGGGAGCAGAGCAGATATCACCTCCCATTCCCCTGGATGAAAACCACCAAATCCCACTCACACACCTGGAAGGGCCAGTGGGCAGGTAAACACTCAAACACCTCAGTGAATGTGTGAAAGAGCAAAATCTGTTCACGAACTGAATCCGAATGCAGGGTTTCTCTGAGAAGTGATTGATTTTGATTCAAAAAATGGGCTTCAAATTAAAATAGACTGTCTTGTTTGCAACACCAGTAGATCAGTTTCAACGGACTCTTTCTAAGGTGTAATGACATCATGCTCCCAACAATATGGTCCTGGGTGTTTCAGTTTACTTTGTCAGTCAGTTTGTAAAAGGCCCGGAAGGTCAGCGTTTGCTTTTATCGGGTCTTATCGTTACAAAAATGTGGGGTTTGTCTGTAACAAAACATTTTCACAAATCGCCATATCTTAAGCCTTCAGTGACTGCAAACTATAGAATATAATAGACTGTTAAACACCCAAACCCACAGTCGCTTTTGATTGATGTGGGTCTGGAAGAAAAGGCCCTTTATTGTATTTACGCTAAATTGCAATGTAAAGTTTTCAGCTTGAATAAAACGTTACTGAATAATTCACTATGTTAAAACTGAGAGAAGGGAGTGTGTTAATGGAGATAATATCAATAAACTTTCTAACCAGCGCGTTTGCGTAATAGAAAAGTACGTCCTAGAAAGTTATCTTCTGCTAAAACGGATTTAAATAGTTCCCAGACTTTTCTTGAATTCAGACCCAAAAAGACAGCATTATTCACTTAATATAGGTTGGTGCATTAATTAAAGTCCAACAAAGTCCATATTATCATGCGTCATTGTGGCCACCTTTTGGTTAAGCTTCGCGCACAGCATTTGAAGCACAATTCTGATATAATTATAGCATAATGCACGTTGTTTTTTTATCATTTGAAAGTTCTGAAACTGTGAAAATCATATTCATTTGGGTTTTATTATCAAAATGGCTGATGTAGAAAGCTGCAAAGGTTTCTAAAATACTAACCCCAGGTAACAGGCAGGAGGCCAAGGACCAAAGCAACATAAATGACTATTCTTGTCATTTATGATTTATAGCCAAGTCATATAACTTGTTTATAAATTTAACAAATACACGTGCTTTTGCGTAGCATATACTTGTTTAGGCTGTAATGACAATGTGAAGATGAATTCACGTTTTTCTTTTTCGTTAGAGAGGAAGAATTATTAGTGTCTTGTATTTTCTGCTCTGATTTAACCTGTAGATTACCTAAAATCTGAGTGATTTATATTTTGTACAAACCAAAAAAAAAGTCAAATGTGACACTCATAAGCAACTTGGTTAAGAAGGCTAAACTGTAGGCAGTTTTCCCGTTTTTCTTTGCTGCTGCTTCTTTTTTTCGCATGACATTTTGATTCTTAAACGTCTTTTTGGAGAAACTGGTGATTGGTGTCCTAGAAAAATGAGGAGTAGATGGGTGTATTTTTTTCCAAATAAAATCTCTGTGGTTCCACCCTTTACATTGGAAAAATAAATCTTTGCAAGTCACAGTGACTAAACCACATAAAAAAGACTTGAGTGTTTGTGCCCTCAGATAGCCTATCACAAACCACAACATTTTATCAATGTAAACTCTGCTTTTGTATAGTTGCTGTTTTTATTTGATCCCCGGTATGGATCTTAGATGTGGGCAACCACGCGCCCCGCATGAGAAATATAAAAGAAAACAAACGCACACTCCACCAAAGTCTTATCTAATCTCCAAAATAATTTACCCTAAAACCTTCACCCCAAAAATCTCCTAGTTAACCCGAATTAAAGCAGGTTAATAGTCTTAATGTCACCTGTTGTTTCTGAATTTTTGCTTAAATCTCAAGTTAATGTATAGTACATGTCCAAATATATAATAAACTAAAATGTAATTTTTTTTAAACGCACCTATAGTAAAACCTGCTAATTTCTCTAAAGAGAAATTACTAAGTTCATGATAATTAATAGGTGCAGCGGGTTTACAAGAGTGCTTGAGATTTTAGTCCAAACAAGGCTGATAACGTTCAAATAACTCTGATAAATGGCATCTACATGGCGTATAAGGACACTGAGTGTGCTCGTTGTTTTAGGGCCCTATGTGATGGCGGAGACGGAGGAAAACAAGCGCACCAGGACTGCGTACACGCGCGCCCAGCTGCTGGAGCTGGAGAAGGAGTTCCTGTTCAACCGCTACATCTCGAGGCCTCGCCGGGTGGAGCTGGCTCTGACCCTCAGCCTCACCGAGAGACACATCAAGATCTGGTTCCAGAACCGGCGCATGAAGTGGAAGAAGGAGGAGGACCGCAGGAGGGCCAGAGGCGCCGATCCGGACCAGGACTCCTCCATCACCTCCGGAGACCAGGGGGAGGCCGCAGGAGGGGTGTCCTCCACCAACGGACCTCACGCCGCTACCACACCTCCTGTTTCCCCGCTGCACGGCCACACTCTCTCCGCGTCCGGGTCCAGAGAGCCCGCGTAGATGCAATTACGCACTTAAAACTGGGACCTAAAGTGGCATTTCAGGGATCGTTTTACTTTATTCTGATGGCAACTTAACAGAAACAGACTTGAAACCCATATTTTAAGGCAGCCCTATTGGGGAGTATTTGTATTTATAAGATTAGGAGGGTGATGACAGGTCTCTTTGGATTTCACAGTCATTTCTGGACTGAAGGCGCATTTCTACAGGCTTTGAGATTGAGATTTTGGACGCCAGATGGCATGCGGACACAGCAAAATCAAGCAGGGACCACCTCTTTCCCCCATTATAGAGGCAGCAACAAGGACTCAGTTGCACAGCTGTTGTATGGTCACATTAAGTTATACAGTGCGTTGTTTTTGACCTCAGACAGTGAATATTTTAGGCCACAACCATGTTAAGAAATGTACGAAAATGTTTTAAAAAACGTGTATTTTCCATGTACTTGTCCACTTGTTTATAAACCAAAGCGATATCATGTAAAATGTTCAGTTAGAATCAGTGATGCACATGTTTTATTGTTAATTATACAGTTTGATGGATGAATAACACATATAATGCATTTGGAATAAAGAATATATCACTGCCTTTACGCATGGCATCAGTGGAACTTTTTCCTGGTGGTTGAAGCGGCTCAGTGGAAACCCGAGATGAACTCCATCCATGAAGGGTCATAGTTTGTTCGGTGCATCACAGAGCACCAGACCTTGGAGACGCAGGCGGCAAATCTTCTTCACCTCCTCGATGCCGCGTTCCCTCTCCACGGCGCGCTCGTTCCCGCAGCGCTCGGTCAGCTGCCGCAAGATGTTCGCTTTGTCGTTCATGCGGGCGCAGATGACAAACGGGAACCCGAAGCGCGTCTTGTACTCCTCGTTGAGCCGGGACATGCGCGAGGCTTCACCGGAGCTCAGCGCGTCCATACCGGCTCGTGCCTGCTCCTCGCGCGACTCCCGGGTCAACGTGCCGCTCTGGAGGTCCCTCCCAGCGAGGTCTGGGTGACACCTGAGGATCCCCTCTTTACCTGAACACACACGTGGTGACTGATTATTGCACCCAGTTTGGTTCGTTTGATGTTCTGCGCCATTACGCACAGAACACATGATTCGATCTAAAGTCCAATAGAGCTAAACGACTAATAAAATGATTAAAACGATCACCTGATTCTGGAAGATCATCGATGAACTCACTGATTGCAGCCTCCAAAGCATTTAAGGTAACAAAGGGACGCCTCGACCACACAGCAGCTGTTATTATCGGACATTTCTCCACCACATTCCCGAAAATACTCACAAAATCTTCATAATTAAGAGCATTTACTGCGGTAATATCCATTTTTTTTTTGGTAACACTCTTTAGTGGTTGCACAGGCAGTGACCTTCGGACAACAAGGGTTAATGCACTGGTGGACGCGCAGAACAAGGCCCCCGTGTCTGGCTGTGGTTAATATTTGCTAAATTCAGCAGCTGACAGTCATCTGCATCTGAAAATAAGAGTTTTGCTGAAAAGCTTGAAGACAGGTACACAATAGTGATGCAAATTTTAGACACAGGGTTTCCCAGGCAAAATTTGATCTCTGGCGTCTCCTAGTGCGTAAAGTGAGAAACAGTCCGAATGTAAATGTCAGGTCTGTAAGTAGGATATGTTTATTATTTTTCAAACTGCTGTTAAGCCCTTCAACAAGGTTTCACACAGTGGTGGAAGAAGTATTTAGATTCTCTACTTACACTCACAAAAGAGAATTGTTGGACCAACCTAAATCGACTGCTTCCATTGGCAGCACAACTGAATCAAATCCATCCAATTAAAGTTAACAAGTAATATTAAGGCCACTGGTTGAAGTTCGATTTACTTAAGTCACTGGGTTCCCTTGAAATGAGGACTTTGCATTGCTGCAACTTAATTTTAATAAAAGTCAACTTGAAGTTTTCAATTTTGCCAACTTAAATATATTTTTCTTTACTCAGCAATCTACTCAAATAAGACAGCAATTGAGTTCCGGCAGAAAAAAAAGTAAACTACAAGGGGGTTTGTAGTTTAAAGATGACAAAATCCAGAAAAGAAGACTGCCATCATCAAATCAGAAAGCGTAATGAAAGCACATTAAAAAAACCCCAAACATTTACACACTTTTTGCATTTTTTAAAAAGTGGAAGCAGTAGCAATGCTGTAATATGGCAATATTCCATTACAAGTGGAAGTTCTGGGTTGAATAATATGATATATAAATGATTTTAAAAATATGAAAAGATCACCATTTTCAGCAAATGGTCCAAAAGTTCAAGTATTTACAATGATAAAAATGTTTTCTGTGACTATATATCATATTATTCACATGTTAATCACGCAAGTTAACATTAAGCTGAATTGTTGTAGCTGCTGGATGTGGAGTTAATTTCAACTAAAGCTTGTTTTAGATTATTCTATTCTAGACCGTCATATTCTATAAACTAATTATTGTATTCTTACATAAAATCTTCACATGTAACCTAAGCAGTAATTGCTGCTGTCACACAAATGCAGTGATATTAAAAGATGTATCTACCTCTGAAAAGTGTATTATAGGATACAAGTATAAAGCAGCAAGAAATGGATATACTCAATGAAAGGAATAATACTTCAGAATGTTGTTGAAGTGTAATACTTTCATAAAGTTCCCTTTCAGTATTGCGTTCACAAGATAGAGAAGAAAAACACATTTCCATAATCTTTGATATTCAATTTCTGCTCTTGTCTTGTGAAATGTGGGGGAGGTATTTCTTTTGAGACATATTACTAATACTCAAATAAGAAACACTCATTTAATGAATAAAGTACATTTTATTGCAGGTATAATGCTTAGCCTTACCCTGATACAATACAGCGTAAATATTCCATTAAAACATTAAAAGCATGGTATAAAAAGAGATATATATGTGTAAGATAATAGAATTTAAATGGCTTGTAATAGCTGCTGATACATGTGCCTATTTTATAGCATAATAAGACTTTAGGTAAAAAGGTTAGATACTGACATGTCTAAAGTATAGTCTTGAAACCAATTTTTCACTTTTAGCTGCACAAAAACCCCAAGGGTATACAAAAACACAGTTTTTACATAACAACACAAGACATACATGAAGAGGATAAATTATTTGGAACTATTTTAAATGTAACGCCATCCAGTTCACCATTAACTCCCATTGATAATCCCCAATAATCAACATAATGTAGAATTATCATGTTTTTGACACCATTAACAAAACTGAAAACTTTAAAGCTTCAAAAAGGTAGAATTTATGGACGATCCATTGCATTATGTCGTGTTAGATTTCACAGATGTTCCTAATAAAGTGGCTGGTAAATGCGGTTTACTGAATAACCATATCTATGAATAAACTCTGCAGATTATGCTATTATTTGCTACATATGTTGTATTCAATCCCATCTACAGTAAGCATGTTAATACTTATGATATTTCAATAGCATATGAAAAAAGTACATTTGATTGTAAATGTTGAGATTATTATATGAGAAGAATCTTAAGTAAACGGTTACATAGATTAAACAGTTTGAGCATCGACATGTAACAGGAGATCAGTCTGCATCAGATGGCTTCAGAGGCTCTTCCTCTTTAGCTGCCATCGTGTCTGACTCGGGCATTTCTACTTTGCTTTCTTCACTCACGTGGTTTTTGCAGTAGTCGTTGGCCGACTGCGTCTTGTTGTCGCTGAGCTTTGTCAAGGCAGAAATGTCCAAAATAGCCGCTGCATTCTGGTAGTCGCTGGAAGTCTGGTCGAGCATGTTGTGGTAGAGCTGAAAGGAATAAGACTCAATAAGAATAGACCAGGTACAGCGTTTCCATCCTCCATCCAGCGGTGGAGAAGAAAGTGTTACACTGTGCTCTAGATGATTTTAAGTGGATGTTTGAGTAGAATCTTCCAAAAATATGTTGACCGTGTCCTACAGGCTTATACCTTCTCCTCTCTGTCGGTCAGCTGGTCGCACATAAAGGACACCAGCTTGGAGAAAGATGGACGGCTGGAGGGATCCAGGGCCCAACACTTACACATCATCTCGTAACTGCAGAAGAAAGTCATGGGAGACAAAAATTCAGATTTGTATTCAGCTTCATTATCAGGACAGATTTGACGTTATTTAGGAAGTCAAAGGTAGCTGGACTACTGTATTTGTTTGACTATAGGGACAGTATTCCTTCAATCATTTACTTACATAAAAGCACCAATAAAACAACATAAAAATTCTCCATCAAAAAAAGGCCTGCATTTGAAAGTACAGAATTATTCTCAGACATATTTACTTAAACTATATAAAGTAAAAGGGTAAAATAGTCTATTTCCTATTATGAAAAATGACATTTTTCGACAATTTATGTACTAATGTGTTAGTCTGCCTAAAGATTATACAAGTGATTCTGGCTACATTTGAATTGCTAAAGCCTTATTTTCTTATTATATGACTAAACTAAAGAACAGACTTGATCTTAATCAAAGAAAATATAACTACAGTGCAACTGTGGAAGATTAATCCTGCCACTGAAATGCAGTGAAATAGAAGAATATGGTGGCAGAAATACTCAGTGTGTAAGTATATCAAAATTCAGTAAATATACTGCATATATCTGTATTAGAAGCCACCAGCATGTTTATTTATCATGACTAATAGGGTTTTTACTGCTATTTTTCTATTATTGTGTGTTATTATAATTTCCAGTTGTAGGTTCTGTAACTCCATTTAAAAAATTATATTTATTTATTGGAAAAGTGCAAGAATTGCATGCAGAGGGAAGGCACGTACACAGACTCGTTTGCGTAGTACGGACACTCCATCTTAAATCCTCTCTCAATCATTGAATAGAACGCGTGATCCACCTTCATGCCTGGATACGGAGTGACACCTGGGAACAGCAGTTCATGGCCAACATGAAACAGGACTTTACTGTGTGCTTGGCTTTTGAAATGTGAGTGTCTGTGAGCGCGTTACCGAGTGAGAAGATCTCCCAGAGCAGAATGCCGTAAGCCCAGACGTCACTCTTCATGGTGTACATCCCCTCAAAGATGCTCTCTGGTGCCATCCACTTCACCGGCAAACGCACCTGGAGGACAGCAAAGTCACATAATGTGGGGAGGAAAAAATAAAGAACATAGCAGCAAATGATAACATAAAGAGAATGTCTGGCATACATTTCCTCTCACGACATAGTTGGAGTCGTTGTCGATGTCTCGAGCCAAACCAAAGTCACCAATTTTCACCAGCCTGCCCTTCGTCACCAACACGTTTCGAGCTGCCAGGTCCCGGTGGATACACTGCAGACAGACAGAAATTATCAATGAATCTGACATCTGAGGTTGAACTTGTTGTGCTCTTAGTTGAGAAGTCGCTGCATTTGGTTTGATGTAAGCTGACATGAACTTTACTGTAGAGGCTGACAGTATATCTGTGTGTGTAAAGATATTGTTAAAACAAATCAGTAGATGGAGATATGATAGGTTAGGAAAGTATTAATGAAGTATCTCACTTTAGAAAAACAAATTCACACATTCTTTTTATTCGAAGTAAGATAGTGTATATAGGGTTGCAACTACCTATTATCTTTATTCTCTATTCATCTGGGAATTATTTTTTGCATTGATTGCTGAAGTGGTTGGTTTCTATAATTTCCTAAAGTTGAAGCTGATGTCTTTAGATAGGCTGCTTTGTCTGATTGACTGTCCAAAACCTACAAGCTACAATTCACTATCACAAAACAAAAAAAAACCTAGTAGCTAAGAATCCAAAAATGGTATTTTAATGGTAAAAAAGATCTTATTGTTTAATTGATCATCAAAATAGTTCTGAATAAATGTTCTGTCAGTTCACTAATTCATTAACTGACTAATTTCTTCAGCTCTGCTAAGTTTGTGTATCGTCAAAGCATAGAAACCTGAAGCAACAGCTGTGTTTCTCTGTTCTTCAGTAGAGAACGTGGGGCTGACAGACGTAAAGTACTGGGAGTTTCTACACTTTGACCTGCTTACGTTCTTGGACGAGAGGAACTCCATTCCTTTGGCCACTTGGAAAGCAAAGCTCAGGAGGTCATCAAAGGTCAGGGCCTGCAGGTCTTCTGTCTGATCGTCTGGGCTGTCAAAGCCGTCTGGATCTGCAAACAAACTGTTTTATGTTATATTTTCTCAGAATGGTATCAGCTCAGATCCTCTTTTCACTCAGAGAGCTACATGTTGATGTATTAATTTCTCAGAATGACATGTACGTTGTTTTGTCTCTACATGATGTTTCTGACCTTCATAGCCGTCCATGTCGTTGGAGTTAAGAGTGAGCAGGGCGATGTCCTCCTGCCCTCTGGTGGCAGAGGAGCCGTACATGGGCACATAATTGTCCACTGTTGCATCTGGCTCACTGAGAAGACACAAATAAGACATAGTTATGACGTCGCAACCCCCTACTTACAGAAGAATTACTCTGAATATGAGCTAAACCTATACATAAACCTGTCTACACAACACATCATTTGTATTCTCTGCTCAGTGTTGCATTTCTTCCCACCATGGGTTTTTCTTGGGCTGCAGGTTGTGGTAGAGGCTCCTGAATCGATCCTTAGTAAAAGCATCCGTCACAGACTTGTGGTAGCGTTCACTGTTGCGTTTCAGGTAGTTCAGCAGGTCTCCATAAGAGCAGTATTGGAAGATCAGGTATATGGGTCCTACACGGGAGAGAAAAGATGATCAGAAATTATAGCACTTGATCTGACAAAACCACATCAGGTGAAATCAGGTGTAAAACAAATCTATAGTGCATGTGTGTAATCAGCTGTGGTAAACAGACCTGTCTCAGTGCATGCACCCAGCAGGTTGACGATGTTGGCATGGTGGCCGACGTGAGTCAGCATCTTGAGCTCTGACATCAGAGCCTCCTTCTCCACCGACTGGTGTTTTTCTGCAGGGTCGAATACGAGATCAGCAACTGAAATAACCTCTGCGGCGCTCCACATTTCCCTCAGGGTATAAACACTGACCTTTAAGCATCTTGACGGCCACCTGCTGTGACACTCCAGGCTTGTTGATGCCATAAGCTGTTGCCTGCACCACCATGCCAAAAGCTCCAGAGCCCAGTTCTTTCCCTGGGGAGGACACATTCATGCTGCTCATATGGACATTAAAGAAGTTTATTGGCTCAAAGAAGTAAAATGGGCCTGGACATGACTGAAAAGCTAATAACATTAAATACATCTACTCCTGTATTATATTTAAACACAATTTTGAGGTGTTAGAACTTTAGTTTTTACTGTATATATTTACTCTTCTACCTACTTCTTAAATTGAAGTCTTATATATAAAAAAAAAACTAGAGTATTACAAAACCAGTGCACTGTTGCAACTGTTTTGGCTTGTGGCCTTTCAAAAAACAGTGTCATGCTGGGGCCCCTTGTCATGTTTCTATGATATTGTTAGTAGTTCCACCAAAGAGACACTTCCTCCCTCAACTTCTCGGATGGTTTCGATGAAATGACAGTTTGAGGCCCAAAGAGGTAAAGTTTCACAGAAAAGAAAAGATTAGAGTGAAGTCAACAAGATCAATTTACCACACATTTTTGTAGCAGAATGTTGCTTCTTCCTCTTTGATCTTCCGTCACCTTTAAACACCTTAAGTTTGTGTTGTGACCATTTGGAGGGGTCCTTAAGCTTATACACTGATTATCAGTACTGAGACTTTACAAATATTTGTAGAAAAGGCCACAAAGGACTTTAAATGCAGCACTTTGCTCAAGTATTTTATCACGTCTAATGTCGACCAGGAATCATACCCAGCTCCAGGTTCTCTCTGGGAAACTCCCATTTCTGGTCGTACTCAAAGTCCTTGAAGTTGATGTAGATGTAATCATTGTCATTGGGTCCAACCATCTGGATGATCTGCAGCTGAGGCTGATACTGGGGTTTCTATTGGAAACACAAAATATTTTGTGTCATGTCCTCATGTGTGTTTTCTTTTGCATATGTGCTGATGAGTGACACACTTGCGTACCTTCTTTCTGACAAAGTACATGAGCACCACGCTGACTACTGCCAAAGCTGCGAGCAGAATCAAACTGCCAGTTTTCAGCAGCATCAAGCCATTTTCACTTGGTGGCTCACCTAAAACACAGCAATATATGCACAACAGCTTTTAATAATGACTATTTAATTTAGGAATTTTATAAGCAAAATTGTTCTTACTACCTCTGGAAGCCTCTGGTGAAGGTGGATAGTATATTGAGTATTTAGTTTCACACCAGGTGCCAACTGAGTTTGTCAGGCAAAACCTCAAATGGTGTCCATCCACCAGATTTCTGCTCAGTGAGCTCTTAATTATCTTGTTACAGGAGTCATCAGAGTCTGTCTGATTGGCATTTGGGATCTCTTTCCAGGAAGATTCTGATTCACAGCTGCAGAGAGACAAAGAGCAGAGGCCTTTCGTAATCGAGGCTACAACACCCTCTGAGCCGAGCAGCTGTGAAGGTAGTCCTACCTGTCATTGAACGAAGAGCACGACATCCAGGTATAATTAGCCGGTACAAGACTTTCAGTCTCAAAGGTGAAGGTATTGTCATCATTGTTGGACCTGAATGTGAACTTTGGTTTGTCTGGAAACAAAATGAGTACATTATAGACAGTGCAATATTTGAAATATAACTGCAAAATATGTTTTAAAATTGTGCAGAAGTTACATTAACCTACCGACGACACACACTGATATCGTCTCTGTTTGTTTTTGTCCTCCGGCCTCCAGGTGTAATTTATAATCTCCTGATCTGAGAGGATCACAGAGCTTCACCGTTCTGAGAAAACAGAGACAACGGCTCTAAACGAATCCATCCAGAAGTCTTTTAGGTACAACGTAACATGAAAATTATTTTAAACAATTTACTGTTGTAATTTTGCAGATTTCCCCTCTTTTGCTAAATTGCCAATAATATCTAGTAAAACCAGTGAAAGAGTATTATTATTATTATTAGTAGTATCATATGTTTGTTTTATATGTGAACCATAAAAAAAAATGAAATGACATCTACATTAAAGATTTACTGATTTATAAATGTTAAGTTGTTATTTTACAACTTTTGTGCATAAAATTACGCAATTTTTTACTCTATTTAAATCAGAAAAATAGTGTTATTTTATAATTTTTGCCTGTTATGTGACAGAAAACTATGTATATTAAGGATATGATACAAAATGGTCATGAAATTTTAAACTGTTATTTTATAATTTGATCATTTATAATGCATGACCACAAAATTGTACAGTTTTACCATGCTTAAGTCAGTTAAGTCAGTTGTTGTCTGTTAGTGCTCATGAAAAGACTTTGATATTTTGCATACTTTTACATGCTAATAGATTTTCTCTAACACTTTTTGGAGTGCATTGATAGCGTCGGGTTCCTGTTTCATGGAACTACCTGTGCTTTGTCACCCAAGTATCCCTGATACACTTAGTCACATTTTCATCAGGAGCCTCCCAGGAACAGCGCTGGAGAACAGGATGGTAGGAAACATTGGCATGCAAACAGGTTCTAGATGCATTCAGAGCAGATAGGATCTTGACCTTATCCAACTGGACGGAGAGGAAGCCTTCAGCTGAGGTGACACAAGAATAAATTAGTGCATGTAAATTTCACAGAAACAAGAAACAATCATAGTTTTTCTGTGATAACAGTTGCAATGGCTGCACATACAAAAAAAAACCCTAATGAAATGAGGTTTACTAACCTTGGACATGAATGTAAACTGACTTAGTTTTATTCTCCAGACTCTTGCAAGTGTATGTGCCACTGTGCTCCACACTCACAGACCCGATGGACAGGTAAGTCATCACACTTGCTAAATGTGCATCATTTTTAATGCACATCTGGAGGAAAAACACAGTTATGATTTCAATGGTGAAGATTGATACAGTTATATAGTAAGTTTCCAAATAAACATCATGGGAAATTTGTCCACATGAAAAGTTGTGTCACTATGAACTGTACCTCCTTCTGTTCTCCACATTCTAATGTTTTGGCATCCAGTATTTTGCCACCATATTCCCACTGGGGTGGTATGTGAGTGAGTCCTCGGCAGCGAAGCAGTAAAGATTGACCAGGGCTCAGAGTCACATTAGAAACCTCATCCTTTGTCATGGAGTACCTCTCTAGATCTGAAACACACAGTGAGGCCTCATGTCACACAACATATTATATTTCACTGCCAATTTCAAATTTTAATCTATTTACTGTGATTATTTGCCACATTTTGATTAATTAGAAATCACTTCTGGATTTAACTGTTTTTCCTCTAATAAAAACTGAATGCATTAGCTTGCTTCTGGCATCATTTGAAATGATTAAATGTCAGTTGTATTTCATTTATTACAAGTTTTTCATATTCAATTACCATAGTCATACAGTTGGGTGCATTCTTGTCCTTCAGCGTTGGTCGCGCAGCACATCACTCCTTCATCATAATAATAAGTACTCTTTATCGAGTTCCCTGACCTTGCGTTGTTTCCAGGAATATTTTTCCCACCAATGCTTCCGTGCAAAAGGAGGAGAAGCATTATTATTCACTGAATGAAACTGCAATGTGATGTTTACTATAAAGTGTGAGTGCAAATGTAGTGGATTACATCTTACCCAGACCATTTGACTGTGGGCTTTGGGGAGCCCTCAGAGGTGCAGTTAAAATGGGGAGAAGACCTTTTGACATTTACACGATCCAACATCAGCTGAGGTGTTGTGGGACGTTCTGGAAAACATATTTCAAAAAATGAAAACTTTCAGCATCAAGCAGCCAAGAATTTGTTTGCCTTGCTGACTGCTGGCTGATCACTGCAGTAGAGAGAAGAGGAGATATGAGGAAGCTGATACTCACTCCTGACTATGTGAAGATACACAGTTACTGAAGATCCGGTCGCATTGCTAGTTTCACAGAGCAGCGTGTAATTCCCTGAATCTGTCTCGGAAAGCGGCAGCGTGACCAAGAAGTGACTCCCATTTCTGTCAGGTTTAAGTAAATGCCTCAGTTTAATTATATACACATCAAAAGATGAAACACAGCTAAACACACACACACATTGATTCACTCACAGCACTGGATCCATTCCTCTGATCCAGTGGCAGACAGGATCTCCAGCGAAGCCATCCAGGGAGATGATGAGTTTCTTCCCCACAGACAGCTCTACGCTGACAGGACCAGATGCATTCAGATAGTCAGCTGCCAGAAAACATGCCGCCTGAAAGATAAGACTCACCGTTTAATCCTGTCCCATTAGGTAGCATGAAAAAATTCACTGTGGGCAAGATTTTGTATAAATGTTCGAATGTTTTGCAAGACTATAAAACAGATGGATGAGGCACATTCAAGGCTTAAAGGCTTTTTGCACTGATAATACTATTTGAAAATCCTGTTTTCACTGGACCTTGTACACTTGCATGTATTTACTACAAATTAATTACTGCGTGGTGAAATGTTCTAGATATTTAAATTGTTCTCTCCCTATCGAACAGACACTATTTTTTCTAGCATTACTTATACTGAGGTATAAATTAACCAGTAAAAAACATCAATCATGGTAGCTCTGCATCACTTGTATCGGAATTACGTCTGGTCTGTCACCTTTAAAGGTTACACTAAAATAACAGAAACTAACAGATTTCAAGAAATGAAACACGTTTTCCCCTTCCTGATGTTTTACAGCCTCTTTCTGCTCTGCACTTTTGTTTCTCTGCTACCATATTATGCAGACTACTCTAAAATACACTTGAAGCATCTTTGCTCAGTCTGATAATATGGGCTTGCCGACATTGCCACAGAAATTTGTGACAAGAATACAAACACTAAATAGCACTGACTGCAGCTGGTGTGTATGTTCTGGTATATATATATATATATATATATATATATATATATGTGTGTGTGTGTATATATATATATATATGTGTGTGTGTGTATATATACATATATATGTATATATATGTACATATATACAGATATATATATGTATATATATGTGTGTGTGTGTGTGTGTGTGTGTGTGTCTACAATTCATGCACCTTTCAATTCAGACTCTTTGTGCAGTTTGGTATCTGCTGGGGTTTACCAAAGAATAATAATATCTCTGTTTTTAATGCATCAATTGCGAAATACACAGCAGCATCTAATGATTTGTTACTTTAAGTTTGTTGATCAGTTAAAGCAGCTCTTACCTCATCACTGGACCTGCAGATCTGATTCTCTGCAACATCAGAGCAGAGCGCTCTGCCAGCGCACAGCAGCAGAACAGCTGTAACTTTAACATTTGTATACATTTTATGAATAAACTCAGGAAATTTTAAAAAACTGTAAAAAAAAAAGGAAAATGAGAAATATATTTTAAAAAAGATCAGTGCAAAAGTTTTAGAAATTCTATCAATTGTAGCAACTGTTATAGAGCAAAATTAATTGCCTCATTTAATTATTTCCAGTGCTTTAAATGCTTTATTACACAGTGCACACATGAAAATAGTATAACCCTACATGACATATTATGTATTTTTAAAATAAATTTTAAAAGCCTAATAAAGTTTAACCTTAATTCATGTAATTATGAGATGGAACACTCATACTACGACTCGTTCGCAGAGGGCTTCATATATCACACTGTAAGATCAACAAGGCGTTTGCTTCTAATCCACAAGGTTCCTCATACTGTCATAGAGCTGAATGTTGATACATCAAGACTAAATATTGACATTATCCAAATATTTAATAAATAACCATTATAAAATACATCTTACATATTATCTTAATCTACTGACAAATATTCAGCTAAGTGGTCAGAGAAATCCAAATATTTCTAATAAACCTTAGAAATAACGCCTCACTGGTCTCAGATTGAGAAGAATTGTAATTTCCCTGTGATTCTGCAGGCCCTGTAACTCAGCCTACAAAACAGGGACTTGAGATAGTCTTACCCGCAATGATATCTCTCTGTCTCTGCATGATGCTGTTTTTCTGTCAGGGTTACATACTCAGTCTCGGGTCAGACTGTGAAACTCTGGTGAGCAAGTTGTGTGTGAATACCGTTTAAACAGAGGAAGTAAAACTGCCAATGACGGCATCACCAGCTACGCCTGGAGGGCTGGTGTTAAAAAAAGTATATAGTTTATGATAAAAACCTGTGAAAAACGCATAGTTATATAAACATGTCATATATTATATCAAAGGAGAAAACTGTTATCACTTTTATCTTATTTTTATTACTTTAATCTTATTTTTTTAAATACATTTTTTAATCAAATATATATTTGTAAAATATATTCTAGATGCAATTTCACTTAGAGGATCAATAAAGTAATCTATCTATCTATCTATCTATCTATCTATCTATCTATCTATCTATCTATCTATCTATCTATCTATCTATCTATCTATCTATCTATCTATCTATCTATCTATCTAGACATAAATGTGACAGAAACTATGCATAATGATACAATGATATATGTAAACACACTGTGGGAGATAAAATGTTATGCAGGACAATTCATTTTCTGAGTTTTTCAAAAAAAGAAAAAGAAAATGCAAGAGTGACAGTTTTCTCCTTTGATATAATATATGACATGTTTATATAATTGTGTAAATCCACCGTGTCTTGATGTTTTGTACAGCACTTTGGTCAGTTCTGGAGGTTTTAAATGTGCTATTTAAATCAATTTGATTTCATAATATTACATATTTCAAGTATACTAAAGAAATATTTGTGATATAATCTAGTGAAAGTAGGCCAAAGTTCATTAAAGAGAGACGTGCATTTAACTTCAATATTTTCAAGTTTATACAGACATAGGCTTTTTTTTATTCAGTAAAGTTTCTATCATCTCTGGTGCAATCCTCTCTTTTCTCGATATTAAAAAAACGCAGTCAGCAGAGTACCTGATTAAAAGCATGGATTCCGTGAACCGAAAAAAATACAGTTGTTCCTCTGCAGTCGTTAATATAACATTATCACAGTGCTGCGGGTCCAATCTGCAGCTTGCATTTGCAGCAGGTAAACTCTGCCAGACGCGGTACCCACAATGCAAAGCCATGCTAGCTGGCGTGTAGCAGAGCAGCCTGATGCGAGCAAAAAACAACAACAGGCTACTTTGGAAGAAGGCAGCTGCATGGAGAGCGACAACAACGACGAGCAGGATTTAACGCATGCGGTGTTATTTCCTTAAACCAAAATGCATCTTAGCCTTATAATGTGAGTACTGTGGGATCATACATGTTCTTCACCAGCTGAACTGATAATAATCCGTTCCTTTAAGGGGAAACTGTTTGCACGCTAGCTGGCTAGCACGCTAGCTCTCTGCGTCTCTATGTTTGAGTGTCTTCCGGCAGCAGTGGCAGCAGTGGCGGTGCCATGAACAGTGGACTCCCACCTTCAGCTGCTCCGCTCGGGGGTGCCGGGATACCCAATGTCAAGGTGAAGTTTTGCCGATACTACGCGAAAGACAAAACCTGCTTTTATGGAGACGAGTGTCAGTTCCTGCATGAGGATCCGTCCATGGCAAGCCTACCGCTACACGGCGGCGGTGGTAGCCCCGTCCCGTTGTCCATGGCCGGCGGTGGCGGGACGCCAGCGGGGTATTCCCTCGGCGGCAGTGCCGCCGCCTGTCCGGGTGGTGGGGGGACCGGTGTGTCAAAGAAGAGCGAAACACTGGGGCCTGCAGGCACGTCTCTGGAGGGGCAGCTGTTAACCAGTGAGTAACTGACTGTGACTTTACTTTTGGGCCTTTTGGAGCTTTGTTAAAATTGAGCCCGAGGATCCACTGAGGCCTCTGAACCCCAAAACAACGTGGTTTACGTTTACCTGCCAGACATTAGCCGAGCCCGTCAGTTGTGCAGCTAGCATGTACTGCTGTCTGTAGCTGTTTAATCTGTAGGGTTGTCTGTAAGGTGCATTAGTTATATCTGCGATCAGTCTCTAACATGAGCCATGCTGCTGCAGCTCACACCGAGGAGGCCTGTTGTTTTTGTATGACAGCTGTGAGTGGGCAGAAATCCGCCAGCCTCTACCGTTAGCTGATGCAGCTATTAGCAGGCTAGCGTTAGCTGAACTAGCCTTAAATTAACCCCTTTAAATAACTTTACTACCTTTAGCTTTACGTTCACACAGGCGATATCAAAACCTTTACCGGGGACACTAGTTTTTCTCCAGTTGAATGTTGTTTTTGTGAAGTACGGTGTTGCTGTTTGTGTGTAAGTTTGTTGTTTGCTAACATTAGCATGCCCTCGCTAGCAGCACGGAGCATTGTTTTTCATCTGTGTTGTTGTTTTTTCTGCGTAAACAAACAGCAAGTAACTAACAGCCACTTGTCAGTCAAATGTTAAACGCTTCCACTTCAACTACAGTCCTCAGACAGTGTAACTGTCCCTGCAAAGTTTGTTAGAAGACACTCCTGCTGCATGTCGCCCCGTGGCAGGCTGTAGTAGTGTCTCACCCTGTAGTTGTGAGTTGTTTACATGCTTTCTAATGAGCTCAGTGAGCGGGGAAGGAGGACACGCTGTAGTGCTGAAATAGCAATGCTGGCTTTATTTTCTGGTCTCTGGATAGAATTATGTTTTAGTTATATCTGTGTAGCTCCAATCAGTATTTGTTATACTCTGGTTTTTGTCACCCACAGTCCCAGGGATGGAGGGCGCAACCCTGAGCGATGCCAATCTTACCAACTCTTACTTCAGCAGCAGCTTCATTGGAGTCAATGGGTTTGGAAGCCCAGCTGAGTCTAAATACTCAATGATGCAGGTACAAGAGGAATAATCCAGATGTTATTTATTTTAAACGTTAAGCCTCAGAAAGACTGCGCTGAAATGTTGCTGCTTATATTAATCTAGTGTAAATAGACTGAGACACTGCTATTAATTGTTTAAATATTTGCATGTTGTCAGCTGTTATGCTGTTAATGTACAACATTGAGTTCATGCTGTGTCATATCCTAATGGTATATGGTGGTATTTTACTGATAAACGTGCATGCTCAATAGAGTGACTTTCTGCACATCTGTTCTTGATGCTGCTCTCTTTAGCGAATGACTACCAGCAGCAGCTCTCCCAGTCTCCTCAATGATGGTGCCAAGAACTACAGCCACAGCACTCATGGTAAGTCACTCTCAGAGTTCTGTGGGCCAGTAGTCAACACGCATTCACTGAATATTGAAAGCCAATTTCTTGCACTTGATCTTTCACAGATCCAGTGAACTCCCCGACATCCTCATTGTTCAGTGATTTTGGTGCTCTTACCATTTCCCAAAGGAGAAAGGTAAGCACATATATACATATATATGTTCTAACAATTATGTAAAGTACTTTTTATGTTCATTATAGTACTTTTCAATTAGCAATATATTAGATAAATTGAATTTGCATTTCCATTGTCACTGCCTTTTCCACGAGTAGTTGATTCAGTGTAATTCTTACATGGTTTTACTTGTTTCATGAGACTCCTAACCCGGCAGCAAGTGAGTTCATCCCTAAGGGAGCCCCACGTATGGCCACCATGGCTCAGTCCACTGTCCAGGCCTTCCCCTCTCCTCTCTTTGCACATCCTGGTCTCAGCAGCTCAACAGCTGCTGCTCTGGCTCCAGGTGAGGGTTTGTGGACAAGTACCACCTGAGAAATTGCCCCGTTATATGTCTGCCTTGCTCCGCTTTCTGCATGACTCAGTTTTGTTTTCCATTTTTAGCTCTGGAATTGTATAGTTAAGCAAGTATGGGAATTCCCTCTTGTGTGTAGGACCACTACTGTGCTACTGTGAAATTTAATATGCAATCTGGCAGCTAGTGGATGCCTTTTCTTGAGGTAGGATTTTCTTTTTATCTCCAATTTTAGGCATGTCTTTGTCTGCGGGGTCTTCTCCTCTCCACTCCCCAAAAATTACACCACACACCTCGCCTGCTCCTCGTCGGCGCAGTCACACCCCAAACCCTGCCAACTACATGGTGCCCACCACCGCATCTGACCAGGGCACACACATAATCCAGAAAGAGACTGTAGGGGGGACCACCTACTTTTACACAGACAACACCCCAGCACCAATGGCTGGGATGGTACGTATAAAAGTTGGAAACACAACACAAGGCTTTTAATGCCTTAAACAAACATACAAAGATGTAGCATCATGCAGTGAGGGGAAAAAAGTGCAGAAAACTTTAGTATTTATTATTTCAAACTACAAAAAAACATTTAAATCTATTTGTAAGACTCAAGCTGGTGCGTTGGCCTCATGTTCTTGTTTTTGCAACCTACTTAATGCTTCAGTGGTTGCGTGCAGACATTCTGCTTTATTATTAGCAGTTATTGTGGCCTACTAAGGGTTGTAATTTGGTTTCCTATAATATTGTGACATCCGCATCAAAGTTTCGTTCCATCACATTTATTTGTATAATTGTAAGTTTCTAGATTTGTAAGAAATGTGTATGTATGATCAGTCTTGGTTTTCATTTCTTGATAAATAGGAAACTGTGTTTTTCTGGTTTCATTGCAGGTGTTTCCTACCTACCATATCTACCCCCCTACTGCACCCCATGTGGCTTACATGCAGCCAAAAGCAAATGCCCCGTCCTTCTTTATGGCTGATGAGCTCCGACAGGTATTACCTAGATGCTCCTTTTTCACCAAGCATCCCCTTTCTCTTCCTCTCTATCGGGAATGTCTAAAATCTTTATTCTCTTGTCACAGGAGTTGATAAACAGACATCTAATAACCATGGCCCAAATTGACCACTCAGAGAATCCAGGTAAAGCGTCTGCTGTGTTGGTGCTACAAAGCATTGTTACTAATGTTTTGATGTATCTGTGTGTGCGAGTAGAATGAGGCATATTTGCAATAGATAAGGAAAAATATATGAAAAAAATTGCTTTAAATGCTTTTTTGAGACTTGACAGAGTGACGTGTGTGTTGCATGTACCACAAGACAAAGCTGCTTGTCTGGGTGAAGTTAGGGTTTGTGTGCGTTTGTGAGAACTGATGGTGCATCATTTTTCCACTTACTAGTTATAGTCTGTTGGTGCGAATGAAAATCATTCCTACAAATCTAATATCAGTGTCCGCAGTTCCTAACAAATAATCCCATAATTCTGTGTGATTTTCTCTGCATCCCTTCCTCAACTTTTCAAGATAACTTGATGACAAAGGAAAATGAATCGGTACTTTCAGGGCCTGAATCCAAAACCCAAACAAGCCCGTAAGGAAGAAACAAAAGACGAAACATTGCTTTAAGGGTGAAATGAAAGAGGAAAAAAAAGTACACATGATGCAGAAAGGAGAGCAGACAACAGCTGCAATAAACTTGCAGCCCTCGGTCTATACAGGAAGTCAGAGAAATGCTTGCATCCTGTGAGATATGATTCTGATGCGATCGAATGTTGTGAGACCAGTATATCAGTTTGTGTGCACTTTCCAATGCTTTAATCATGGCAATGCATCAGAAAGACACACAGACAATCTAGGCTCTCCATTCATTGTTCAGCCTCCATTTTGCTTGAGTTTTCATGTAAATCAATGTTGTTGCAGTTTGTTTATAAGTCAGCTGAGCCCACCTGCCCATGTCAAACTGAATAAATGAATTGAAAGCATTACTAATTTGTCAAATGCAAAGGAAAGAAATACAAGACAACAGCTTCTAATATTGACCTGTCCTATATTTTGTTTACCAGGGCTTCATGTATGTACAGATGTTATTTTAGGAATCTTCACATCCCACCTGTCAGAAGTTTTTGTGTACATAAATACTTAAATATTTGTGTTCAATAAATCCAATGTTAATGTCCAGTAGAATAGAACTGTGATATATTGTAATATGAATGTATTCAGCCTATGCAAAATATCACCATCAACCACATAAAACCAAAACCTCTTCCATTTAACAAAAAAATCAAGATTTTTTTTTTTTAAAAACATCGCTGGTTCTGAACCAGTAAACTCTGAGATCAGGTGGGAATGAGGCATTTCCCATCATGCTTTGAGGCCACACAGTTGCTGAATGGCGACTGCAGTGCCAAAACCTGCAGCCGCTTTAATCTAGTGAGGTTATAGGGAGAATGAGGATTTATACAGCAATAGTTATGTCTCTGCAATCTGTCATTTTGGGAGAATAGAGAAAATATTTTTCTTGAAAAATACTCTTACTAGGTTTTGTGTGCCCTGTGTGCAGCAGTAGTGCATACAGGGCACATGTTCAAGTAAAAGTCTGCACTATTTATGGTTTTACAGATGGTAGCAGATGTTTTATATTCATGCTACTTTGTCACCTTTGCTGCAACATTTTCAACTTCTGTCGAAGCAGCAATATGTGCAAAAATATTAACTTAAAACTCTGTCTGATGTGAGTGTTCACAGCTAAACCAGCTTGCACAGCATGTTTTGAACAAATGTGCGAGTGTGTTGTGGAGTGGATGCTGTCGCGTGAAGTGAAGTATGTCAGTTGTGTGATCTGTGGGTCTCTGTCGGTCACCAACAAGTTGCTAAAATTGTGGTATTGGGTTAGAGCAGGGAGCTGTCCTGCTACATTATCATGCAAGTGTGAAATCAAATCTTGTATGGAAATACAAAGTCTAACATTGGTGCTTTTTTAATCTTGGTCAAAATTTTCAAATGGCAATGACCTAGATTCTAATTACAGTGAAGTCTTTTTTGCGATTGTGAGTGATGTGTTTATTTTTTTTTCTTCTGAAACTGCCTCTGTGCTCGGTAGATGTACCATCTGAGGTGGACAGCTACCACAGCTTGTTTCCACTCGAGCCACTCCCTCCTCCAAACCGCATGCAGAAGACCAGCAACTTCAGCTACATCACCTCCTGCTACAAGGCGGTCAACAGCAAGGACGACCTGCCTTACTGCCTGAGGAGGATACACGGTGAGAAACGTGGTGATCGTATGAGCTTTTCAAAGAAGCATAACACAGATGCCACAGAATAAAAAATAAACGCCCTGACAAATAATGTAACTACGTATTGAGTAAATGCCATTTTGTTTAACTGTGTACTACGTACATCGCTGAATGACAATAAAGCTGAAGTTGAGTAATTTCCATAAACCAGAAAAACTCTTGAATTTCAGCAATATGTATTGTTTAAAATGTTAAATGTCGAAGTGCTTCTAGTTTTATCATCTGTATTCAGTTACCACTCTCTAACCAAACTGATGCATATTGTACAGAAAAGAGAAGGAAACCTAGAATTTGTAAACCCTTGTCTTATTGCTTTAGATGAGCAATACAAGTCATGTTTTGTTTTCTCTCTTTTCTTAGAATAAATAGAAAATGCATGGGTTGTTGTGCCATTGTTGTCATATGTACAAGTGGCACAGGATGTAGTGATCTTTCAGCAAAGTTTTTAATTGCTCATGTACAGAATGTGTCCTTTTTATTTCATATGTTGCCAGGTTTCCGCCTTGTTAACACCAAGTGCATGATGCTGGTGGACATGTGGAAGAAAATTCAGCACTCAAACTCTGTTACATTGAGAGAGGTCTTCACCACCAAGGCCTTTGGAGACCACTGTGAGTGTCTGCTACCAGTAATGTGTACATGAATGCTTGTGTCCTCCTCATATGATCAGTTTGTCTTTTTTAATACTAAAGTTTTCAGGTTGCACTGTTATAGTTTGTAGTTTTAGGCTGTTTACGATTAATTTACATTTTTCATAATCAATGAGAATTGCTAAAATGTCTGTTGCAGTGATGTTCATGTTATGATGGTGTTGCATTCATGCTCAAAAGTTTTGTCTAAGGTTAGCAAGAGTGATCAAGTACCAAATTAGTTCCTAAATACTACGGTTTTGTGCTTGAATCTTCCATCTGATAATGTCATGACGACATAAAACACACACTGGAGGTAGTTTTCTGGGCTCTAATTTGTGTCTTCTCCCCTTTTTTCCCCAGCGTTGGTCTTCTCTTATGATTTCCATGCAGGTGCAGAAACAATGTTCAGCAGACACTTCAATGACCCAGCAGCAGATTCGTACTTCACGAAGAGGAAGTGGGGTGAGTTGGTCTTTTCCTCCCTTCCTCTTCCACCCTGAAATAGACCCAGCATCACCTCTGACGCCTCTCTGCACCCTTCCATTTCACACATCTAGACTGTGTTTATTTGTTTGGTAATGAGATCATAGCTCTAGGTCTGTTTGGATGTGTGTTTTCCTGTGTGTGTTGTGTGCAGTTTGTGCACAATTCACACCTTTGATAGCTAAGACTGTATATATAAAACAAATTGGCTGAACTCAAATGAAGACACATTTCCAAGGTATTTAAAGGCCTAAAATTGAATCTTCAGGACATGAGCATTTGGAGCTCTAAAATGACCCAGTTTGACAGTTGGCATGCATGTGTTTTTGCGAAAGAGACATGAGAACTTGGGGGGGAAACTGTGGCTGAAACTGATCCTAGGGCAGGTGCTGCTGTATAGCCCATCTACAGGAATGACAGACAGAGGAAGCAAAACCACCCAGACCTCGGTCTGTGTTTGGTCTGTAGAAAACACCGATAAAGAACCTTAATGTATTTATTGTATAAACACAAGTGTCTTTTTGAGGCGAAAAATACCCCACAACAAGATACTACTTATATGTATTTATTTCTGGAATGGCCTTTATGGAAGCAAACATTTTGGTGTGGTCTGTGTGACATTGTGGTTTGTATTGTGCAGTACACACCCTAAAACTTTGTCGCCTAGTTGACAAAACACAATGACGGAGGCTCATATTAGCGGTAAGAGAAACTTATGAGTAAGAACATGGTTTCTGCTAACAGTAAGCCACCTTTCTTCACATTTATCTTGTTCATACTAGAACGGAAACCAGTAGTTGACAGGCAGAAAATAGTTCCTAATTATTTAGTAATCTTGTAATCTTTCAGGTCATTTTACAAGCAATAATGCCGAACATCCCTGAGGTCCGTCTGCTTATTTGTATACAGTTAAGTGTTCTATATTTGTAAAGTGTGTAGCTCTGGGACAAAATACGTGATTTTGCACTGAGCTTCAGGGATTTATGTTTGGTATTGTTCATTATTTTCTGACATAGACACCCTATCGTGATTGGATTGACTGAGAATAGAATCTGCAGATTAACTGATCAGGAAAATGAGGTCAGACTGGCTGATAATGACTTCAGCTTATGCTGAAGATAAGATTACCGAGGAAGTTCATGACAGTTTGAGGTTTACTTAATAAGTGATGTCTAAACCTCAGGCTGTTTATGTGTGATAATGCATGTTTCCATGTGCAGGACAACATGAACCTCCACCGCCACGGCAGCATGCAGGTCTGCTGCCAGAGTCCCTGATCTGGGCCTACATTGTCCAGCTCAGCTCGGCCCTACGCACCATCCACACCGCTGGCCTGGCCTGTCGTGTCATGGACCCCAGCAAGATTCTCATCACTGGCAAGACCAGGTATACACAAAAACACAACTCAGCAGGGGTTAATGCTTCTCATGAGAGCCCGTCACACATACTAATAAATAGCTGTGTATGGAACAGGATGAATTTCATTTTCACATTTAGGTGCACATATGATTGACTAACTTTAACTGTATTAAAAGCAGAAGAGCATTTTTAGTCGAGGCTTCTCTTTTTCACTACCTTGTGATTGTGCACGATCAACAA
Organism: Amphiprion ocellaris; assembly: GCF_022539595.1. Taxonomy (NCBI): domain Eukaryota; kingdom Metazoa; phylum Chordata; class Actinopteri; family Pomacentridae; genus Amphiprion; species Amphiprion ocellaris. Next base: position 15,592,655 of record NC_072787.1, on the reverse strand, counting down.
AGACATACACACTAATTATATCAACGATCTCTTATCTCTCAAGGTTACGGGTGAACTGTGTTGGGGTGTTCGATGTCTTAACATTTGACAACAGTCAGACCAATCATCTTGCCTTGATGCCACAGTACCAGGTACTTTCTTTGATGTGTCCTGCTTCTAGTTAACTTCACATTTAAATATGAGCTTGTTCTAACAATATCTCCTTTACTTCACAACCAGAGCATGTGTGGCTAAAGCTCTTTTCAAATGAGATGTGATGTGTCTTTTTTGTCTGTAGCAAGCAGATCTAGTGTCGCTGGGCAAGGTGGTGCTGGCTTTGGCATGTAACTCCCTGGCCGGCATTCAAAGGGAGAACCTGCAGAAGGCCATGGAGCTGGTGTCTATTAACTACTCTTCAGACCTCAAGAACCTCATTCTGTAAGAGCAGGGCTGCAGCATGTTTTCTGTATGTCATCAAACACCATTTCTGATGCTTGTCGTACTTAGTCATAAATTTGCACAGGCTTAAAACTAGACTTATAGTACAGTTAAATTCTTGTCTTGAGTCATCTCATTTTTTTGGCATTGACCTTGTAGCTAACATTTTCATGTTTACATGTTGTTGCTCGAGCACATCAGTTTGGCTCCTTATCTACAGCAAGCAACTCCCTTTGTTTTTCTTTGACCACAAGATGCAGTCCCATGTTCACATGGCAGTTATACTGTCCAAAAGCTGCCGCAATTTATCTCATGCCTCTCAGATGTCCACTCAAGATAATATTTGTAAAGAATGAAGGCTTTCAAACCAAGATGTGACAGCTATCTGCAGTAAGGTGCAGTTTAAGGCCTCAAGTTAGCATTGCAATCAAAAATTATATTAATGTTTCAGAAGCACTGTTCCGGATACAAGTGATCTCAATTGGGGCATTTTTCAAACCGTTTCAGTGGCACATTTACTGTACATCAGTTATCTGCACTTGATCAAATGATGTAGCTGAAACTGTTGTGGCACATATATGCGTGTGAGACGGCAACTTTTTCAGCAACGGATGAACTGAGAAATGTGTCTGTGGTGACTTTCAGACATTCATGTGAAGAGTTGTGAAGTTTAAAGGAAATATCCTTCCTGTATTTGCTGTACATTGACTTATTACTTCTAGATACCCGGAAAGGACTTTAGACTTGACCTTTGTGTCTTGATAAAACTGATGTATTTGCACTTGAACTTCTCAAACACAGTGTGCTCATACTGCTGTCAGACACGGTTTGATAGCACATTGGCTGAGATCACACCTGATTTTATCAGTGTTTTGCCTGATTAGATATTCACCTGATCCGTCCAAAATGTGTGAAACAGTGTAACAAATCAGAACTAGCCTGTCAGACACAGCTGGAGTGTGGGTAGTTGGTAGTATCTGCTCTTTTCTTAATGAGTAGGCATACCTGCAAATTACAGTTTTGCTAAAATATGTTTGAAATTATTTTAATTGTCAAACTTGACCAGGTCAGCCTTGCAATGGGACCAGTATTAAAGCCAATTAAAGATACTGTAAAGTTTTAGAATCACATTTTATACAGAAAAGCTGAATTTGAGTAAAAAGGACAACTGCCCACATTTACTAGCGGAGGAGAAGAAAAAAAAAACATTTTTGTAATAAAACGTGTAACAAAACTTTCCCACAACAGTAACTGAGTTTTGTGTGTGTATATGCAGGTATCTGCTGACTGAACAGTCTCGCCTGCGCAGTGTCAATGACATTATGCCAATGATTGGAGCACGATTCTACACACAACTGGATGCATCGCAGATGAGGAATGATGTCATTGAGGAAGACCTGGCCAAGGTAGTATAAAGGGTGCTGGAATTATATTTAGAAATGCATAAAGAAACGGTTTGTCTCATAAACAGGCACCAACTGAAAGCATATATGAATATGTTGTGTTCTTTTCAGGCTTGTATTGTTGGGCAGTGGGTATAAATAGGACTTTGGCTCAGCTGAAGGGGAAGTTTGTGTACACACATGTTGTATGGTTGTTGGGTTTGCAGTTTCCCCATGTTAGTGTGAATGTGTGACCTGAGCCCATCTTATTTCTCGTGTTGTTCATGCCCCAACTACTTCTTCTGCCTTCGATTCTGCTAATGCACCAAATCAAATAGTCTGTGTTGGTGTTCTTACCTCCAACTTCAAAATGTATTTTTTATTTTTACTACATGCCAAGCAGGTCTCACGGTAAATCCTAGCACTGCAAATGCAACGTTAATGGAAGGTTGATTGCAACTTAAGTAAGGAGGGCAGCAGAAGATTGAAGCAAAGAAATGTAACTGTTGCTTTTCTATCTGAACCTGCCTGTAATCTGCATGTATCTGCACTGGAGCAGAAAGTGTAAGCGTTTGCCGTTTATCAGGCCATCTCTGCATTATGCGTCAGCTGAATGCCTGTCTGAACGCACAATAGTAGCAGTGTAATTTATGTGTTTGAGTCTTTTTGTTGACAATAGCTTTGACTGTTTGAAACTACTGATGCACATTATTTGTGTGAGTGAAGACCAAGGAGTTCACACCATGGGAAGGACTTCATGTGAAATGTCAAAGGTTTGCCACTGTGGCCGCACCATTGCAACACTGCTGTTTGTCAATCTTCTGCTTGCGGTTAAGATTATTTAAATTTGTCAGGTTTTTAAGGCTCTAGTTAATTGTTTGACTTTTTCAAAATAGATAAATTTTGATTACCGTAGCTTGTATTGATTATGAGATGTCCTTATCGTCTGAAATAGGGCTGGTCGCCAAATGCTTTCTCAATGCACAGGGATGATTTACAGCGCTGTCGACAAGCGAACACCTGCTAGACTCGGCAGAGACTAATTCATCTGTTCTGCAGTTTGTGTTTCTTTACATCAGCTAGACAGCCGCTAGTTGGCACGACCTCATCAGCTTGAGTTGACATCGTGTTCAGTCAACTCCTATGTTTTCCCCTCTTTTGACCAGAGAACTGATTAGCAAGCAGGTTTTTTTGGCCTCTTGTGCACACAACTGTTAAATTCACTATTAGATAGCTGGAGCAAACCAGCCACGTGGAGTCATGACAGTCTTATTAACTGTAGCAGAAGATTTAATCTGAGAAAACATGCTTTTGAGGATAATGCTGTCAAAATTGATAGAACTGATAATGAAAAGTTCAGATTTACGACTCATGTCACAAGATATAGGATTCCATCTAGGAAATTTGACATTTTGATGTTCATAACAAGTGCTGGTCCAGATAATTTTGGTGTAGTTTTCCTTTTTGGAGGAAAAACGTGAATGTTTGGAGGCAAAAAATCCAAATGGATAAATAATCCTGTATACACATTGGAGGAAACAAACATGATTTCCTGCTTGGTTTTTCAATAATTGCCATTTTGTCTAACAGTGCAGAAAATGTTTGACAGGTTGAGGCAGGCAGGGAGGAGAAAGGAGAGGCAGGAGTAAATTATAGCTGCAGAGATGAAGGTGAGATATAACTTGTTGGAATAATCTGATGAAGAAACGTCAAGTGTTCATCATTTGCAGGTTCCTATTCATTTGTGCTACAGTTTTCCATGTCGGCTTTTAAAATACATTAGCTGATCCAGCTTAGGTTGCAGTTTTTTATTTATTTATTTATTTATTTATTTGGGGCTGCTATCAGTAATGTTAGAGTCGTGCTGTCTTGTATTTCTTTTAATTCAGAGGTGAGGCTGCCGACAAAAATAAATATGTTTAGATGAAAGTGCAGCTTCTTCTGGTTGACTTTCAGTAAGGAGGAAGTGTCCTCTGGAACCTGCGAGATAACAGGGTCCAGCACCATTTATGGACAAACACTCAAGTAACAGAGGTTTCAGTTTCTGACAGTGTTTCCTACAGGGATGAATAGGCGTTGTATTTTACAGGAGTGAGTTTTTTAAGAAGGAACTGTCATACATTCCACTGCTTTACATATGGAGTGTTATTTATTTCCTTGTTTGCATATATGTATATTTATCTCTCAGCCTACAGCTTTAACACACCCCATAGCCCTGCTGTCTTTATGCTTTTGCAGAGGTGGAAAATCAAAATCACAGCAGCCCTAAGCGACATTAATCGCTTGGTGCAAATGAGTATTTTTTGTTTTTAATCTCTGCAAGAAGTATTTTGCAGCCTGCAGCAGCAGAATAATTTCTTCACTTGTTTAAAAGTTTCCTTAAAGTGTCTCTTTCATTCATTTAAATGCATTTGCATGTGTAGCTGGAAAGCCTGTGATTCTACCTCACTGGCCTGTTTCCACCAGGTTGCATCTGTGCAACTGCTTACAAAGATAATCCTTCATTCATAATTTTCTCCATTTTTTCATCAAATGAAGATATTTGGGACTTATGAATCAAACCATTGGGTGCTTATTTGCAGGAGGTGCAAAACGGCCGTCTCTTCCGCCTGTTGGCCAAACTGGGCACCATAAACGAACGGCCAGAGTGAGTAGCGTTTATATGAAGGTGCATCATTGCGTGTGATTTGTGCTTCTGTTGCTAGTCTGCGATTTTGTGTAATTCAGGTTTCAGAAGGACCCGACGTGGTCAGAGACGGGCGACCGCTACCTGTTGAAGCTTTTCCGGGATCACCTGTTTCACCAGGTGACAGAAGCAGGGACGCCCTGGATTGACCTCAGCCACATTGTCTCCTGCCTCAACAAAGTCAGTGAGCTTTTTTCTTCTGTTTTAAACCTTTTTTTTTTTTTGATACAGGATGTGCAGCAGTTGGATAACGGTGTCAATTATAGCGAACTGTTTAATGTCAATGAGTTAGTCAAACATGCAGTTTGTGTCCCATTTTGTGTCAGTGCTTCAAACGCACTTGCTAAAAACAACAACAGATTGCAGAAGGGAGTAAAAGTAGGTCTGATTTTTGGCCTCCTTTCACCAGAGACATTTGGTGTTTGGTTAGCAGCTGGTCATTTCCAAAAACAGCAGAAATGATAAAATCTCTCAGCACTTGTGAGCTCATTTTCTATTTAGCTCTCCAGAGCTAACAAATATAAAAGATGAAGCTGTGCTTTAACGGTAGCATTTTGCAATAATCAACACCATAGAAAACTCTGAATTGTACTTTCCAGACTCCACTCTACATCACACATGCACCATAATAACCACCAATTTAACTTCCTTATACATTTATCACAAACCGATGCTGTTCGTACTTTCTCACTTCTGTTGTTCCTCGTTTCACTTCATAAGTCTGAAGCTGAATAAAACTGTTACTTTTCGGACTTGACAAACCTTTTACCAGAAGTGTTTTATTTATATCTACGCACACAAAAACATCTATACATAGTTATCTTAGATTATAAGGTCATCTGGGTGCACAGAGATGTTTGGCATTTCGCTTTAAAAGTGGGCTGAATTGGCTATTAAAGTAGTGGCTTCTCTAAGGACTGTTTACTGATTGTTGCAAAACAAATGTAATATTTTTCTTTAATTTACCTTCAAAATCAAGCAGCAATATGGTAAATCAGATTTTATTTGATTTTTGTTTATACAAGTATTTGAGTTTTGTACTGTATCTTCCTGTGTTCCTTCAGCTGGACGCGGGCGTTCCTGAGAAGATCAGTCTGGTGTCTCGGGACGAGAAAAGTGTCCTGGTTGTGACCTACTCGGACCTGAAGCGCTGCTTTGACAGTACCTTCCAGGAGCTGCAGGCTGCTGCCTCTGGCTCTCTGTAGCGCCCTATTTGGGCCCGGGGTGGGACTGCCCAGACCTGGAGCACACTATTGCACTACAGCGGAGGACCAGGCTCGTAGAGACGACATCAGCATGGCAAAGGCAACGGGGCAGGGCTTCGTGAACCTCAGTCACATACACTGACCCTGTCCACCAGGAAGGCTTTTCTAAAGTGTATTTTTTTTAGTTTTCCTAAAACCCCGCAGCTGAAAATCGAAAAAAAAAAAAAATAAGGACAAATATGGAAGCTGTGACGAACGAGTATGATGACATTTTTTAGATTTGGGGAACAAAACGAGAAACAAAACATGAGGTTTTGAACTTTTTTCCTGCTTTTATTGTTTATTTCTACAGTTGGGGGTTATTTTTCTGTGGAGGATGCACTAAGATTTTAATTTTTTTGTTAATTTTTGTTATTTTTATGAATATGTGTGAGTGGCCTACAGGGTGCACAGAGAGAGCTCAAGTTACACACATGGACATAAATACCAGAGCAGAATTTAAACAAATGACAAAAAAAAAGAAATCCAGAGTCTATAGACTGCATCTCTCTTCCAGTTGGAGACCACACCCCTTCATTCGGACGCACTAGGAGATGGGACACACCACTCAAGGCTTTCACTGGGATGGGATGGCACCTATTTTGTGAAATGGGCCGACCCACCTTTGCCTTGGTTGTTGGTTCCCTTTGAGAAAGGACAAACCACTTGAGTGGGAGGGAAGGGTTTGTAAAACTGAAAAAAAAAATACAGAATTTTTTTTTGACATTTTGGTTCAGGAGATTATGGCTCATCAGCCTCACATTTGTGCTGTGAGTCGGTGGGCTAGCGTGGACCAGGATTTGGGTTCTGGGGGGGTGGAATGTGGTTTCTGTTGGCACTGAGGAAGGGGTGTCTTCTCCTGATGCCATCTACAAAGTGTTTGTTACACATTCAGCAACCGCCTTTGGTTAATGGACACTCGTGACATCAACTGCTCAAGGATGGGTCATTTTTGTTCTGCCTGTCCAGCACCTGGGTGTAGCCCAAGGGTGGGGCTTCTCTTGAGGTGGAGCCACAGCTGCCTCTTTGTGGAATGTCCTTATTTTGTCCCCCCGCCCGTCCTCTCACCCCCAACGTCCCTTATCTCTGTCTCTCTCTTACTCCCCCCTCTCTTTTTAATCCCCAAACTTCACATCCCGCCAGGGGGTCTGGACACCTCGACATTTGAGAAAAAGTGACACTTTTTGTGACTTTATTTTTTTTTCCAGCAGCTTTTTCTCTCTGCGCAGCTGTTGTGCAGGAAGGCATGACGGAAAACGGGAGGGCAATTCTTATTTTGCCTCAGTTCTGCTTTTTATTATTCTGTGGACCAATTCCAGCAGGGGTTTAGGTAAAAGGGGAAGGGACGAAGGGTGAGGGAGAATAGGAACAGGGCACCAACTGTAATTTGTTTTATTTGACTTTTTAAGATCATGAAATGCAAACGATGTGCTGGAGACAAAGCAGTGGCGCTGGCTGTTGCACTCACCCGGATGGCTTGGATTTCTCTCAGGATGACGAACAGCTGGAGGGGCCCAATGATTGAATGTGTTTGGCCGTCATTGGCCGCCCCCTGTCCAGTCAGATAGATGAGCTACAGTGGAGTGGGCGGGACGTCTTCAGATGGAGGTTTTAGGAAGTAAACGGAAGTTTAAGGCATTGTGGAGATCATGCTTGCGAGGGATTTCATGTTGCCCTGAAGCACAGAATCTATTTTCAGTTGATGATTTAGATCTTTGGTCAGAATTTCTCTTCAAATTGAAAGAATTTGGTGCAAATCTACTTTACCCATAAAATTACCAGTCCAAGCTGTGCCACACCAATGTTCTTGATTGTGCTTCTTTTCCTCCACAAACTCCTGAATGTGTACAAACACGAGACTGTAGAACAACCGGATCACACATATGAACCAAATCGTCAAATCAAGATGTAGTGTTTTGGCTACAGTCGCAAACTTTTCAAATCATCCTGGAAGTTGAACGTCTGTTCTTGGGGGCAACAACCCTGCAGGGAGCTGGCTGTGTTAGATCATGTACTACTTCCTCTGTTTTAGTGAAATGAACCGACAAAAACATATTTGGTGAATGTGGTGCTTTAGAAAAACCCTCAAAACACAGACTCACACACTTTCAAACACATGCCCCCCCCCCCGACTCGGCCTACACAATGTCAGTGCTCATATCACTGTATTCCACACAATAACACAAACACTCCAGTTAATATTAGTGATGACCTTCTTCTCCGCCCCCACATCAACACACCTACAATCACCATCTTAGTATGTTTTATGCCCCTCTTGTGTTCTTGTCTCAAATTTTGCAATATTTGTGTGTACAGCAGTATTTTAATAAAGAATACCAAAACTGACAGATATAGGATCACGTCTATTTTTGCAGTTGTGGAGCTTTTTTAATTCATAATGTAATTATTTTATAGCATTTGTACACACATAGTAAAGAGACATTGTCAACAAATGCATGGGATTTTGATGTGAGAGAAAAAAAACATTCCTCTGAGTATTTAAAATTAAAAATATGAGCAAATAGCTATTGTTACGAATGCACAATCAATTACATTTCTTTGTGTAATATCAAACAGGTTGCAGTTTTAGCTTATTTAGTGAGATGGCAGTATAAGTCTTTATTTTTCCAGTCTCTGACCCCATTCCCATTTAAAACTCGTATCGGGATGCAATGTGCATCTGAAAACAACGTTAATGCAAGCTGTGCATAAATACTAACAAGTGTATATGGAGTCTGCATCAGGAGATTGGTTGGGCTGTTACAGAGCTGCGATTGTTGACACAGCTACAGTAGGCAACTGAAGCAGAAGTTAAAAGTTACCTACTTATGCAATTCTCCGTTCTTTGTACAAATCACAGATATGCTACACTACAATTCTCTAAACTGAGTCAACATTCATTTTCTCCCTCAGACAGGACTTAAGACTTCTGTTAAACTCATTTAATCTACATGAACTACTCCCATTTTGCTTTTTAAACTATCTCGGCTGATCCAGGTGAAATTGACCAAAGTCTCCTGTCGGGAATTAGTTTTTTTGAACCCTAATAATTGAAACCCAGGCATGGCAATTTTCCGCCGTTCCGCGGAAATCCGCCGTTTTAATTTTCAAATCGATCATTTCTGTGAATCGTCCAAATCCGTTAAGAAAATTTTAGGGGGGGTGAGGTATGTTTTTATTACTCTTGCTCCCGGTTTTTGAGAAGCGCTCGACGTTTCTCCCGCAGCGTAACAGACGAAGAGAACCAGTCTAGCTCCTGCTGCATTGTAAAAGGCCTTGCGATTGGTCGAAATTGGTTAGCTGCCAACGATTGGACCAATCAAATTGCTCGATGCATTCTTTTGTTACAATTCATGGCGGCATGTTCGTGTTGGAATTTTGAGCTATTGGGATCGTTTTCGGTGGAATCATGAGGCGACATTAGAAGTAGGGTTGCCACGCGTCCCTTAAAATACGGAATCGTCCTTTATTTGACAATTAATTGTCGCGTCCTGTACTGAATCAATACGGGACGCAAATTGTTCCGTATTTTCATAAACGCCCCGTACACGTCTGTCACACAGCCATCAAAACTGCATAAGGAACAAAATAAAACACAGGAAATACTAAGGGCAGCCAATTTAAACTTCGTAGGACCCACGTAGCGAGGACCCGATGCCAGGTCCAGCAGATCACGCTGCACCCGCGTGTTTAAAAATGTTTACACCCGAAACTCCACCACGTCCACAGAAGCAAAAACGTTTGCAAATGTACAGACGTGAGTGGGAAGAGTGGAACCCCTGGCAGTGGGTAAAAGGCAAACTGTGTTCTGTGTTGCTCATGGATTAACTGAAGTAAGGCAGCATCAGGAGACCAACATGTAAGAAACATGAGAACAGAGAGAATCCAACCAGTAGGTCACAGTTTATCATCATCTAATCATCTCCTGGAGTCCATATGGTGAGAGACATCAGTATATGGTTGTTAATTTACCAGAGGATGCTTAGAATCATGCTGATGTGGTCATAGACTCCACAGTATTTTAGTGACTCAATAAATGCCTAAGTTGTTTAGTATTTTTTTAATGCCTTTTAGTTTTTAATAAACATTTATATAATAGCCAATATGTAATCAATAAATGGCCTTTGCCTATCTAAAGAAAAACTCAGAACTCTGATATGCTAACAGCACTAAATAAATCAATAAATACATGCATACACACAGAAATAAGCTAATACATTAACTGTGTTAAGATTTAGATGGGAAAAAATGTCTGTAGAGAATTTCTTTGTCCAGTATTCTGCATTCAGTTGTTTATGTTTTTGCAGAATCCAGTATTGCTCACTGGTTGGTCATTACATTTTATTAGTTTGATTTCACTGTTTAAAATGATGCCACTTCTGTTCAGGCAGAACCTGTGATCATAAAACAATACAAAACTCTTAGTTTCATGTTAATAAAGCACTTAAAGCTTTAAGTATGGCTAAATGCTTTTTTCAGAATTAAATATATCACTCCTTAGGTGGTAGTGGCCCCAAGTTCAGTAAAGTTGGAAAGATATTCACAGATTCGGGCTTCCAGCATCAATAACTCATTAGATATAGGTTGTCAAAACATAAACGGTGCCTCTTTCCCATTGTTGTAAGGCAGACAATGTGCTACAAGCCCAGTTTAATCAACAGTAGCTGTCTTTCAAGCTGCAGAAATAACATTGATGTCTATGTGCAGCCGGCTGAGTGATGTCTGTCTGCAAAACCGCTGCAACAGCAAAGAGAGACACAAATAACTTCAATCTTGTTCTCTGTAGATACACAATATGCTACAAGCCCAGTTTTATCAAGTAGCACATTGTGTACCTTATACTGATGGAAAAGAGGCATCATTTATGTTTTCACAACATATATCTAATGAGTTATTGATGCTGGAAGTCCGAATCTGTGAATATCTTTCCAACTTTACTGAACTGTGGCCCCGAGGAGCCGTGGTGGGCGTCCTTTATTTTCATTTCTGAAAGGTGGCAACCCTAATTAGAAGTGACTTTGTGACCAGTGTAGAACTCCAGTGTAAATAGTGTTAAAAGACCTATAGAACTGTAAAAATTGTAGGACTAAATGCAGTGAGACAACATTGAAGAAAAAGTAAGTTAATTTTTCATTAAATTAACTTATTCATTACAATCTAGTCTTCTGTAATTCTATGCATGTATTTCATTCAAAATCACCTCTATTTTACTGAAAACCTCTCGGCTCAAGGGGGGGCTGCGCCCCCCTGGACCCTTCCTGAAGATTGTATACCGAACATTTTCAGCTGAAATCAAAATTTGCTGTTGCCATGCCTGGAAACCAGGAAGAGGTCTCTCAGACTACTTGAAATCCAATATGCTGAAAGACTAGTATGGATTTTTTGCCTAATTAAACCAAAAGAATACTGCCTACCCTAGCTTTAATTTAGTCTTATCTCTTTTGATTGACTCCTTTTTCAGCTCTAATGCTTTGACAAATTATGACTGTAAATGAAAAGAGAAAAAGATTACACATAGTTGAACTGATCTTTGCACAATTAATATTCTTTGAAAATTAAAAATGTGCTCAAACAAAAATAAAGAGAATTTACAACTTAATAACCTTTGTTGATGCTTTATACCAGTTTATTAGCCACACTTAGCTAAGAGCAGCACAGTCTGATAACAAGAAAAGCACTCAGAGACCGCAGTACTCTGCCAAGGATGTTCATTCCTCCATATGGCATTGTCAGAAATGCAGCTTATTTTTGCAGAAATGCAGCTTTTTATTATTATCATTATTATTATTATTATTATTATTATTATTATTACTGATGAATAGAAATCATGGCAACATAGAATGGGACCATTTAATATAGATGTATCCACAAAGAAAATGGCCTTGCACTGAGCTCAGGCATGTGTTATGCATGTGTACGTTATGGACGGATACTGAATGGCATAACCTACATATGTGTAAATTACTCTTCATCACTTTTTGCAAGGCTTTATTTTGCTAGTGTGAAAATAACCGTTCCCTTCATGCTTTTATTTTGAAGGTGTTTTTTTAAATGTTATGGGCTTTTATTTTTGTCACCATTCCCGCAGCACAGGAAGTGTTCATCTAAGAACCGAATTCTTGACATAAGGAAGACTGTGAACTGTAACGTTTTTTCCCACATTTTGGATGACATACTAAACTATGACGTTTTTTTCACATTTTGGACCACATACTAAACTATGACGTTTTTTCACACATTTTGGACGACATACTAAACTATGACATTTTTGTCACATTTTGGACGACATTATAAACTATGACGTTTTTGTCACAGTTTGGACGACATTATAAACTATGACGTTTTGGTGATATTTTGGACGACATACTAAACTATGATGTTTTTGTCACATTTTGGACAACATACTAAACTATGACGTTTTTTCACACATTTTGGACCACATACTAAACTATGACATTTTTGTCACATTTTGGACGACATTATAAACTATGACGTTTTTGTCACATTTTGGACCACATACTGAACTATGACGTTTTTGTCACAGTTTGGACGACATTATAAACTATGACGTTTTGGTGATATTTTGGACGACATACTAAACTATGACGTTTTTTCACACATTTTGGACGACATACTAAACTATGACTTTTTTTTCCCACATTTTGGACGACATAAAGTATGACGTTTTAGTGACATTTTGGACAACATACTAAACTATGACATTTTTGTAACATTTTGGCCAACATACTAAACTATGACGTTTTTTCACACATTTTGGACCACATACTAAACTATGACGTTTTTTCACACATTTTGGACGACATACTAAACTATGACATTTTTGTCACATTTTGGACGACATTATAAACTATGACGTTTTTGTCACATTTTGGACCACATACTGAACTATGACGTTTTTGTCACAGTTTGGACGACATTATAAACTATGACGTTTTGGTGATATTTTGGACGACATACTAAACTATGACGTTTTGGTGACATTTTGGACGACATACTAAACTATGACGTTTTTGTCACATTTTGGACAACATACTAAACTATGACGTTTTTTCACACATTTTGGACGACATACTAAACTATGACTTTTTTTTCCCACATTTTGGACGACATACTAAACTATGACTTTTTTTTCCCACATTTTGGACGACAAAGTATGACGTTTTAGTGACATTTTGGACAACATACTAAACTATGACGTTTTAGTGACATTTTGGACAACATACTAAACTATGACGTTTTAGTGACATTTTGGACAACATACTAAACTATGACATTTTTGTAACATTTTGGCCAACATACTAAACTGTGACATTTTTTTCCCACATTTTGGACGACATACTAAACTATGATGTTTTGGTGACATTTTGGACGACGTACTAAACTATGACGTTTTGGTGATATTTTGGACGACATACTAAACTATGATGTTTTTGTCACATTTTGGACCACATACTCTACCCATTTTATGATTGGGATTCCAGGCAGTTCTTTAGGACTGCTCTCAAATAATTGAAATGTTACTAAACAAGGTTATAATTATCAAATTAAATAGCTCTGGTCTCCAGTATATTGGCGAATTCGGTTCTTTGTGCTTAATTTATTAGCATGATTTCTTTTTAATATGTTGTGTACAGACTTAATTACTTCTCTGTCTACTTTTCTTACTCCATGTAGGTTTCCCAGAGACTATGGGTTGAGGAGGAAGTGGAAGTTTGTCGGCTTAGACCTGGTGTCATTCCATCAGTGTTAAACTTCCCGGCTCATCTTGGAAGAGTACGTGCCAGAAAGACCACGACCAAGAAGCCTTGAGATCTTAGGCAGCGTCTCCCTGAGGTGGGTGTCGACGGTGTTCACAGTCAGGTCTGTGGTAATCCTGTCAAAAAACAAAACAGAAAAAAATCTAGATTATAAATCAACATGTAACCAAAGCACTCTGTGTATAACGCCATAGTATAGGATGGAGTTCAGAATATACTCAAGAATAACATAGTATGGCCTGTAGTTCATAGTACAGCATGTTGGCAAGAAAAAAAACAAAACATAGATTATTATGTGGTTCAAAAAGCGCAAAATGATAGGATGTTGCCTAAAATTGTCATGTATGATATGTGGTTCAAAAAATGTCATAGTGCAGTATATTGTCAAAAATAGTATGTAATTCAAGAAAACATCAGAGTATAATATGTCATCTAAAAAATGCCATAGAATAATAATTTCATTGCACAAGTAAAAGTATAGTAACTTTTAAAACTGTTCGAATTCTTATATGTTGCTAAAAAACCCCAAAAACAACTAAAACAAAAAAAACGTCACAGTAATATGTCAATTAAAAAAGCCTATATTATAGTGTGTCGCCCAACAAACATCACAGTATAGCATGTCGCTCTAAAAACGTCATAGTATAGCCTTTAGTCCACAGCTGTCAGTAGGTGAGGAGCAACACAAAAACAGTCCAAACGCTGGTTTCCAGAGAGTTAGACGAAAATTTATTTGAAAGAGTAAGTTTACAACAACACATGTGAGGGGGTTAAAAGCAAATGGGTGTTAGTAAAATAAAAATAAATAAACAGTACTAAAAGTGAACTTCATGTTGACATTGATGGACATTCCAACCAGGAACAAAGTAAAAGATAATCAATACGAAAAAAAATTCTTCCTGTTCACCTCTTAAAACCCAAAAACAAACCGCAGTAGCACCCTAAACTAAAACTACCAGTGGGTTCCCTGTTTTCCTTTCTGAACAATTCAAAGGTCCCTCTCTGTCTCCCCACACATCCACCAACCACTGGAACACATCTCCAAAGTTCTGCCGGGCCAGCTCAGCTTCCCCTCAGAAGAAGTGCCGCCACCTGCCAGATGAAGGATCCTTTTGAGAGGCAGCTGGTATCGTGATTGGACTGTACTTTGGTCTGTTCCAATCCAGCTTCAGCTCCAGAGACGGCAGGCGGGACGAGTCAACGGAGGCCGGGTGGACGAAGGCATGCAGCTGAGTACAATACAGAAAACAACAGAGGAGGAATGCAGCGGCCCAGGACCAGAACAGAGTAGCATGGTATGTCTCTTAGAAAACATCGTAGTATAGCCTTTGGTATGAAAAAACTGCCATCATATACATCGTATATTGTACAAATAACAAGTCAAAGGAAAGAGACATACATTGTAGAATTGTAGTAATTGTGGGCTGACTGATTTACTGATTATCAATATTTTATTTTTTACTAATTTACGGTAATAAATACATTTAAAAATGGCGCTACTTTGGCTCTGAACCTGAATCTACCTGTGGTCGCTCTGTCTTCTGGAGTGATTTGATTGGTTATACGTCACGAATAAAACTCCTTTAACTTAACATCTGTAAACAAAACAAAAACGTATCAACTAAGTTTTCTGTTAGAGTTTGTGTTCTTCCAAGTTTAACTCAAGATTTTAAATACTTTCATTTACTGCAAATGAATATTGACTCCAAATGTCTCAGTAATAATCATTATCAGCCTTAAAAATCCACAAAACACCCCTTTATACTCGACCACACTTAGTACAGTCCGGTTCCCCCTTCTATAAATCTGCTTGGAATCTTCCACTTCCTGTTTGTCAAAGTGGCCTTCTACCTGGACAGGTTTTGTTGGAGCTCATGCAACAAACATTTTGGGTAACTGCACTTTAATATGGATGGATGACACTGAATTAGAGTCTGTTTTAATGAGACTGAGTTAAGATGTGTAGCTCTGTCATTAAATACGAAATTATTTCTCAGAATTCACAGAGAAAAGTCTGAAATGTTTGCTAGGTTAGCGTCCCACATGTTCTTTGGCTCAGCTAAAGCTAACTCTCGCCAACTTCTGGATCTCTTGAGTTGCTTGTTGTTAAAATGTCTTGCTAGAGGTGCTAAAGCTCAGAAAGTCTGAGATGTTTGTTCAAAATAAGCTCATTCTCAAGTCTTATCTGAACTGTCCTCTTTTGTTTGAACTTTCCCTAAACTTAGGAGTTAATGACAGAGCAGCACATCCAGACTCAGTCTCATTATGTAGAGATTAAACTTCAGTGTCATTCATTGATGTTAAAGTGCAGTTTTTCAAATGTTTGTTGCACATGCTTCCGACCAAACCAGTCCAGGTGGAAGACGATGTGAAGAGAAAGCTCCAGAGGATGAATATCACACATTTACGTTGGAAATAAATGTCCTTTAATTAGACATTGTCATGCAAAAGTTGGATTTCTCTTTGTTGAGTGCTTTGTTGATGTTGGTTTCTAAATGTTTTTTGACACTCGGCCCCAAAGATTAAAACCTTCTACGGCTCACAAGCTGCAACAATTCACACATTATCAACTATCTTTCTGACTAAACTAAGATAAAAAGTGAAAAACTCTCTGATTCTTGCATCATGAATGTAAATCTTTTTGGTTTTTATGACCGTAAACTGAATATATTTGGGTTTGACATTTTATAAACCAAAACAAGAAATGAATTACTGGAGAAAACAATCAACAGATTAATGGTCAAAGAAAATGTGTTTTCCAACATATATGGCTGAATTACTCCAACATTACAAGATATATACAATTTTAATTCAATTTTATTTATATAACGCCAATTACAGGTCAAATTGTCTCAAGACACTTTATTTTTATATTTTTTTTGTCATATCTGAAATATGACAAAGTAAATTAAAACTTCTTGACTAATTCAATTTATTATTTAGTTTTTAAGAGACTAATGGACAATTAAAATAACTTTCTCCACTAAAACTAATTAACATGAGGTCAAATAGAAGGAACAGTTTTAAATACTGCAGTCCCACAACGACAAGAATAAAGTTTGTCAACAAAAACTGAATCTGCTGGTGGATTCCATTAAAGTCCTAATAAATGATAATGAAGTGTGATACTAAAGGTTTGTCGGTGCTAAAAATCTCCAAGTAAAGATATCAAGTTGAATATCTGGATGGAGGTTGATAAAAATTGACCTCCCTTCATTTCTCTGGAGTCAACATCATGGATTTCATGGATGGTGGTTAAAGACCTGCTCTTCTAGTCGTCTTCCTTCTAGTCGCTGTAAAAAGTCAGTCCATCCTGGCACTTCAACACCTCTTCATGACAACTTGTTCTGCCTCGGACCTGGTGGAAACTCCAGAAACTCGGGAAAACCTGTCGAGACTCGAAGAACTCGTGGAGACTCGAAAAACTCGTCGGGCGGGGGAAGGTGTGGTGGGTGGTGGTGGGAGGTGGGGGAGTAGAGGGGGGAGGCCGCCACCCACCTCCCCGCCTATTCTCCGCCCTGACTCCACCCAGACTCCGCCTTGGCTCCACCCATGTGGTGACTTCAGCAACTACGATGACAAAGGGACGACGAAATTATGTTATTTTATCTGATCTGTAGCTCAGTGAGTTAAGGATTTGCCTATGGAGCTGCAGGTCACTGGTTCAAGACCAGACCCTTCTTAAACTTTATCAAAATTCTGACAAAGACAAAGAAAGAAAACTGCCGCTGGCGGGTCTCGAACCTGCGACCCTCCGCTTGGGAGTCTTCTTCTTATCCCCCTGAGCTACTCGCTCAGATACAAATTCTTCTTTTTTTTGCGCATTTATCATCTATTTTTTGTCGTTTTCGAGTTTTTTTTAATTCGAGTCTCGACTCGACCGTTTTTCTCAGGAGGTTGGACTTCAGCCTTTGTGCTGGAGGGTTGAACCCTCAGTTCCAAGACTTTCCAAAGCCGCCACACCTCCCGAGTCCTCAGGACCTGAGCTTTCACACAGTCTGAGGGCTGAAATTTTCTAAGTCCCACAGTAGTTCTCTGTTAGATTGAACTTTCAGACAGTCCAAGGACTGATATCTTCTGAGTTCCTGAGTAGTTCTCTGTTAGTTTGAGCTTTTCGACAGTCTGAGGGCTGAAAACCTTAAAGTTCTTGAGTAGTTCTCTGTTAGTTTGAACCTTTAGACAGTCTGAGGGCTGAAGTTTTAAAAGTTTCTCAGTACTTCTCTGTTAGTTTGAACTTTCTGGTTAACAGAAGCCTTAAAACTTGTGACCATGAGTCTTGATTTCACATTTAGACCATCAATCTGAGTTCTTCTCAGACCTTAACCTGTGGGTTTTTTAGAAATCCTGAACAAACTTTGATTCTCTTCACTGAACAGTGAAATTTGTGGAGATCAGAAGGTAACATTAGTTTGATCAATGACTTCAACTACTAGTAGACTTTATCTGAAAAGCAGTTTTCTGAAATGAGTTCTTAGTAAATCTGTCCACAATCAAACCAAGAACATAGAAAGAGGAAACGTTTCAAGAAACAACTTGATGTTTTCATTTCAGACTCGAAAACACTTTAAGACTTTTATTTGTTTTTGCTGTTTTTGATCATTTTATTGTTTCTTCTGTTTAATTTGATCTTCTAAAGTCTAACTGGTGTCTTTTCAAATGTTTTGTCTTTAGTTTGATTCTTCTTAAATGTTTAGTTTTGCTCTTTTCTCACCTTTTGTTCTTTTCTGTCTGATTTGATTTCCAAATATTTTGTCTTTTTAATGTTTAATTGTTGCTTTTTTCAAATGTTTAATCAGCTTGTTTGAAAAATTTCCTTTTCTTTCCCAATGTTTAATTTTTCGATTAAATCTTTAAAGTTTTTTTTAAATGTTTTATCACCTTTTAATGTTTAATTTTCTTTTTAAATGCTTCGTTGTATTTTCTGTTTAATTCCTATTTAAAGTTTTATTGTCTTTAAGATTTAATTTTCTAA